>NC_086105.1:99181131-99521984 GCF_963921235.1 Mobula hypostoma | reverse complement strand
TGTGATGTGGAGAGTAGGTACAGACAGAGACACTGTGATGTGGAGAGTAGGTACAGACAGAGACACTGTGATGTGGAGAGTAGGTACAGACAGAGACACTGTGATGTGGAGAGTAGGTACAGGCCGAGACTCTGTGATGTGGAGAGTAGGTACAGACAGACACTGTGATGTGGAGAGTCAGGTACAGGCAGAGACACTGTGATGTGGAGAGTAGGTACAGACAGAGACACTGTGATGTGGAGAGTAGGTACAGGCCGAGACACTATGATGTGGAGAGTAGGTACAGACAGACACTGTGATGTGGAGAGTAGGTACAGACAGAGACACTGTGATGTGGAGAGTAGGTACAGAGACACTGTGATGTGGAGTATAGGTACAGGCAGAGACACTGTGATGTGGAGTGTAGGTACAGGCAGAGACACTGTGATGTGGAGTGTAGGTACAGACAGACACTGTGGAGAGTAGGTACAGTGACACTGTGATGTGGAGTGTAGGTACAGACAGAGACACTGTGATGTGGACAGTTGGTACAGACAGAGACACTGTGATGTGGAGAGTAGGTACAGAAAGAAACACTGTAATGTGGGAGTAGGTACAGACCGAGACACTGTGATGTGGAGTGTAGATACATAGCAGAGACACTGTGATGTGGAGAGTTGGTACAGAAAGAGACACTGGGATGTGGAGAGTCGGTACAGACAGAGACACTGTGATGTGGAGTGTAGGTACAGACAGAGACACTGTGATATGGAGAGTCAGTACAGGCAGAGACACTGTGATATGGAATGTCACACAGGCAGAGACACTGTTATGTGGAGAGTCGGTACAGAGACACTGTGATGTGGAGAGTCAGTACAGGCAGAGACACTGCAATCTGGGGAATAGGTACAGACAGACACTGTGATGTCTGGAGAGTAGGTACAGGCAGAGACACAGAGACGTAGATGGTGGTTACATGCCGAGATGCTGTGATGTGCTGTGCTGTGATGTGGAGTGTAGGTACAGACAGAGACACTGTGATGTGGAGTGTAGGTACAGACACCGTGATGTGGAAAGTAGGTACAGGCGCAGACACTGTGATGTGGAGAGTAGGTATAGGCCGAGACACTGCGATGTGGAGTGTAGGTACAGACAGACACTGTGATGTGGAGAGTAGGAACAGACAGAGACACTGTGATCTGGAGTGTAGGTACAGGCCGAGACACTGTGATGTGGAGTGTAGGTACAGGCCGAGACTCTGTGATGTGGAGAGTAGGTACAGACAGACACTGTGATGTGGAGAGTAGGTACAGACAGAGACACTGTGATGTGGAGAGTAGGAACAGACAGAGACACTGTGATGTGGAGAGTAGGTACAGGCCGAGACTCTGTGATGTGGAGAGTAGGTACAGACAGACACTGTGATGTGGAGAGTAGGTACAGACAGAGACACTGTGATGTGGAGAGTAGGTACAGAGACACTGTGATGTGGAGTATAGGTACAGGCAGAGACACTGTGATGTGGAGTGTAGGTACAGGCAGAGACACTGTGATGTGGAGTGTAGGTACAGGCAGAGACACTGTGATGTGGAGTGTAGGTACAGGCAGAGACACTGTGATGTGGAGTGTAGGTACAGACAGACACTGTGGAGAGTAGGTACAGTGACACTGTGATGTGGAGTGTAGGTACAGACAGAGACACTGTGATGTGGACAGTTGGTACAGACAGAGACACTGTGATGGTTTCTGAGAGTAGGAACAGACAGAGACACTGTGATGCGGAGAGTAGGTACAGGCCGAGACTCTGTGATGTGGAGAGTAGGTACAGACAGACACTGTGATGTGGAGAGTAGGTACAGACAGAGACACTGTGATGTGGAGAGTAGGTACAGAGACACTGTGATGTGGAGTATAGGTACAGGCAGAGACACTGTGATGTGGAGTGTAGGTACAGGCAGAGACACTGTGATGTGGAGTGTAGGTACAGACAGACACTGTGGAGAGTAGGTACAGTGACACTGTGATGTGGAGTGTAGGTACAGACAGAGACACTGTGATGTGGACAGTTGGTACAGACAGAGACACTGTGATGTGGAGAGTAGGTACAGAAAGAAACACTGTAATGTGGGAGTAGGTACAGACCGAGACACTGTGATGTGGAGTGTAGATACAAGCAGAGACACTGTGATGTGGAGAGTTGGTACAGAAAGAGACACTGGGATGTGGAGAGTCGGTACAGACAGAGACACTGTGATGTGGAGTGTAGGTACAGACAGAGACACTGTGATATGGAGAGTCAGTACAGGCAGAGACACTGTGATATGGAATGTCACACAGGCAGAGACACTGTTATGTGGAGAGTCGGTACAGAGACACTGTGATGTGGAGAGTCAGTACAGGCAGAGACACTGCAATCTGGGGAATAGGTACAGACAGACACTGTGATGTGGAGAGTAGGTACAGGCAGAGACACAGTGACGTAGATGGTGGTTACATGCCGAGATGCTGTGATGTGCTGTGCTGTGATGTGGAGTGTAGGTACAGACAGAGACACTGTGATGTGGAGAGTAGGTACAGACACCGTGATGTGGAAAGTAGGTACAGGCGCAGACACTGTGATGTGGAGAGTAGGTATAGGCCGAGACACTGCGATGTGGAGTGTAGGTACAGACAGACACTGTGATGTGGAGAGTAGGAACAGACAGAGACACTGTGATCTGGAGTGTAGGTACAGGCCGAGACACTGTGATGTGGAGTGTAGGTACAGGCCGAGACTCTGTGATGTGGAGAGTAGGTACAGACAGACACTGTGATGTGGAGAGTAGGTACAGACAGAGACACTGTGATGTGGAGAGTAGGAACAGACAGAGACACTGTGATGTGGAGAGTAGGTACAGGCCGAGACTCTGTGATGTGGAGAGTAGGTACAGACAGACACTGTGATGTGGAGAGTAGGTACAGACAGAGACACTGTGATGTGGAGAGTAGGTACAGAGACACTGTGATGTGGAGTATAGGTACAGGCAGAGACACTGTGATGTGGAGTGTAGGTACAGGCAGAGACACTGTGATGTGGAGTGTAGGTACAGGCAGAGACACTGTGATGTGGAGTGTAGGTACAGACAGACACTGTGGAGAGTAGGTACAGTGACACTGTGATGTGGAGTGTAGGTACAGACAGAGACACTGTGATGTGGACAGTTGGTACAGACAGAGACACTGTGATGTGGAGAGTAGGTACAGACAGACACTGTGATGTGGAGAGTAGGTACAGAGACACTGTGATGTGGAGAGTCAGTACAGACACAAATACTGTGATGTGGAGAGTCGGTACAGACAGAGACACTGTGATGTGGAGAGTAGGTACAGAGACACTGTGATGTGGAGTTTAGGTACAGACAGAGACACTGTGATATGGAGAGTCAGGTACAGGCAGAGACACTGTGATATGGAATGTCAGGTACAGGCAGAGACACTGTTATGTGGAGAGTCGGTACAGAGACACTGTGATGTGGAGAGTCAGTACAGGCAGAGACACTGCAATCTGGGGAATAGGTACAGACAGACACTGTGATGTGGAGAGTAGGTACAGGCAGAGACACAGTGACGTAGATGGTGGTTACATGCCGAGATGCTGTGATGTGCTGTGCTGTGATGTGGAGTGTAGGTACAGACAGAGACACTGTAATGTGGGAGTTCGTACAGACCGAGACACTGTGATGTGGCGTGTAGGTACAGGCAGAGACACTGTGATGTGGAGAGTCGGTACAGAAAGAGACACTGTGATGTGGAAAGTCAGTACAGGCAGAGACACTGTGATGTGGAGAGTCGGTACAGACAGAGACACTGATATGGAAATTAGGTACAGGCAGACACTGTGATGTGGAGAGTACGTACAGACAGAGACACTGATATGGAAATTAGGTACAGGCAGACACTGTGATGTGGAGAGTAGGTACAGACAGAGACACTGTGATGTGGAGAGTAGGTACAGACAGAGACATTATGATGAGAGAGTAGGTATAGGTCGAGACACTGTGATATGGAGAGTAGGTACAGAGGCACGGTGATGTGGAGTTTTGGTACAGACAGAGACACTGTTATGTGGAGTGTAGGAGCAGAGAGACACTGTGATGTGGAGTAGTAGGTACAGGCAGAGACACTGTGATGTGGAGTGTAGGTACAGGCAGAGACACTGTGATGTGGAGTGTAGGTACAGGCAGAGACACTGTGATGTGGAGTGTAGGTACAGACAGACACTGTGACAGACACTGTCTATGGTTTCTGATCATAGGTACTGACAGACACTGTCTATGGTCTCTGATCATAGGTACTGACAGACACTGTCTATGGTCTCTGATCATAGGTACTGACAGACACTGTCTATGGTCTCTGATCATAGGTACTGACAGACACTGTCTATGGTCTCTGATCATAGGTACTGACAGACACTGTATGTGGTCTCTGATCATAGGTACTGACAGACACTGTCTATGGTCTCTGATCATAGGTACTGACAGACACTGTCTATGGTCTCTGATGATAGGTACTGACAGACACTGTCTATGGTCTGACCATAGGTACTGACAGACACTGTCTATGGTCTCTGATGATAGGTACTGACAGACACCGTCTATGGTTTCTGATCATACGTACTGACAGACACTGTCTATGGTCTCTGATCATAGGTACTGACAGACACTGTCTATGGTCTCTGATGATAGGTACTGACAGACACTGTCTATGGTCTCTGATCATAGGTACTGACAGACACTGTCTATGGTCTCTGATCATAGGTACTGACAGACACTGTCTATGGTCTCTGATGATAGGTACTGACAGACACTGTCTATGGTCTCCTGATCATAGGTACAGACAGACACTGTCTATGGTCTCTGATCATAGGTACTGACAGACACTGTCTATGGTCTCTGATCATAGGTACTGACAGACACTGTCTATGGTCTCTGATCATAGGTACTGACAGACACTGTCTATGTGGTCTCTGATCATAGGTACTGACAGACACTGTCTATGGTCTCTGATCATAGGTACTGACAGACACTGTCTATGTGGTCTCTGATCATAGGTACTGACAGACACTGTCTATGGGATCATAGGTACTGACAGACACTGTCTATGGCACTGATCATAGGTACTGACAGACACTGTCTATGGTCTCTGATCATAGGAACTGACAGATACTGTTTATGGGCACTGATCATAGGTACTGACCGACACTGTCTATGGTCTCTGATCATAGGTACTGACAGACACTGTCTATGGTCTCTGATCATAGGTACTGACAGACACTGTCTATGGTCTCTGATCATAGGTACTGACAGACACTGTCTATGGTCTCTGATCATAGGTACTGACAGACACTGTCTATGGTCTCTGACCATAGGTAATGACAGACACTGTCTATAGTCTCTGATCATAGGTACTGACAGACACTGTCTATGGTCTGTAATCACAGGTACTGACAGACACTGTCTATGGTTTCTGATCATAGGTACTGACAGACACTGTCTATGGTCTCTGATCATAGGTACTGACAGACACTGTCTATGGTCTCTGACCATAGGTACTGACAGACACTGTCTATGGTCTCTGATCATAGGTACTGACAGACACTGTCTATGGTCTCTGATCATAGGTACTGACAGACACTGTCTATGGTCTCTGATGAGCGTACTGACAGACACTGTCTATGGTTTCTGATCATAGGTACTGACAGACACTGTCTATGGTTTCTGATCATAGGTACTGACAGACACTGTCTATGGTCTCTGATCATAGGTACTGACAGACACTGTCTATGGTCTCTGACCATAGGTACTGACAGACACTGTCTATGGTCTCTGATCATAGGTACTGACAGACACTGTCTATGGTCTCTGATCATAGGTACAGACAGACACTGTCTATGGTCTCTGATCATAGGTACTGACAGACACTGTCTATGGTGATCATCGGTACTGACAGACACTGTCTATGGTTTCTGATCATAGGTACTGACAGACACTGTCTATGGTCTCTGATCATAGGTACTGACAGACACTGTCTATGGTCTCTGATCATAGGTACTGACAGACACTGTCTATGGTCTCTGATCATAGGTACTGACAGACACTGTCTATGGTCTCTGATCATAGGTACTGACAGACACTGTCTATGTGGTTTCTGATCATAGGTACTGACAGACACTGTCTATGGTTTCTGATCATAGGTACTGACAGACACTGTCTATGGTCTCTGATCATAGGTACAGACAGACACTGTCTATGGAGATAGGTACTGACAGACACTGTCTATGGTCTCTGATGATAGGTACTGACAGACACTGTCTATGGTCTCTGATCATAGGTACTGACAGACACTGTCTATGGTCTCTGATCATAGGTACAGACAGACACTGTCTATGGTCTCTGATCATAGGTACTGACAGACACTGTCTATGGTCTCTGATCATAGGTACTGACAGACACTGTCTATGGTCTCTGATCATAGGTACTGACAGACACTGTCTATGGTCTCTGATCATAGGTACTGACAGACACTGTCTATGGTCTCTGATCATAGGTACTGACAGACACTGTCTATGGTCTCTGATCATAGGTACTGACAGACACTGTCTATGGTCTCTGATCATAGGTACTGACAGACACTGTCTATGGTCTCTGATCATAGGTACTGACAGACACTGTCTATGGTCTCTGATCATAGGTACAGACAGACACTGTCTATGGTTTCTGATCATCGGTACTGACAGACACTGTCGATGGTTTCTGATCATAGGTACTGACAGACACTGTCTATGGTTTCTGACCATAGGTACTGACAGACACTGTCTATGGTCTCTGATCATAGGTACTGACAGACACTGTCTATGGTCTCTGATCATAGGTACTGACAGACACTGTCTATGGTCTCTGATCATAGGTACTGACAGACACTGTCTATGGTCTCTGACCATAGGTACTGACAGACACTGTCTATGGTCACTGATCATAGGTACTGACAGACACTGTCTATGGTCTCTGATCATAGGTACTGACAGACACTGTCTATGGTCTCTGATGATAGGTACTGACAGACACTGTCTATGGTCTCTGATCATAGGTACTGACAGACACTGTCTATGGTCTCTGATGATAGGTACTGACAGACACTGTCTATGGTCTGATCATAGGTACAGACAGACACTGTCTATGGTCTCTGATCATAGGTACTGACAGACACTGTCTATGGTTTCTGATAGGTACTGACAGACACTGTCTATGGTCTCTGATCATAGGTACTGACAGACACTGTCTATGGTCTCTGATCATAGGTACTGACAGACACTGTCTATGGTCTCTGACCATAGGTACTGACAGACACTGTCTATGGTCTCTGATCATAGGTACTGACAGACACTGTCTATGGTCTCTGATCATAGGTACAGACAGACACTGTCTATGGTCTCTGATCATAGGTACTGACAGACACTGTCTATGGTCTCTGATCATAGGTACTGACAGACACTGTCTATGGTCTCTGATCATAGGTACTGACAGACACTGTCTATGGTCTCTGATGATAGGTACTGACAGACACTGTCTATGGTCTCTGATCATAGGTACTGACAGACACTGTCTATGGTCTCTGATCATAGGTACTGACAGACACTGTCTATGGTCTCTGATAGGTACTGACAGACACTGTCTATGGTCTCTGATCATAGGTACTGACAGACACTGTCTATGGTCACTGATCATAGGTACTGACAGACACTGTCTATGGTCTCTGATCATAGGTACTGACAGACACTGTCTATGGTCTGATCATAGGTACAGTGACAGACACTGTCTATGGTCTCTGATCATAGGTACTGACAGACACTGTCTATGGTTTCTGATCATAGGTACTGACAGACACTGTCTATGGTCTCTGATCATAGGTACAGACAGACACTGTCTATGGTCTCTGATCATACGTACTGACAGACACTGTCTATGGTCTCTGAACATAGGTACTGACAGACACTGTCTATGGTCTCTGATCATAGGTACTGACAGACACTGTCTATGGTCTCTGATCATAGGTACTGACAGACACTGTCTATGGTCTCTGATCATAGGTACTGACAGACACTGTCTATGGTCTCTGATCATAGGTACTGACAGACACTGTCTATGGTTTCTGATCATAGGTACTGACAGACACTGTCTATGGTCTCTGATCATAGGTACTGACAGACACTGTCTATGGTCTCTGATCATAGGTACTGACAGACACTGTCTATGGTCTCTGATCATAGGTACTGACAGACACTGTCTATGGATCATAGGTACTGACAGACACTGTCTATGGGACTGATCATAGGTACTGACAGACACTGTCTATGGTCTCCGATAGGTACAGACAGACACTGTCTATGGTCTCTGATGATAGGTACTGACAGACACTGTCTATGGTTTCTGATCATAGGTACTGACAGACACTGTCTATGGTTTCTGATCATAGGTACAGACAGACACTGTCTATGGTCACTGATCATAGGTGGTGACAGACACTGTCTATGGTCTCTGATCATAGGTACTGACAGACACTGTCTATGGTCTCTGATCATAGGTACTGACAGACACAGTCTGATGGGTCTGATCATAGGTACTGACATACACCGTCTATGGTCACTAATCATAGGTACTGACAGACACTGTCTATGGTCTCTGATCGATAGGTACTGACAGACACTGTCTATGGTCTCTCTGATCATAGGTACAGACAGACACTGTCTATGGTCTCTGATGATACTGTATGGTCTCTGATAGGTACTGACAGACACTGTCTATGGTCTCTGATCATAGGTACTGACAGACACTGTCTATGGTCTCTGATCATAGGTACTGACAGACACTGTCTATGGTTTCTGATCATCGGTACTGACAGACACTGTCTATGGTTTCTGATCATAGGTACTGACAGATCACTGTCTATGGTCACTAATCATAGGTGGTGACAGACACCGTCTATGGTCTCTGATCATAGGTACTGACAGACACTGTATGTGGTCTCTGATCATAGGTATTGACAGACACTGTCTATGGGCACTGAGCATAGGTACTGACAGACACTGTCTGTGGGCACTGATCATAGGTACTGACAGACACTGTCTATGGGGACTGATCATAGGTACTGACAGACACTGTCTATGGGCACTGATCATAGGTTCTGACAGACACTGTCTATGGTCTCTGACCATAGGTACTGACAGACACTGTATATTGTCTCTGTCCATAGGTACTGACAGACACTATTTATGGTCTCTGATCATAGGAACAGACAGACACTGTCTATGGTCTCTGATCATACGTTCTGACAGACACTGTCTGTGGTTTCTGATCATCGGTACTGACAGACACTGTCGATGGATTCTGATCATAGGTTGATGATACGTACTGACAGACACTGTCTATGGTCTCTGATGATAGGTACTGACAGACACTGTCTATGGTATCTGATGATAGGTACTGACAGACACTGTCTATGGTCTCTCTATGGTACTGACAGACACTGTCTATGGTTTCTGATCATCGGTACTGACAGACACTGTCTATGGTTTCTGATCATAGGTACTGACAGACACCGTCTATGGTCACTGATCATAGGTGCATGACAGACACCGTCTATGGTCTCTGATCATAGGTACTGACAGACACTGTCTATGGGCACTGAGCATAGGTACTGACAGACACTGTCTGTGGGCACTGATCATAGGTACTGACAGACACTGTCTATGGTCTCTGATGATAGGTACTGACAGACACTGTCTATGGTCTCCGATCATAGGTACAGACAGACACTGTATATGGTCTCTGATCATAGGTACTGACAGACACTGTCTATGGTCTCTGATCATAGGTACTGACAGACACTGTCTATGGTCTCTGATCATAGGTACTGACAGACACTGTCTATGGTCTCTGATCATAGGTACTGACAGACACTGTCTATGGTCTCTGATCATAGGTACTAGACAGACACTGTCTATGGTCTCTGATGATAGGTACTGACAGACACTGTCTATGGTTTCTGATCATAGGTACTGACAGACACTGTCTATGGTCTCTGATCATAGGTACTGACAGACACTGTCTATGGTCACTGATCATAGGTACTGACAGACACTGTCTATGGTCTCTGATCATAGGTACTGACAGACACTGTCTATGGTCTCTGATCATAGGTACTGACAGACACTGTCTATGGGCACTGAGCATAGGTACTGACAGACACTGTCTGTGGGCACTGATCATAGGTACTGACAGACACTGTCTATGGGGACTGATCATAGGTACTGACAGACACTGTCTATGGGCACTGATCATAGGTTCTGACAGACACTGTCTATGGTCTCTGACCATAGGTACTGACAGACACTGTATATTGTCTCTGTCCATAGGTACTGACAGACACTATTTATGGTCTCTGATCATAGGAACAGACAGACACTGTCTATGGTCTCTGATCATACGTACTGACAGACACTGTCTATGGTTTGTGATCATCGGTACTGACAGACACTGTCGATGGATTCTGATCATAGGTACTGACAGACACTGTCTATGGTCTCTGATCATAGGTACTGACAGACACTGTCTATGGTCTCTGATGATAGGTACTGACAGACACTGTCTATGGTCTCTGATCATAGGTACTGACAGACACTGTCTATGGTCTCTGATCATAGGTACTGACAGACACTGTCTATGGTCTCTGATCATAGGTACTGACAGACACTGTCTATGGTTTCTGATCATAGGTACTGACAGACACCGTCTATGGTCACTAATCATAGGTGGTGACAGACACCGTCTATGGTCTCTGATCATAGGTACTGACAGACACTGTCTATGGTCTCTGACCATAGGTACTGACAGACACTGTCTATGGTCTCTGACCATAGGTACTGACAGACACTGTCTATGGTCTCTGATCATAGGTACAGACAGACACTGTCTATGGTCTCTGATCATACATACTGACAGACACAGTCTATGGTTTCTGATCATCGGTACTGACAGACACTGTCTATGGTTTCTGACCATAGGTACTGACAGACACTGTCTATGGTCTCTGATGATAGGTACTGTCAGACACTGTCTATTGGTCACTGACCATAGGTACTGACAGACACTATTTATGGTCTCTGATCATAGGTACTGACAGACACTGTCTATGATCATAGGTACTGACAGACACTGTCTATGGTCTCTGATGATAGGTACTGACAGACACTGTCTATGGTCTCTGATCATAGGTACAGACAGACACTGTCTATGGTCTCTGATGATACGTACTGACAGACACTGTCTGTGGTTTCTGATCATCGGTACTGACAGACACTGTCGATGGTTTCTGATCATAGGTACTGACAGACACCGTCTATGGTCACTAATCATAGGTGGTGACAGACACCGTCTGTGGTCTCTGACCATAGGTACTGACAGACACTGTATGTGGTCTCTGATCATAGGTCCTGACAGCCACTGTCTATGGTCTCTGATCATAGGTACTGACAGACGTTGTCTATGGTCTCTGATCATAGGTACAGACAGACACTGTCTATGGTCTCTGATCATACGTACTGACAGACACTGTCTATGGTTTCTGATCATCAGGTACTGACAGACACTGTCTATGGTTTCTGATCATAGGTACTGACAGACACTGTCTATGGTCTCTGATCATAGGTCTGACCATAGGTACTGACAGACACTGTCTATGGTCTCTGATCATAGGTACTGACAGACACTGTCTATGGTACTTGGCACTGACCATAGGTACTGACAGACACTGTCTATGGTCTCTGATGATAGGTACTGACAGACACTGTCTATGGTCTCTGATGATAGGTACTGACAGACAATGTCTATGGTCTCCGATCATAGGTACAGACAGACACTGTCTATGGTCTCTGATGATACGTACTGACAGACACTGTCTATGGTTTCTGATCATCGGTACTGACAGACACTGTCGATGGTTTCTGATCATAGGTACTGACAGACACCGTCTATGGTCACTAATCATAGGTGGTGACAGACAGCTGTCTATGGTCTCTGATCATAGGTACTGACAGACACTGTATGTGGTCTCTGATCATAGGTATTGACAGACACTGTCTATGGTCTCTGAGCATAGGTACTGACAGACACTGTCTATGGTCTCTGATCATAGGTACTGACAGACACTGTCTATGGTTTCTGATCATAGGTACTGACAGACACTGTCTATGGGCACTGATCATAGGTTCTGACAGACACTGTCTATGGTCTCTGACCATAGATACTGACAGACACGGTATATTGTCTCTGTCCATAGGTACTGACAGACACTATTTATGGTCTCTGATCATAGGTACAGACAGACACTGTCTATGGTCTCTGATCATACGTAATGACAGACACTGTCTATGGTTTCTGATCATCGGTACTGACAGACACTGTCTATGGTTTCTGATCATAGGTACTAACAGACACTGTCTATGGTCTCTGATCATAGGTACTGACAGACACTGTCTATGGTCTCTGATCATAGGTACTGACAGACACTGTCTATGGTCTCTGATCATAGGTAACTGACAGACACTGTCTATGGTCTCTGATCATAGGTACTGACAGACACTGTCTATGGTCTCTGATCATAGGTACTGACAGACACTGTCTATGGTCTCTGATCATAGGTACTGACAGACACTGTCTATGGTCTCTGACCATAGGTACTGACAGACACTGTCTATGGTCTCTGATCATAGGTACTGACAGACACTGTCTATGGTCTCTGGGCACTGATCATAGGTACTGACAGACACTGTCTATGGTCTCTGATCATAGGTACTGACAGACACTGTCTATGGTCTCTGACCATAGGTACTGACAGACACTGTCTATGGTCTCTGATCATAGGTACTGACAGACACTGTCTATGGTCTCTGATGATAGGTACTGTCAGACACTGTCTATTGGTCACTGACCATAGGTACTGACAGACACTGTCTATGGTCTCTGATGATAGGTACTGACAGACACTGTCTATGGTCTCTGATCATAGGTACTGACAGACACTGTCTATGGTCTCTGATGATAGGTACTGACAGACACTGTCTATGGTCTCTGATGATAGGTACTGACAGACACTGTCTATGGTTTCTGATCATAGGTACTGACAGACACTGTCTATGGTCACTGATCATAGGTACAGACAGACACTGTCTATGGTTTCTGATCATCGGTACTGACAGACCGATGGTCTATGGTATGGAACAGACACCGTCTGATCATAGGTGGTGACAGACACCGTCTATGGTCTCTGATCATAGGTACTGACAGACACTGTATGTGGTCTCTGATCATAGGTATTGACAGACACTGTCTATGGGCACTGAGCATAGGTACTGACAGACACTGTCTGTGGGCACTGATCATAGGTACTGACAGACACTGTCTATGGGGACTGATCATAGGTACTGACAGACACTGTCTATGGGCACAGATCATAGGTTCTGACAGACACTGTCTATGGTCTCTGACCATAGGTACTGACAGACACTGTATATTGTCTCTGATCCATAGGTACTGACAGACACTATTTATGGACTCTGATCATAGGAACAGACAGACACTGTCTATGGTCTCTGATCATACGTACTGACAGACACTGTCTATGGTTTCTGATCATCGGTACTGACAGACACTGTCGATGGATCTCTGATCATAGGTACTGACAGACACTGTCTATGGTCTCTGATGATAGGTACTGACAGACACTGTCTATGGTCTCCGATCATAGGTACAGACAGACACTGTCTATGGTCTCTGATCATACGTACTGACAGACACTCTCTATGGTCATCTGATCATCGGTACTGACAGACACTGTCAATGGATCTCTGATCATAGGTACTGACAGACACCGTCTATGGTCACTAATCATAGGTGGTGACAGACACCGTCTATTGTCTCTGATCATAGGTACTGACAGACACTGTCTATGGTCTCTGACCATAGGTACTGACAGACACTGTCTATGGTCTCTGATCATAGGTACTGACAGACACTGTCTATGGTCTCTGATCATAGGTACAGACAGACACTGTCTATGGTCTCTGATCATACATACTGACAGACACAGTCTATGGTTTCTGATCATCGGTACTGACAGACACTGTCTATGGTTTCTGACCATAGGTACTGACAGACACTGTCTATGGTCTCTGATCATAGGTACTGACAGACACTGTCTATTGGTTTCTGATCATAGGTACTGACAGACACTGTCTATGGTCTCTGATGATAGGTACTGACAGACACTGTCTATGGTCTCTGATGATAGGTACTGACAGACACTGTCTATGGTCTCTGATCATAGGTACAGACAGACACTGTCTATGGTCTCTGATGATACGTACTGACAGACACTGTCTATGGTTTCTGATCATAGGTACTGACAGACACTGTCGATGGTTTCTGGTCATAGGTACTGACAGACACTGTCTATGGTCACTAATCATAGGTGGTGACAGACACTGTCTATGGTCTCTGATCATAGGTACTGACAGACACTGTATGTGGTCTCTGATCATAGGTCCTGACAGCCACTGTCTATGGTCTCTGATCATAGGTACTGACAGACGTTGTCTATGGTCTCTGATCATAGGTACTGACAGACACTGATCATACGTACTGGTCTCTGATGATAGGTACTGACAGACACTGTCTATGTTCTCTGATCATAGGTACTGACAGACACTGTCTATGGTTTCTGACCATAGGTACTGACAGACTGTCTATGGTCTCTGACCATAGGTACTGACAGACACTGTCTATGGTCTCTGATCATAGGTACTGACAGACACTGTCTATGGTCTCTGATCATAGGTACTGACAGACACTGTCTATGGTCTCTGATCATAGGTACTGACAGACACTGTCTATGGTCTCTGACCATAGGTACTGACAGACACTGTCTATGGTCTCTGATGATAGGTACTGACAGACACTGTCTATGGTCTCTGATGATAGGTACTGACAGACACTGTCTATGGTCTCTGATCATAGGTACTGACAGACACTGTCTATGGTCTCTGATGATACGGTACTGACAGACACTGTCTATGGTTTCTGATCATAGGTACTGACAGACACTGTCTATGGTTTCTGATCATAGGTACTGACAGACACCGTCTATGGTCACTGATCATAGGTACTGACAGACACTGTCTATGGTCTCTGATCATAGGTACTGACAGACACTGTATATGGTCTCTGATCATAGGTACTGACAGACACTGTCTATGGGCACTGAGCATAGGTACTGACAGACACTGTCTATGGGCACTGATCATAGGTACTGACAGACACTGTCTATGGGGACTGATCATAGGTACTGACAGACACTGTCTATGGGTACTGATCATAGGTACTGACAGACACTGTCTATGGTCTCTGATCATAGGTACTGACAGACACTGTCTATGGTCTCTGATCATAGGTACTGACAGACACTGTCTATGGTCTCTGATCATAGGTACTGACAGACACTGTCTATGGTTTCTGATCATAGGTACTGACAGACACTGTCTATGGTCTCTGATCACAGGTACTGACAGACACTGTCTATGGGCACTGATCATAGGTACTGACAGACACTGTCTATGGTCTCTGATCATAGGTACTGACAGACACTGTCAATGGGCATTCTGATCATAGGTACTGATAGACACTGTCTATGGTCACTGATCATAGGTACTGACAGACACTGTCTATGGTCTCTGATCATAGGTACTGACAGACACTGTCTATGGTCTCTGACCATAGGTACTGACAGACACTGTCTATGGTCTCTGATCATAGGTACTGACAGACACTGTCTATGGTCTCTGATCATAGGTACTGACAGACACTGTCTATGGTCTCTGATCATAGGTACTGACAGACACTGTCTATGGTCTCTGATCATAGGTACTGACAGACACTGTCTATGGTCTCTGACCATAGGAACTGACAGACACTGTCTATGGTTTCTGACCATAGGTACTGACAGACACTGTCTATAGTCTCTGACCATAGGTACTGACAGACACTGTCTATGGTCTCTGATGATAGGTACTGACAGACACTGTCTATGGTCTCTGATGATAGGTACTGACAGACACTGTCTATGGTCTCTGATCATAGGTACTGACAGACACTGTCTATGGTCTCTGATGATAGGTACAGACAGACACTGTCTATGGTCTCTGATCATAGGTACTGACAGACACTGTCTATGGTCTCTGATCATAGGTACTGACAGACACTGTCTATGGTCACTGATCATAGGTACTGACAGACACTGTCTATGGTCTCTGATCATAGGTACTGACAGACACTGTCTGTGGTCTCTGATCATAGGTATTGACAGACTTTGTCTATGGGCACTGATCATAGGTACTGACAGACACTGTCTGTGGGCACTGATCATAGGTACTGACAGACACTGTCTACGGGGACTGATCATAGGTACTGACAGACACTGTCTATGGGCACTGATCATAGGTTCTGACAGACACTGTCTATGGTCTCTGACCATAGGTACTGACAGACACTGTCTATGGGCACTGATCATAGGTTCTGACAGACACTGTCTATGGTCTCTGACCATAGGTACTGACAGACACTGTCTATGGTCTCTGATCCATAGGTACTGACAGACACTGTCTATGGTCTCTGACCATAGGTACTGACAGACACTGTATATTGTCTCTGTCCATAGGTACTGACAGACACTATTTATGGTCTCTGATCATAACAGACAGACACTGTCTATGGTCTCTGATCATACGTTCTGACAGACACTGTCTGTGGTTTCTGATCATCGGTACTGACAGACACTGTCGATGGATTCTGATCATAGGTACTGACAGACACTGTCTATGGTCTCTGATGATAGGTACTGACAGACACTGTCTATGGTATCTGATGATAGGTACTGACAGACACTGTCTATGGTCTCTGATGATAGGTACTGACAGACACTGTCTATGGTCTCCGATCATAGGTACAGACAGACACTGTCTATGGTCTCTGATGATACGTACAGACAGACACTGTCTATGGTTTCTGATCATCGTTATTGACAGACACTGTCGATGGTTTCTGATCATAGGTACTGACAGACACCGTCTATGGTCACTAATCATAGGTGGTGACAGACACCGTCTATGGTTTCTGATCATCGGTACTGACAGACACTGTCTATTGTTTCTGATCACAGGTACTAACAGACACTGTCTATGGTCTCTGATCACAGGTACTGACAGACACTGTATGTGGTCTCTGATCATAGGTATTGACAGACTTTGTCTATGGGCACTGAGCATAGGTACTGACAGACACTGTCTATAGTCTCTGATCATAGGTACTGACAGACACTGTCTATGGGAACTGACCATATGTACTGAAAGACACTGTCTATGGGCACTGATCATAGGTTCTGACAGACACTGTCTATGGTCTCTGACCATAGGTACTGACAGACACTGTCTATGGGCACTGATCATAGGTTCTGACAGACACTGTCTATGGTCTCTGACCATAGGTACTGACAGACACTGTATATTGTCTCTGTCCATAGGTACTGACAGACACTGTCTATGGTCTCTGATCATAGGTACAGACAGACACTGTCTATGGTCTCTGATCATAGGTACTGACAGACACTGTCTATGGTTTCTGATCATCGGTACTGACAGACACTGTCTATGGTTTCTGATCATAGGTACTGACAGACACTGTCTATGGTCTCTGATCATAGGTACTGACAGACACTGTCTATGGTCTCTGATGATAGGTACTGACAGACACTGTCTATGGTCTCTGATGATAGGTACTGACAGACACTGTCTATGGTCTCTGATCATAGGTACAGACAGACACTGTCTATGGTCTCTGATCATAGGTACTGACAGACAGTGTCTATGGTTTCTGATCATCGTTATTGACAGACACTGTCGATGGTTTCTGATCATAGGTACTGACAGACACCGTCTATGGTCACTAATCATAGGTGGTGACAGACACCGTCTATGGTCTCTGATCATAGGTACTGACAGACACTGTATGTGGTCTCTGATCATAGGTCCTGACAGCCACTGTCTATGGTCTCTGATCATAGGTACTGACAGACGTTGTCTATGGTCTCTGATCATAGGTACAGACAGACGCTGTCTATGGTCTCTGATCATACGTACTGACAGACACTGTCTATGGTTTCTGATCATCGGTACTGACAGACACTGTCTATGGTTTCTGACCATAGGTACTGACAGACTGTCTATAGTCTCTGACCATAGGTACTGACAGATACTGTCTATGGTCTCTGATCATAGGTACTGACAGACACTGTCTATGGTCTCTGATCATAGGTACTGACAGACACTGTCTATGGTCTCTGATCATAGGTACTGACAGACACTGTCTATGGTCTCTGATGATAGGTACTGACAGACACTGTCTATGGTCTCTGATGATAGGTACTGACAGACACTGTCTATGGTCTCTGATCATAGGTACTGACAGACACTGTCTATGGTCTCTGATGATAGGTACTGACAGACACTGTCTATGGTCTCTGATGATAGGTACTGACAGACACTGTCTATGGTCTCTGATGATAGGTACTGACAGACAATGTCTATGGTCTCCGATCTTAGGTACAGACAGACACTGTCTATGGTCTCTGATGATACGTACTGACAGACACTGTCTATGGTTTCTGATCATCGGTACTGACAGACACTGTCGACGGTTTCTGATCATAGGTACTGACAGACACCGTCTATGGTCACTAATCATAGGTGGTGACAGACACCGTCTATGGTCTCTGATCATAGGTACTGACAGACACTGTATGTGGTCTCTGATCATAGGTATTGACAGACACTGTCTATTGGCACTGAGCATAGGTACTGACAGACACTGTCTGTGGGCACTGATCATAGGTACTGACATTCACTGTCTACGGGGACTGATCATAGGTACTGACAGACACTGTCTATGGGCACTGATCATAGGTTCTGACAGACACTGTCTATGGTCTCTGACCATAGGTACTGACAGACACGGTATATTGTCTCTGTCCATAGGTACTGACAGACACTATTTATGGTCTCTGATCATAGGTACAGACAGACACTGTCTATGGTCTCTGATCATATGTAATGACAGACACTGTCTATGGTTTCTGATCATCGGTACTGACAGAAACTGTCTATGGTTTCTGATCATAGGTACTGACAGAAACTGTCTATGGTCTCTGATCACAGGTACTGAGAGACACTGTCAATGGGCACTGACCATAGGTACTGATAGACACTGTCTATGGTCTCTGATTGTAGGTACTGACAGACACTGTCTATGGTTTCTCATCATAGTAACTGACAGATAATCTCTGTGGGCACTGATCATAGGTACTGACAGACACTGTCTATGGTCTCTGATCATAGGTACTGACAGACACTGTCTATGGTCTCTGATCATAGGTACTGACAGACACTGTCTATGGGCACTGATCATAGGTTCTGACAGACACTGTCTATGGTCTCTGACCATAGGTACTGACAGACACTGTCTATGGTCTCTGATCATAGGTACTGACAGACACTGTCTATGGTCTCTGATCATAGGTACTGACAGACACTGTCTATGGTCTCTGATCATAGGTACTGACAGACACTGTCTATGGATTCTGATCATAGGTACTGACAGACACTGTCTATGGTCTCTGATCATAGGTACTGACAGACACTGTCTATGGTCTCTGATCATAGGTACTGACAGACACTGTCTATGGTCTCCGATCATAGGTACAGACAGACACTGTCTATGGTCTCTGATGATACGTACTGACAGACACTGTCTATGGTTTCTGATCATCGGTACTGATCATAGGTACTGACAGACACTGTTTATGGGCACTGATCACAGGTACTGACAGACACTGTCTATGGTCTGTAATCACAGGTACTGATAGACACTGTCTATGGTTTCTGATCATAGGTACTGACAGACACTGTCTACGTGCACTGACGATAGGTACTTACAGACACTGTCTACGTGCACTGACGATAGGTACTGAGAGACACTGTCTATGGGCACTGATCACAGGTACTGATAGACACTGTCTATGGTCTGTAATCACAGGTACTGATAGACACTGTCTATGGTTTCTGATCATAGATACAGACAGACACGGTCTATGGGCAATGACCATAGGTACTGACAGACACTGTCTATGTTCTGTGATCATAGGAACTGACAGACACTGTCTATGGGCACTGATCATAGGTACTAACCAACACTGTCTGTGGTCTCTAACCATAGGTATTGACAGACACTGTCTATGGTCTCTGATCATAGGTACTGACAGACACTGTCTATGGTTTCTGATCATACGTACAGACAGACACTGTCTATGGTTTCTGATCATCGGTACTGACAGACACTGTCGATGGATTCTGATCATAGGTACTGACAGACACCGTCTATGGTCACTAATCATAGGTGGTGACAGACACCGTCTATGGTCTCTGATGATAAGTACTGACAGACACTGTCTATGGTCTCCGATCATAGGTACAGACAGACACTGTCTATGGTCTCTGATCATACGTACTGACAGACACTGTCTATGGTTTCTGATCATCGGTACTGACAGACACTGTCGATGGATTCTGATCATAGGTACTGACAGACACCGTCTATGGTCACTAATCATAGGTGGTGACAGACACCGTCTATGGTCTCTGTTCATAGGTACTGACAGACACTGTCTATGGTCTCTGATCATAGGTACTGAAAGACACTGTCTATGGTCTCTGATCATAGGTACAGACAGACACTGTCTATGGTCTCTGATCATATGTACTGACAGACACAGCCTATGATTTCTGATCATCGGTACTGACAGACACTGTCTATGGTTTCTGACCATAGGTACTGACAGACACTGTCTATGGTCTCTGATGATTGGTACTGTCAGACACTGTCTATTGGCACTGACCATAGGTACTGACAGACACTGTCTATGGTCTCTGATGATAGGTACTGACAGACACTGTCTATGGTTTCTGATCATCGGTACTGACAGACACAGTCGATGGTTTCTGATCATAGGTACTGACAGACACCGTCTATGGTCACTAATCATAGGTGGAGACAGACACCGTCTATGGTCTCTGATCATAGGTACTGACAGACACTGTATGTGGTCTCTGATCATAGGTACTGACAGACACTGTCTATGGTCTCTGATCATAGGTACTGACAGACGTTGTCTATGGTCTCTGATCATAGGTACAGACAGACACTGTCTATGGTCTCTGATCATACGTACTGACAGACACTGTCTATGGTTTCTGATCATCGGTACTGACAGACACTGTCTATGGTTTCTGACCATAGGTACTGACAGACTGTCTATAGTCTCTGACCATAGGTACTGACAGATACTGTCTATGGTCTCTGACCATAGGTACTGACAGACACTGTCTATGGTCTCTGATCATAGGTACTGACTGACACTGTCTATGGTCTCTGATGATAGGTACTGTCAGACACTGTCTATTGGCACTGACCATAGGTACTGACAGACACTGTCTATGGTCTCTGATGATAGGTACTGACAGACACTGTCTATGGTCTCTGATGATAGGTACTGACAGACACTGTCTATGGTCTCCGATCATAGGTACAGACAGACGCTGTCTATGGTCTCTGATGATACGTACTGACAGACACTGTCTATGGTTTCTGATCATCGGTACTGACAGACAGTGTCGATGGTTTCTGATCATAGGTACTGACAGACACCGTCTATGGTCACTAATCATAGGTGGTGACAGACACCGTCTATGGTCTCTGATCATAAGTACTGACAGACACTGTATGTGGTCTCTGATCATAGGTATTGACAGACACTGTCTATGGGCACTGAGCATAGGTACTGACAGACAGTGTCTGTGGGCACTGATCATAGGTACTGACAGACACTGTCTATGGGGACTGATCATAGGTACTGACAGACACTGTCTATGGGCACTGATTATAGGTTCTGACAGACACTGTCTATGGTCTCTGACCATAGGTACTGACAGACACGGTATATTGTCTCTGTCCATAGGTACTGACAGACACTATTTATGGTCTCTGATCATAGGTACAACTGACAGACACTGTCTGTGGTTTCTGATCATAGGTACTGACAGACACTGTATGGTCTCTGATCATAGGTACTGACAGACACTGTCTATGGTCTCTGATCATACGTAATGACAGACACTGTCTATGGTTTCTGATCATCGGTACTGACAGACTCTGTCTATGGTTTCTGATCATAGGTACTGACAGACACTGTCTATGGTCTCTGATCACAGGTACTGACAGACACTGTCAATGGGCACTGACCATAGGTACTGATAGAAACTGTCTATGGTCTCTGATCATAGGTACTGACAGACAATGTCTATGGTTTCTCATCATAGGAACTGACAGATAATCTCTGTGGGCACTGATCATAGGTACAGACAGACACTGTCTATGGTCTCATATCATAGGTACTGACAGACACTGTCTATGGTCTCTGATCATAGGTCATGACAGACACTGTCTATAGTCTCTGATCATAGGTACTGACAGACACTGTCTATGGGCACTGATCACAGGTACTTACAGACACTGTCTATTGTCTGTAATCACAGGAACTGATAGACACTGTCTATGGTTTCTGATCATAGGTACAGACAGACACGGTCTATGGGCAATGACCATAGGTACTGACAGACACTGTCTATGTTCTCTGATCATAGGAACTGAAAGACACTGTCTATGGGCACTGATCATAGGTACTGACCGACACTGTCTATGGTCTCTAACCATAGGTATTGACAGACATTGTCTATGGTCTCTGATCATAGGTACTGACAGACACTGTCTGTGGTCTCTGATGATAGGTACTGACAGACACTGTCTATGGTCTCCGATCATAGGTACAGACAGACACTGTCCATGGTCTCTGATCATACGTACTGACAGACACTGTCTATGGTTTCTGATCATCGGTACTGACAGACACTGTCGATGGATTCTGATTATAGGTACTGACAGACACCGTCTATGGTCACTAATCATAGGTGGTGACAGACACCGTCTGTGGTCTCTGATCATAGGTACTGACAGACACTGTCTATGGTCTCTGACCATAGGTACTGACAGACACTGTCTATGGTCTCTGATCATAGGTACTGACAGACACTGTCTATGGTCTCTGATCATAGGTACAGACAGACACTGTCTATGGTCTCTGATCATAGGTTCTGACAGACACTGTCTATGGGTTCTGACCATAGGTACTGACAGACACGGTATATTGTCTTTGTCCATAGGTACTGACAGACACTATTTATGGTCTCTGATCATAGGTACAGACAGACACTGTCTATGGTCTCTGATCATATGTAATGACAGACACTGTCTATGGTTTCTGATCATCGGTACTGACAGAAACTGTCTATGGTTTCTGATCATAGGTACTGACAGACACTGTCTATTGTCTCTGATCATAGGTACAGACAGACACGGTCTATGGGCAATGACCATAGGTACTGACAGACACTGTCTATGTTCTCTGATCATAGGAACTGAAAGACACTGTCTATGGGCACTGATAATAGGTACTGACCGACACTGTCTATCTGATCATAGGTACTGACAGACACTGTCTATGGTTTCTGATCATAGGTACTGACAGACACTGTCTATGGTCTCTGACCATAGGTACTGACAGACACTGTCTATGGTCTCTGACCATAGGTACTGACAGACACTGTCTATGGTCTCTGATCATAGGTACTGACAGACACTGTCTATGGTCTCTGATGATAGGTACAGTCAGACACTGTCTATTGGCACTGACCATAGGTATTGACAGACACTGTCTATAGTCTCTGATCATAGGTACTGACAGACACTGTCTATGTTCTCTGATGATAGGTACTGACAGACACTGTCTATTGTCTCCGATCATAGGTACAGACAGACACTGTCTATGGTCTCTGATCATACGTACTGACAGACACTGTCTATGGTTTCTGATCATCGGTACTGACAGACACTGTCAATGGATTCTGATCATAGGTTCTGACAGACACCGTCTATGGTCACTAATCATAGGTGGTGACAGACACCGTCTGTGGTCTCTGATCATAGAGGTACTGACAGACACTGTCTATGGTCTCTGACCATAGGTACTGACAGACACTGTCTATGGTCTCTGATCATAGGTACTGACAGACACTGTCTATGGTCTCTGATCATAGGTACAGACAGACACTGTCTATGGTCTCTGATCATACGTACTGACAGACACAGTCTATGGATTCTGATCATCGATACTGACAGACACTGTCTATGGTTTCTGACCATAGGTACTGACAGACACTGTCTATGGTTTCTGATCATCGGTACTGACAGACACTGTCGATGGTTTCTGATCATAGGTACTGACAGATACTGTATGTGGTCTCTGATCATAGGTACTGACAGACACTGTCTATGGTCTCTGATCATAGGTACTGACAGACACTGTCTATGGTCTCTGATCATAGGTACAGACAGACACTGTCTATGGTCTCTGATCATACGTACTGACAGACACTGTCTATGGTTTCTGATCATCGGTACTGACAGACACTGTCTATGGTTTCTGACCATAGGTACTGACAGATACTGTCTATGGTCTCTGACCATAGGTACTGACAGACACTGTCTATGGTCTCTGATCATAGGTACTGACAGACACTGTCTATGGTCTCTGATGATAGGTACAGTCAGACACTGTCTATTGGCACTGACTATAGGTACTGACAGACACTGTCTATGGTCTCTGATGATAGGTACTGACAGACACTGTCTATGGTCTCCGATCATAGGTACAGACAGACACTGTCTATGGTCTCTGATGATACGTGCTGACAGACACTGTCTATGGTTTCTGATCATCGGTACTGACAGACACAGTCGATGGTTTCTGATCATAGGTACTGACAGACACACCGTCTATGGTCACTAATCATAGGTGGTGACAGACACCGTCTATGGTCTCTGATCATAGGTACTGACAGACACTGTATGTGGTCTCTGATCATAGGTACTGACAGACACTGTCTATGGTCTCTGATCATAGGTACTGACAGACGTTGTCTATGGTCTCTGATCATAGGTACAGACAGACACTGTCTATGGTCTCTGATCATACGTACTGACAGACACTGTCTATGGTTTCTGATCATCGGTACTGACAGACACTGTCTATGGTTTCTGACCATAGGTACTGACAGTACTGACAGATACTGTCTATAGTCTCTGACCATAGGTACTGACAGATACTGTCTATGGTCTCTGACCATAGGTACTGACAGACACTGTCTATGGTCTCTGATCATAGGTACTGACAGACACTGTCTATGGTCTCTGATGATAGGTACTGTCAGACACTGTCTATTGGCACTGACCATAGGTACTGACAGACACTGTCTATGGTCTCTGATGATAGGTACTGACAGACACTGTCTATGGTCTCTGATGATAGGTACTGACAGACACTGTCTATGGTCTCCGATCATAGGTACAGACAGACGCTGTCTATGGTCTCTGATGATACGTACTGACAGACACTGTCTATGGTTTCTGATCATCGGTACTGACAGACAGTGTCGATGGTTTCTGATCATAGGTACTGACAGACACCGTCTATGGTCACTAATCATAGGTGGTGACAGACACCGTCTATGGTCTCTGATCATAAGTACTGACAGACACTGTATGTGGTCTCTGATCATAGGTATTGACAGACACTGTCTATGGGCACTGAGCATAGGTACTGACAGACAGTGTCTGTGGGCACTGATCATAGGTACTGACAGACACTGTCTATGGGGACTGATCATAGGTACTGACAGACACTGTCTATGGGCACTGATTATAGGTTCTGACAGACACTGTCTATGGTCTCTGACCATAGGTACTGACAGACACGGTATATTGTCTCTGTCCATAGGTACTGACAGACACTATTTATGGTCTCTGATCATAGGTACAGACAGACACTGTCTATGGTCTCTGATCATACGTAATGACAGACACTGTCTATGGTTTCTGATCATCGGTACTGACAGACTCTGTCTATGGTTTCTGATCATAGGTACTGACAGACACTGTCTATGGTCTCTGATCACAGGTACTGACAGACACTGTCAATGGGCACTGACCATAGGTACTGATAGAAACTGTCTATGGTCTCTGATCATAGGTACTGACAGACACTGTCTATGGTTTCTCATCATAGGTACTGACAGATACTGTCTGTGGTCTCTGATCATAGGTACTGACAGACACTGTCTATGGTCTCTGATCATAGGTACTGACAGACACTGTCTATGGTTTCTGATGATAGGTACTGACAGACACTGTCTATGGTCTCTGATCATAGGTACTGACAGACACTGTCTATGGTCTCTGATCATAGGTACTGACAGACACTGTCTATGGTTTCTGATCATAGGTACTGACAGACACTGTCTATGGTTTCTGATCATAGGTACTGACAGACACCGTCTATGGTTTCTGCTCATAGGTACTGACAGACACCGTCTATGGTCTCTGACTGACAGATAATCTCTGTGGGCACTGATCATAGGTACAGACAGACACTGTCTATGGTCTCATATCATAGGTACTGACAGACACTGTCTATGGTCTCTGATCATAGGTCATGACAGACACTGTCTATAGTCTCTGATCATAGGTACTGACAGACACTGTCTATGGGCACTGATCACAGGTACTTACAGACACTGTCTATTGTCTGTAATCACAGGAACTGATAGACACTGTCTATGGTTTCTGATCATAGGTACAGACAGACACTGTCTATGGTCTCTGACCATAGGTACTGACAGACACTGTCTATGGTCTCTGATCATAGGTACTGACAGACACCGTCTATGGTTTCTGATCATACGTACTGACAGACACTGTCTATGTGCACTGACCATAGGTACTGACAGACACTGTCTATGTTCTCTGATCATAGGAACTGACAGACACTGTCTATGGGCACTGATCATAGGTACTAACCAACACTGTCTGTGGTCTCTAACCATAGGTATTGACAGACATTGTCTATGGTCTCTGATCATAGGTACTGACAGACACTGTCTGTGGTCTCTGATGATAGGTACTGACAGACACTGTCTATGGTCTCTGATCATAGGTACTGACAGACACCGTCTATGGTTTCTGATCATAGGTACTGACAGACACTGTCTATGGTTTCTGATCATAGGTACTGACAGAGACTGTATATGGTTTCTGATCATCGGTACTGACAGACACTTTCTATGGTCTCTAATCACAGTTATTGACAGACGCTGTCTATGGTCTGTGATCATAGGTAAAGATAGACACTGTCTATGGTCTCTGATCATAGGTACTGACAGACTCTGTCTATGGTCTCTGATCGTAGGTACTGAGAGACACTGTCTATGGTCTCTGATCATAATTACTGACAGAAACTGTCTATGGTCTCTGACCATAGGTACTGACAGACACTGTCTATGGTCTCTGATCATAGGTACTGACAGACACTGTCTATGGATTCTGATCATAGGTACTGACAGACACTGTCTATGGTTTCTGATTATAGGTACTGACAGACACCGTTTATGGTTTCTGCTCATAGGTACTGACAGACACCGTCTATGGTCTCTGATCACAGGTACTGACAGACACTGTCTATGTGGTCTCTGATCATAGGTATTGACAGACACCGTCTATGGTCTCGGATCATAGGTACTGACAGACACTGTATGTGGTCTCTGATCATATGTATTGACAGAGACTGTCTATGGGCACTGATCATAGGTACTGACAGACACTGTCTATGGTCTCTGACCATATGTACTGACAGACACTGTCTATGGTCTCTGATCATAGGTACTGACAGACACTGTCTATGGTCTCTGATCATAGGTACTGACAGACACTGTCTATGGTCTCTGACCATAGGTACTGACAGACACTGTCTATGGTCTCTGACCATAGGTACTGACAGACACTGTCGATGGATTCTGATCATAGGTACTGACAGACACCGTCTATGGTCTCTGATCATAGGTACTGACAGACACTGTCTATGGTCTCTGATCATAGGTACTGACAGACACTGTCTATGGTCTCTGACCATAGGTACTGACAGACACTGTCTATGGTCTCTGATCATAGGTACTGACAGACACTGTCTATGGTCTCTGATCATAGTTACAGACAGACACTGTCTATGGTCTCTGATCATAGGTACTGACAGACACTGTCTATGGTTTCTGATCATAGGTACTGACAGACACTGTCTATGGTCTGATCATAGGTACTGACAGACACTGTCTATGGTCTCTGATCATAGGTACTGACAGACACTGTCTATGGTCTCTGATCATAGGTACTGACAGACACTGTCTATGGTCTCTGATCATAGGTACTGACAGACACTGTCTATGGTCTCTGATCATAGGTACTGACAGACACTGTCTATGGTCTCTGATCATAGGTACTGACAGTCACTGTCTATAGTTGCTGATCATAGGTACTGCCAGACACTGTCTATGGTCTTTGACCATAGGTACTGACAGACACTGTCTATGGTCTCTGATCATAGGTACTGACAGACACTGTCTATGGTCTCTGATCATAGGTACTGACAGACACTGTCTATGGTCTCTGATCATAGGTACTGACAGACACTGTCTATGGTCTCTGATCATAGGTACTGACAGACACTGTCTATGGTCTCTGATCATAGGTACTGACAGACACTGTCTATGGTCTCTGATCATAGGTACTGACAGACACTGTCTATGGTCTCTGATCATAGGTACTGACAGACACTGTCTATGGTCTCTGATCATAGGTACTGACAGACACTGTCTATGGTTTCTGATCATAGGTACTGACAGACACTGTCTATGGTCTCTGATCATAGGTACTGACAGACACTGTCTATGGTCTCTGATCATAGGTACTGACAGACACTGTCTATGGTCTCTGATCATAGGTACTGACAGACACTGTCTATGGTCACTGATCATAGGTACTGACAGACACTGTCTATGGTTTCTGATCATAGGTACTGACAGACACTGTCTATGGTCTCTGATCATAGGTACTGACAGACACTGTCTATGGTTTCTGATCATAGGTACTGACAGACACTGTCTATGGTCTCTGATCATAGGTACTGACAGACACTGTCTATGGTCTCTGATCATAGGTACTGACAGACACTGTCTATGGTCTCTGATCATAGGTACTGACAGACACTGTCTATGGTCTCTGATCATAGGTACTGACAGACACTGTCTATGGTCTCTGATCATAGGTACTGACAGACACTGTCTATGGTCTCTGATCATAGGTACTGACAGACACTGTCTATGGTCTCTGATCATAGGTACTGACAGACACTGTCTATGGTCTCTGATCATAGGTACTGACAGACACTGTCTATGGTCTCTGATCATAGGTACTGACAGACACTGTCTATGGTCTCTGATCATAGGTACTGACAGACACTGTCTATGGTCTCTGATCATAGGTACTGACAGACACTGTCTATGGTCTCTGATCATAGGTACTGACAGACACTGTCTATGGTTTCTGATCATAGGTACTGACAGACACTGTCTATGGTCTCTGATCATAGGTACTGACAGACACTGTCTATGGTCTCTGATCATAGGTACTGACAGACACTGTCTATGGTCTCTGATCATAGGTACTGACAGACACTGTCTATGGTCTCTGATCATAGGTACTGACAGACACTGTCTATGGTTTCTGATCATAGGTACTGACAGACACTGTCTATGGTCTCTGATCATAGGTACTGACAGACACTGTCTATGGGCACTGATCATAGGTACTGACAGACACTGTCTATGGTTTCTGATCATAGGTACTGACAGACACTGTCTATGGTCTCTGATCATAGGTACTGACAGACACTGTCTATGGTTTCTGATCATAGGTACTGACAGACACTGTCTATGGTCTCTGATCATAGGTACTGACAGACACTGTCTATGGTCTCTGATCATAGGTACTGACAGACACTGTCTATGGTCTCTGATCATAGGTACTGACAGACACTGTCTATGGTCTCTGATCATAGGTACTGACAGACACTGTCTATGGTCTCTGATCATAGGTACTGACAGACACTGTCTATGGTCTCTGATCATAGGTACTGACAGACACTGTCTATGGTCTCTGATCATAGGTACTGACAGACACTGTCTATGGTTTCTGATCATAGGTACTGACAGACACGTCTATGGTTCTGATCATAGGTACTGACAGACACTGTCTATGGTCTCTGATCATAGGTACTGACAGACACTGTCTATGGATTCTGATCATAGGTACTGACAGACACTGTCTATGGTTTCTGATTATAGGTACTGACAGACACCGTCTATGGTTTCTGATCATAGGTACTGACAGACACTGTCTATGGTCTCTGATCACAGGTACTGACAGACACTGTCTATGGTCTCTGATCATAGGTACTGACAGACACTGTCTATGGTCTCTGATCATAGGTACTGACAGACACTGTCTATGGTCTCTGATCATAGGTACTGACAGACACTGTCTATGGTCTCTGATCATAGGTACTGACAGACACTGTCTATGGTCTCTGATCATAGGTACTGACAGACACTGACTATGGTTTCTGATCATAGGTACTGACAGACACTGTCTATGGTCTCATATCATAGGTACTGACAGACACCGTCTATGGTCTCTGATCACAGGTACTGACAGACACTGTCTATGGTCTCTGATCATAGGTACAGACAGACACTGTCTATGGTCTCTGATCATACGTACTGACAGACACTGTCTATGGTCTCTGATCATAGGTACTGACAGACACTGTCTATGGTCTCTGACCATAGGTACTGACAGACACTGTCTATGGTCTCTGATCATAGGTACTGACAGACACTGTCTATGGTTTCTGACCATAGGTACTGACAGATACTGTCTATGGTCTCTGATCATAGGTACTGACAGACACTGTCTATTGTCTCTGATCATAGGTACTGACAGACACTGTCTATGGTCTCTGATCATAGGTACTGACAGACACTGTCTATTGGCACTGACTATAGGTACTGACAGACACTGTCTATGGTCTCTGATCATAGGTACTGACAGACACTGTCTATGGGGACTGATCATAGGTACTGACAGACACTGTCTATGGTCTCTGATCATACGTACTGACAGACACTGTCTATGGTTTCTGATCATCGGTACTGACAGACACTGTCTATGGTTTCTGATCATAGGTACTGACAGACACTGTCTATGGTCACTGATCATAGGTACTGACAGACACTGTCTATGGTCTCTGATCATAGGTACTGACAGACACTGTCTATGGTCTCTGATCATAGGTACTGACAGACACTGTCTATGGTCTCTGATCATAGGTACTGACAGACACTGTCTATGGGAACTGATCATAGGTACTGACAGACACTGTCTATGGTCTCTGATCATAGGTACTGACAGACACTGTCTATGGTTTCTGATCATAGGTACTGACAGACACTGTCTATGGTCTCTGATCATAGGTACTGACAGACAGTGTCTATGGTCTCTGATCACAGGTACTGACAGACACTGTCTATGGTCTCTGACCATAGGTAATGACAGACACTGTCTATAGTCTCTGATCATAGGTACTGACAGACACTGTCTATGGTTTCTGATCATAGGTACTGACAGACACTGTCTATGGTTTCTGATCATAGGTACTGACAGACACTGTCTATGGTCTCTGATCATAGGTACTGACAGACACTGTCTATGGTCTCTGATCATAGGTACTGACAGACACTGTCTATGGTCTCTGATCATAGGTACTGACAGACACTGTCTATGGTCTGTAATCACAGGTACTGACAGACACTGTCTATGGTTTCTGATCATAGGTACTGACAGACACTGTCTATGGTCTCTGACCATAGGTACTGACAGACACTGTCTATGGTCTCTGATCATAGGTACTGACAGACACTGTCTATGGTTTCTGATCATAGGTACTGACAGACACTGTCTATGGTCTCTGATCATAGGTACTGACAGACACTGTCTATGGTTTCTGATCATCGGTACTGACAGACACTGTCTATGGTCTCTAATCACAGTTACTGACAGACGCTGTCTATGGTCTCTGATCATAGGTACTGACAGACACTGTCTATGGTCTCTGATCATAGGTACTGACAGACACTGTCTATGGTCTCTGATCATAGGTACTGACAGACACTGTCTATGGTCTCTGATCATAGGTACTGACAGACACTGTCTATGGGCACCGACCATAGGTACTGACAGACACTGTCTATGGATTCTGATCATAGGTACTGACAGACACTGTCTATGGTTTCTGATCATAGGTACTGACAGACACTGTCTATGGTTTCTGCTCATAGGTACTGACAGACACTGTCTATGGCCTCTGATCACAGGTACTGACAGACACTGTCTAGGGTCTCTGATCATAGGTACTGACAGACACTGTCTATGGTCTCTGATCATACGTACTGACAGACACCGTCTATGTTCACTAATTATAGGTACTGACAGACACCGTCTATGGTCTCGGATCATAGGTACTGACAGACACTGTCTATGGTCTCTGATCATATGTATTGACAGAGACTGTCTATGGGCACTGATCATAGGTACTGACAGACACTGTCTATGGTCTCTGACCATATGTACTGACAGACACTGTCTATGGTCTCTGATCATAGGTACTGACAGACACTGTCTATGGTCTCTGATCATAGTTACAGACAGAGACTGTCTCTGGTCTTTGACCATTGGTACCGACAGAGACTGTCGATGGTCTCTGACCATAGGTACTGAGAGACACTGTCTCTGGTTTCTGATCATAGGTACTGACAGACACCGTATATGGTCTCTGATCATAGGTACTGACAGTCACTGTCTATAGTTGCTGATCATAGGTACTGCCAGACACTGTCTATGGTCTTTGACCATAGGTATTGACAGACACCGTCTATGGTCTCTGATCATAGGTACTGACAGTCACTGTCTATGGTTTCTGATCATAGGTACTGACAGACACTGTCTATGGTCGTTGACCATAGGTACTGACAGACACTGTCTATGGTCTCTGATCATAGGTACTGACAGACACTGTCTATGGTCTCTGATCATAGGTACTGACAGACACTGTCTATGGTCTCTGACCATAGGTACTGACAGACACTGTCTATGGTCTCTGATCATAGGTACTGACAGACACTGTCTATGGTTTCTGATCATAGGTACTGACAGACACTGTCTATGGTCTCTGATCATAGGTACTGACAGACACTGTCTATGGTTTCTGATCATAGGTACTGACAGACACTGTCTATGGGCACTGATCATAGGTACTGACAGACACTGTCTATGGTCTCTGATCATAGGTACTGACAGACACTGTCTATGGTCTCTGATCATAGGTACTGACAGACACTGTCTATGGTCTCTGATCATAGGTACTGACAGACACTGTCTATGGTCTCTGATCATAGGTACTGACAGACACTGTCTATGGTTTCTGACCAGAGGTACTGACAGACACTGTCTATGGTCTCTGATCATAGGTACTGACAGACACTGTCTATGTTTTCTGATTATAGGTCCTGACAGACACTGTCTATGGGCACTGATCATAGGTACTGACAGACACTGTCTATGTCTCTGATCATAGGTACAGACGACACTGTCTATGGTTTCTGATCATCGGTACTGACAGACACTGTCTATATGGGCACTGTCTACTGACAGACACTGTCTATGTTTCTGATCATAGGTACAGACTGACACTGTCTATGGTTTCTGATCATCGGTACTGACAGACACTGTCTATGGTTTCTGATCATAGGTACTGACAGACACTGTCTATGGTTTCTGACCAGAGGTACTGACAGACACTGTCTATGGTCTCTGATCATAGGTACTGACAGGCACTGTCTACGTGCACTGACAATATGTACTGACAGAGACTGTCTATGGTTTCTGATCATCGGTTCTGACAGACACGGTCTATGGGGACTGTCCATAGGTACTGAAAGACACTGTCTATGGTTTCTGATCATCGGTACTGACAGACACTGTCTATGGTCTCTGACCATAGGTACTGACAGACACTGTCTATGGTCTCTGATCATCGGTACTGACAGACACCATCTATGGTCTCTGATCATAGGTACTGACAGACACTGTCTATGGTCTCTGACCATAAGTACTGACAGACACTGTCTATGGTCTATGATCATAGGTACTGACAGACACTGTCTATGGTCTCTGATCATAGGTACTGACAGACACTGTCTATGGTCTCTGATCATAGGTACTGACAGACACTGTCTATGGTCTCTGACCATAGGTACTGACAGACACTGTCTATGGTCTCTGATCATAGGTACTGACAGACACTGTCTATGGTTTCTGATCATAGGTACTGACAGATACTGTCTATGGTCTCTGATCATAGGTACTGACAGATACTGTCTATGGTTTCTGATCATAGGTACTGACAAACACTGAATATGGGCACTGACCATAGGTACTGACAGACACTGTCTATGGTCTCTAATAACTGTTACTGACAGACGCTGTCTAATGTTTCTGATCATTGTTACTGACAGACACTGTCTATGGTCTCTGATCATAGGTACTGACAGGCACTGTCTACGTGCACTGACAAAGGTACTGACAGACACTGTCTATGGTCACTGATCATAGGTACTGACAGACACTGTCTATGGATCTCTGATCATAGGTACAGACACTGATCTCTGAGTACTGACAGACACTGTCTATGGTCTCTGATCATACGTACTGACAGACACTGTCTATGGTTTCTGATCATCGGTACTGACAGACACTGTCTATGGTTCTCTGACCATAGGTACTGACAGATACTGTCTATGGTCTCTGACCATAGGTACTGACAGACATTGTCTATGGTCTCTGATCATAGGTACTGACAGACACTGTCTATGGTCTCTGAGCATAGGTACTGACAGACACTGTCCATGGTCTCTGATCATAGGTACTGACAGACAGTGTCTATGGTTTCTGATGATACGTACTGACAGACACGGTCTATGGTCTCTAATCACAGTTAGTGACGACACTGTCTATGTTTTCTGATTATAGGTCCTGACAGACACTGTCTATGGGCACTGATCATAGGTACTGACAGACACTGTCTATGTTTCTGATCATAGGTACAGACCGACACTGTCTATGGTTTCTGATCATCGGTACTGACAGACACTGTCTATGGTCTGTAATCACATTTACTGACAGACGCTGTCTAATGTTTCTGATCATTGTTACTGACAGACACTGTCTATGGTCTCTGATCATAGGTACTGACAGGCACTGTCTACGTGCACTGACAATATGTACTGACAGAGACTGTCTATGGTTTCTGATCATCGGTTCTGACAGACACGGTCTATGGGGACTGTCCATAGGTACTGAAAGACACTGTCTATGGTTTCTGATCATCGGTACTGACAGACAATGTCTATGGTCTCTGACCATAGTTACTGACAGACTTTGTCTCTGGTCTTTGACCACAGGTTCTCACAGACACCATCTATGGTCTCTGATCATAGGTACTGACAGACACTGTCTATGGTCTCTGACCATAAGTACTGACAGACACTGTCTATGGTCTCTGATCATAGGTACTGACAGACACTGTCTATGGTCTCTGATCATAGGTACTGACAGACACTGTCTATGGTCTCTGATCATAGGTACTGACAGACACTGTCTATGGTCTCTGACCATAGGTACTGACAGACACTGTCTATGGTCTCTGATCATAGGTACTGACAGACACTGTCTATGGTTTCTGATCATAGGTACTGACAGATACTGTCTATGGTTTCTGATCAAGGTACTGACAGAACTGTCTATGGTCTCTGATCATAGGTACTGACAGATACTGTCTATGGTTTCTGATCATAGGTACTGACAAACACTGAATATGGGCACTGACCATAGGTACTGACAGACACTGTCTATGGTCTCTAATAACTGTTACTGACAGACGCTGTCTATGGTTTCTGATCATAGGTACTGACAGACACTGTCTATGGTCTCTGACCATAGGTACTGACAGACACTGTCTATGGTCTCTGATCATAGGTACTGACAGACACTGTCTATGGTCTCTGATCATAGGTACTGACAGACACTGTCTATGATCTCTGATCATAGGTACAGACAGACACTGTCTATGGTCTCTGATCATACGTACTGACAGACACTGTCTATGGTTTCTGATCATCGGTACTGACAGACACTGTCTATGGTTTCTGACCATAGGTACTGACAGATACTGTCTATGGTCTCTGACCATAGGTACTGACAGACATTGTCTATGGTCTCTGATCATAGGTACTGACAGACACTGTCTATGGTCTCTGAGCATAGGTACTGACAGACACTGTCCATGGTCTCTGATCATAGGTACTGACAGACAGTGTCTATGGTTTCTGATGATACGTACTGACAGACACGGTCTATGGTCTCTAATCACAGTTAGTGACGACACTGTCTATGTTTTCTGATTATAGGTCCTGACAGACACTGTCTATGGGCACTGATCATAGGTACTGACAGACACTGTCTATGTTTCTGATCATAGGTACAGACAGACACTGTCTATGGTTTCTGATCATCGGTACTGACAGACACTGTCTATGGTCTCTAATCACATTTACTGACAGACGCTGTCTAATGTTTCTGATCATTGTTACTGACAGACACTGTCTATGGTCTCTGATCATAGGTACTGACAGGCACTGTCTACGTGCACTGACAATATGTACTGACAGAGACTGTCTATGGTTTCTGATCATCGGTACTGACAGACACGGTCTATGGGGACTGTCCATAGGTACTGAAAGACACTGTCTATGGTTTCTGATCATCGGTACTGACAGACAATGTCTATGGTCTCTGACCATAGTTACTGACAGACTCTGGCTCTGGTCTTTGACCACAGGTTCTCACAGACACCATCTATGGTCTCTGATCATAGGTACTGACAGACACTGTCTATGGTCTCTGACCATAAGTACTGACAGACACTGTCTATGGTCTATGATCATAGGTACTGACAGACACTGTCTATGGTCTCTGATCATAGGTACTGACAGACACTGTCTATGGTCTCTGATCATAGGTACTGACAGACACTGTCTATGGTCTCTGACCATAGGTACTGACAGACACTGTCTATGGTCTCTGATCATAGGTACTGACAGACACTGTCTATGGTTTCTGATCATAGGTACTGACAGATACTGTCTATGGTCTCTGATCATAGGTACTGACAGATACTGTCTATGGTTTCTGATCATAGGTACTGACAAACACTGAATATGGGCACTGACCATAGGTACTGACAGACACTGTCTATGGTTTCTGATCATCGGTACTGACAGACACTGTCTATGGTCTCTAATAACTGTTACTGACAGACGCTGTCTAATGTTTCTGATCATTGTTACTGACAGACACTGTCTATGGTCTCTGATCATAGGTACTGACAGGCACTGTCTACGTGCACTGACAAAAGGTACTGACAGACACTGTCTATGGTCTCTGATCATAGGTACTGACAGACACTGTCTATGATCTCTGATCATAGGTACAGACAGACACTGTCTATGGTCTCTGATCATACGTACTGACAGACACTGTCTATGGTTTCTGATCATCGGTACTGACAGACACTGTCTATGGTCTCTGACCATAGGTACTGACAGACACTGTCTATGGTTTCTGATCATCGGTACTGACAGACACTGTCTATGGTTTCTGACCATAGGTACTGACAGATACTGTCTATGGTCTCTGTCCATAGGTACTGACAGACACTGTCTATGGTCTCTGATCATAGGTACTGACAGACACTGTCTATGGTCTCTGATGATAGGTACAGTCAGACACTGTCTATTGGCACTGACTATAGGTACTGACAGACACTGTCTATGGTCTCTGATGATAGGTACTGACAGACACTGTCTATGGTCTCCGATCATAGGTACAGACAGACACTGTCTATGGTCTCTGATGATACGTGCTGACAGACACTGTCTATGGTTTCTGATCATAGGTACTGACAGATACTGTCTATGGTCTCTGATCATAGGTACTGACAGATACTGTCTATGGTTTCTGATCATAGGTACTGACAAACACTGAATATGGGCACTGACCATAGGTACTGACAGACACTGTCTATGGTTTCTGATCATCGGTACTGACAGACACTGTCTATGGTCTCTAATAACTGTTACTGACAGACGCTGTCTAATGTTTCTGATCATTGTTACTGACAGACACTGTCTATGGTCTCTGATCATAGGTACTGACAGGCACTGTCTACGTGCACTGATAAAAGGTACTGACAGACACTGTCTATGGTTTCTGATCATCGGTACAGACAGACACTGTCTATGGGGACTGTTCATAGGTACTGATAGACACTGTCTATGGTTTCTGATCATAGGTACTGACAGACACTGTCTATGGTTTCTGATCATAGGTACTGACAGAGACTGAATATGGGCACTGACCATAGGTACTGACAGACACTGTCTATAGTTTCTGATCATAGGTACTGACAGACACTGTCTATGGTCTCTGATCATAGGTAAAGACAGACACTGTCTATGGTCTCTGATCATAGGTATTGACAGACACTGTCTATGGTCTCTGAGCATAGGTACTGACAGACACTGTCCATGGTCTCTGATCATAGGTACTGACAGACAGTGTCTATGGTTTCTGATGATACGTACTGACAGACACGGTCTATGGTCTCTAATCACAGTTAGTGACGACACTGTCTATGTTTTCTGATTATAGGTCCTGACAGACACTGTCTATGGGCACTGATCATAGGTACTGACAGACACTGTCTATGTTTCTGATCATAGGTACAGACAGACACTGTCTATGGTTTCTGATCATCGGTACTGACAGACACTGTCTATGGTCTCTAATCACATTTACTGACAGATGCTGTCTAATGTTTCTGATCATTGTTACTGACAGACACTGTCTATGGTCTCTGATCATAGGTACTGACAGGCACTGTTTACGTGCACTGACAATATGTACTGACAGAGACTGTCTATGGTTTCTGATCATCGGTACTGACAAACACGGTCTATGGGGACTGTCCATAGGTACTGAAAGACACTGTCTATGGTTTCTGATCATCGGTACTGACAGACAATGTCTATGGTCTCTGACCATAGTTACTGACAGACTCTGTCTCTGGTCTTTGACCACAGGTTCTCACAGACACCATCTATGGTCTCTGATCATAGGTACTGACAGACACTGTCTATGGTCTCTGACAATAAGTACTGACAGACACTGTCTATGGTCTATGATCATAGGTACTGACAGACACTGTCTATGGTCTCTGATCATAGGTACTGATAGACACTGTCTATGGTCTCTGACCATAGGTACTGACAGACACTGTCTATGGTCTCTGATTATAGGTACTGACAGACACTGTCTATGGTTTCTGATCATCTGTACTGACAGACACTGTCTATGGTCTGTGATCATAGGTACTGACAGTCACTGTCTATGGTCTCTGATCATAGGTACTGACAGACACTGTCTATGGTCTGCAATCATAGGTACTGACAGTCACTGTCTATGGTCTCTGATCATAGGTACTGACAGACACTGTATATGGTCTGTGATCATAGGTACTGACAGTCACTGTCTATGGTCTGTGATCATAGGTACTGACAGTCACTGTCTATGGTTTCTGATCATAGGTACTGACAGACACTGTTTATGGTCTGTGATCATAGGTACTGACAGTCACTGTCTATGGTTTCTGATCATAGGTACTGACAGACACTGTTTATGGTCTTTGACCATAGGTACCGACAGACACTGTCTATGGTCTCTGACCATAGGTACTGACAGACTCTGTCTCTGGTTTCTGATCATAAGTACTGACAGACACCGTCAATGGTCTCTGATTATAGGTGCTGACAGTCACTGTCTATGGTCTCTGATCATAGGTACTGACAGACACTGTCTATGGTTTCTGATCATAGGTACTGACAGACACTGTGTATGGTTTCTGATCATAGGTACTGACAGACACTGTCTATGGTTTCTGATCATAGGTACTGACAGACACTGTCTACGTGCACCGACCACAGGTACTGACAGAGACTGTCTGTGGGGACTGATCATAGGTACTGACAAACACTGTCTATGGGCGCTGATCATAGGTACTGACAGACACTGTCTATGGGCGCTGATCATAGGTACTGACAGACACTGTCTAAGGGCACTGATCATAGGTACTGATACACACAGTCTATAGGCTCTGATCATAGGTACTGACAGACAATGTCTGTGGTCTCTGATCATCGGTACTGACAGACACGGTCTATGGTCTCTAATCACAGTTAGTGACAGACACTGTCTATGTTTCCTGATTATAGGTACTGACAGACACTGTCTATGGTCTCTGATCATAGGTACTGACAGATACTGTCTATGGTCTCTGATCATAGGTACTGACAAACACTGAATATGGGCACTGACCATAGGTACTGACAGACACTGTCTATGGTTTCTGATCATCGGTACTGACAGACACTGTCTATGGTCTCTAATAACTGTTACTGACAGACGCTGTCTAATGTTTCTGATCATTGTTACTGACAGACACTGTCTATGGTCTCTGATCATAGGTACTGACAGGCACTGTCTACGTGCACTGACAAAAGGTACTGACAGACACTGTCTATGGTTTCTGATCATCGGTACTGACAGACACTGTCTATGGGGACTGTTCATAGGTACTGATAGACACTGTCTATGGTTTCTGATCATCGGTACTGACAGACACTGTCTATGGTCTCTGACCATAGTTACTGACAGACACTGTCTCTGGTCTTTGACCACAGGTACTGAGAGACACCATCTATGTTCTCTGATCATAGGTACTAACAGACACTGTCTATGGTCTCTGACCATAGGTAATGACAGACACTGTCTATGGTCTCTGATCATAGGTACTGACAGACACTGTCTATGGTCTCTGATCATAGGTACTGACAGACACTGTCTATGGTCTCTGACCATAGGTACTGACAGACACTGTCTATGGTCTGTGATCATAGGTACTGACAGTCACTGTCTATGGTCTGTGATCATAGGTACTGACAGTCACTGTCTATGGTTTCTGATCATAGGTACTGACAGACACTGTTTATGGTCTTTGACCATAGGTACCGACAGACACTGTCTATGGTCTCTGACCATAGGTACTGACAGACTCTGTCTCTGGTTTCTGATCATAGGTACTGACAGACACCGTCAATGGTCTCTGATTATAGGTGCTGACAGTCACTGTCTATGGTCTCTGATCATAGGTACTGACAGACACCGTCTATTGTTTCTGATCATAGGTACTGACAGACACTGTCTATGGGAACTGACCATATGTACTGACAGACACTGTCCATGGTCTCTGATCATAGGTACTGACAGACACTGTGTATGGTTTCTGATCATAGGTACTGACAGGCACTGTCTATGGTCTCTGATCATAGGTACTGACAGACACTGTCTACGTGCACCGACCACAGGTACTGACAGAGACTGTCTGTGGGGACTGATCATAGGTACTGACAAACACTGTCTATGGGCGCTGATCATAGGTACTGACAGACACTGTCTAAGGGCACTGATCATAGGTACTGACAGACACAGTCTATAGGATCTGACCATAGGTACTGACAGACAATGTCTATGGTCTCTGATCATCGGTACTGACAGACACGGTCTATGGTCTCTAATCACAGTTAGTGACAGACACTGTCTATGTTTCCTGATTATAGGTACTGACAGACACTGTCTATGGTCTCTGATCAGAGGTACTGACAGACACGGTCTATGGTCTCTAATCACAGTTAGTGACAGACACTGTCTATGGTCTCTGATTATAGGTACTGACAGACACTGTCTATGGTCTCTGATCATAGGTACTGACAGATACTGTCTATGGTCTCTGATTATAGGTACTGACAAACACTGAATATTGGCACTGACCATAGGTACTGACAGACACTGTCTATGGTTTCTGATCATCGGTACTGACAGACACTGTCTATGGTCTCTAATAACTGTTACTGACAGACGCTGTCTAATGTTTCTGATCATTGTTACTGACAGACACTGTCTATGGTCTCTGATCATAGGTACTGACAGGCACTGTCTACGTGCACTGATAAAAGGTACTGACAGACACTGTCTATGGTTTCTGATCATCGGTACAGACAGACACTGTCTATGGGGACTGTTCATAGGTACTGATAGACACTGTCTATGGTTTCTGATCATAGGTACTGACAGACACTGTCTATGGTTTCTGATCATAGGTACTGACAGAGACTGAATATGGGCACTGACCATAGGTACTGACAGACACTGTCTATAGTTTCTGATCATCGGTACTGACAGACACTGTCTATGGTCTCTGATCATAGGTACAGACAGACACTGTCTATGGTCTCTGATCATAGGTACTGACAGACACTGTCTATGGTCTCTGAGCATAGGTACTGACAGACACTGTCCATGGTCTCTGATCATAGGTACTGACAGACAGTGTCTATGGTTTCTGATGATACGTACTGACAGACACGGTTTATGGTCTCTAATCACAGTTAGTGACGACACTGTCTATGTTTTCTGATTATAGGTCCTGACAGACACTGTCTATGGGCACTGATCATAGGTACTGACAGACACTGTCTATGGTTTCTGATCATCGGTACTGACAGACACTGTCTATGGTCTGTGATCATAGGTACTGACAGTCACTGTCTATGGTCTCTGATCATAGGTACTGACAGACACTGTCTATGGTCTGCAATCATAGGTACTGACAGTCACTGTCTATGGTCTCTGATCATAGGTACTGACAGACACTGTCTATGGTCTGTGATCATAGGTACTGACAGTCACTGTCTATGGTCTGTGATCATAGGTACTGACAGTCACTGTCTATGGTTTCTGATCATAGGTACTGACAGACACTGTTTATGGTCTTTGACCATAGGTACCGACAGACACTGTCTATGGTCTCTGACCATAGGTACTGACAGACTCTGTCTCTGGTTTCTGATCATAGGTACTGACAGACACCGTCAATGGTCTCTGATTATAGGTGCTGACAGTCACTGTCTATGGTCTCTGATCATAGGTACTGACAGACACCGTCTATTGTTTCTGATCATAGGTACTGACAGACACTGTCTATGGGAACTGACCATATGTACTGACAGACACTGTCTATGGTCTCTGATCATAGGTACTGACAGACACTGTCTATGGTTTCTGATCATAGGTACTGACAGACACTGTGTATGGTTTCTGATCATAGGTACTGACAGACACTGTCTATGGTCTCTGATCATAGGTACTGACAGACACTGTCTACGTGCACCGACCACAGGTACTGACAGAGACTGTCTGTGGGGACTGATCATAGGTACTGATAAACACTGTCTATGGTCTCTGATCATAGGTACTGACAAACACTGAATATGGGCACTGACCATAGGTACTGATAGACACTGTCTATGGTTTCTGATCATCGGTACTAACAGACACTGTCTATGGTCTCTAATAACTGTTACTGACAGACGCTGTCTACACTGTCTATGGATTCTGATCATAGGTACTGACAGACACTGTCTATGGTTTCTGATCATAGGTACTGACAGACACCGTCTATGGTCACTGACAAAAGGTACTGACAGACACTGTCTATGGTTTCTGATCATCGGTACTGACAGACACTGTCTATGGGACTGTTCATAGGTACTGATAGACACTGTCTATGGTTTCTGATCATCGGTACTGACAGACACTGTCTATGGTCTCTGACCATAGTTACTGACAGACACTGTCTCTGGTCTTTGACCACAGGTACTGAGAGACACCATCTATGTTCTCTGATCATAGGTACTAATGTACTGACAGACACTGTCTATGGTTTCTGATCATCGGTAACAGACACTGTCTATGGTACAGACACTGTCTATGGTCGCTGACCATAGGTACTGACAGACACTGTCTATGGTCTCTGATCATAGGTACTGACAGACACTGTCTATGGTCTCTGATCATAGGTACTGACAGACACTGTCTATGGTCTCTGACCATAGGTACTGACAGACACTGTCTATGGTCTCTGATTTTAGGTACTGACAGACACTGTCTACGGTTTCTGATCATCGGTACTGACAGACACTGTCTATGGTTTCTGACCATAGGTACTGACAGACTGTCTATAGTCTCTGAGCATAGGTACTGACAGACACTGTCTATGGTCTCTGACCATAGGTACTGACAGACACTGTCTATGGTCTGTGATCATAGCTACTGACAGTCACTGTCTATGGTTTCTGATCATAGGTACTGACAGACACTGTCTGTGGTCTTTGACCATAGGTACCGACAGACTGTCCATAGTCTCTGATGATAGGTACTGCCTTAGATTGACTATGGTCTCTGATCATAGGTACTGACAGACACTGTCTGTGGTATCTGACCATACGTACTCACAGACTCTGTCTCTGGTTTCTGATCATATGTACTGATAGACACCGTCTATGGTCTCTGATCATAGGTACTGACAGACAAAGTCTATGGTCTTTGACCATAGGTACCGACAGACACTGTCTATGGTCTCTGATGATAGGTACTGACAGACACCGTCTATGATTTCTGATCATATGTACTGACAGACACTGTCTGTGGGAACTGACCATAGGTACTGACACACACTGTCTATGGTCTCTGATCATAGGTACTGACAGACAATGTCTATGGTGTCTGATGATAGGTACTGACAGACACCGTCTATGGACACTGACCATAGGTACTGACAGACACTGTCTATGGTCTCTGATCCAAGGTACTGACAGACACTGTCTACGGTCTCTGATCATAGGTACTGACAGACACTGTCTATGGTCTCTGATGATTGGTACTGACAGACACTGGCTATGGTCTCTGACCCTAGGTACTGACAGACACTGTGTATGGTTTCTGATCATAGGTACTGACAGACACTGTCTACGTGCACTGACGATAGGTACTTACAGACACTGTCTACGTGCACTGACGATAGGTACTGACAGACACTGTCTATGGGCACTGATCACAGGTACTGATAGACACTGTCTATGGTCTCTAATCACAGGTACTGATAGACAGTGTCTATGGTTTCTGATCATAGGTAGAGACAGACACGGTCTATGGGCAATGACCATAGGTACTGACAGAGACTGTCTACGGTTTCAGATCATCGGTACTGACAGACACTTTCTATGGTCTCTAATCACAGTTATTGACAGACGCTGTCTATGGTCTCTGATCATAGGTACAGACAGACACTGTCTATGGTCTCTGATCATAGGTACTGACAGACTCTGTCTATGGTCTCTGATCATAGGTACTGACAGACACTGTCTATGGTCTCTGACCATAGGTAATGACAGACACTGTCTATGGTTTCTGATCATAGGTACTGGCAGACACTGTCTATGGTCTCTGATCATAATTACTGAAAGAAACTGTCTGTGGGCACCGACCATAGGTACTGACAGACACTGTCTATGGATTCTGATCATAGGTACTGACAGACACTGTCTATGGTTTCTGATCATAGTGTGACGAGAATACACATAAAATTAAGATGTTTGCTGGCCTGGGCTAGCATCAGTGGCATCAGCAGTTGGTCTGCCACCTGCCCTCAGGGGAAGGAGAGATAAGGAACAATGGAGCAGCGTCTGGAGATGTGTAATGAAGGGATGTGGGAGGGAGAGCTGTCTGGAGCGGCTCCCGCCTTTGAACCCTGAACTGTTTGAAGTGATGGACAGGCGATACCCCAGCAGGGGGATAAAAAGGGACAGGTTCGCTAAGGCAGACACACGCCACCCGAGGTAACGAGACCCTGGAAGCGGTGCGCCTCTCACGAGTGGGTGAGAAGCCTCAGACAACGACAAGGGTGGAAAGGTACGATCAGCGGGAACCCGGTGTGTGTCCGCCCTTGCCTGGGTGCCGGGTTCACTGCAGTGGATCGACCGCATCTGGAGGAGGGGTCACAGTCGGTGACCTCAGGTGACATCACCAAGGACCCGCCCAAAAGCTGTTTGTGAGCCATCTCGCTGGTCTGTGAGCCATCTTGCTGGTCTGTGAGTGAAGCCGTTCTGAATGATCAGTTGTTCCTATTCTATGTCTCTCTTCCCCCACCTTGTCCATCGCCATGGCAACGATTACTGCGAACTGAACTTTGAGTCATTTTGAAATTTGGTCATTTACCCCTAGACAACGATAGAGCTTGATTGATGCTGTTATCTTAATTCTGTGCACATGTGTGGTTATCATTGTTGAATTGTTGCATTTATTATCCTTTCGATTACTGTGTTGCTTGTTTCTTTAATAAAACTTTCTTAGTTCTAGTACTCCAGACTCCAACTGAGTGATCCATTTCTGCTGGTTTGGCAACCCAGTTACGGGGTACGTAACATAAGTGGGGTTCTCGTCCGCGATTTTGAACGCTAAATTTGGGACGGAGTAAATTGATTGGGTTAAAATTCCCGAAAGAAAGAAAAGACAAACAGCAGAAATGGAGGTTGAGGAATTTATAAAGGCGCCGACCTTGGAGGCATTAGAGGATGCCAGGAAATCGGAATTGATAGCTGTGGCCAAACGGGTGAATCTTGCTAAGGTGAAGTCGACAATGAGGAGAGAGGAGATACACAGAGCTATTGTAGAGCACTATGTATCTAAAGGTGTGTTTCCCCAAGGTGAGCTGGGGGAGGTGTCTATTGAAAAACCTGCTGGAGACGCGGTACAGGTACAGCTTGAAAAACTGAGACTCGAGCACGAGTTCCGGGTACGGCAGTTAGAACACGAAGAGAAGCAGTTAGAAAGGCAGGAGAGAGAGTTAGAAAGGCGGGAGAGAGAGAAAGAGGTAGAAAGGCAAGAGAGAGAAAGACAGTTGGAGAGAGAAGAGAGAGAGAGGGACAGACAGTTGGAGAGAGAGGAGAAACAGAGGGAAAGGGAATTTGAGCTGGAGAAGTTAAAGATAAGGGCCGAGCAGGGGCTCGTGCCGAACCAAGGTGGAGGGTTCCGGGCGACCCAGGAGGTAAGGCTGGTTCCCCCTTTTGACGATACCGATGTGGATCGGTACTTTCTCCATTTCGAAAAAGTGGCCATAAGTCAGGACTGGCCAAGGGATAAGTGGGTTGTTTTACTTCAGAGTGTACTGAAAGGGAAAGCCCAACAAGCTTACTCCGCTTTATCCGCGGAAGATGCCCAGAAGTATGAGGTGGTGAAGGAGGCCATCCTCAGGATTTATGAGTTGGTCCCGGAGGCATACCGGCAGAGGTTCCGGAATGCGAGGAAGCGGTGGGACCGCACGTATTTGGAGTTTGCTCGCGAGATGCAAACATATTGTGAGCGTTGGTGCGCCTCGAAGGGGGTAGAGGGGGATTATGACAGACTGCTGCAACTGATTCTGATTGAGCAGTTTAAAGGTTGTGTCCCTGAGGGTATGAGACCCTACCTCGATGAGAAAGAGGCAGCCACGTTAGCCGCAACTGCTAAGTTAGCGGATGAGTATGCGTTGACGCATAAAATGAAGGTTGCCCCGAGTAAAGGCTACCAGAAGGGTAGTCAGGACGGCGGGGAGAGTCCACCGGAAAAGTCAGAAAGTAAGCCGGGGACTAGTGAAAAGGATAAGGTAGACCGGGAGCAGTCTGGTAGGAAGTCTCCTGGGGTCGTCTGTTATAATTGTGGGAAAGTCGGACACTTTGCGTCCAGGTGCTTTGCCCCAAGGAAGGAGACGGGGAAAGGAAAAGCGGAAATTTTGAATGGCTGTATCGAGCTGTTAAGCGAACCGCTAGGGAAGGACAGGTCTGAAAAAGTCCAGGAAGGGCGCGAGAGGTTTATCTCGGCCGGACTGGTGTCAGTGAAAAAGAGGTTAAAACCAGTTCCAGTGCGGATCTGGAGAGACACGGGAGCGTGTCAGTCATTGATATTGAAGAGTGTATTAGAGTTTAGCTCAGAGACCCAGACTGGGGAGGTAGAGGTCAAAGGTGTTGGGGAAGGGACAGAGTCAGTCCCTTTGCACCAGATACATTTACAGAGCAACCTGGTCTCTGGACTAGTCACGATCGGGGTGAGGTCCGAATTACCGATGAAAGACGTGGAAGTCTTGCTCGGTAATGACATCGCCGGAGGAATCGTGTTCCCAGTCGTGAGATTGACGGGTCAGCCTGCCAGCATGGAGGCCCCGCCCGCGATGGTGAATTTGGCTGAAACATTCCTGCCAACCTTGTATGAGACAGGGTGTAGTGAGATAAGAGGTAGTGAGGGAGCTGGGACGGACGTAGCAGTAGCCAGGAAAGAATTTGTGCAGACGCAGGAGCGAGACGAGGGGCTGATGGTTTTTGCCGAGACCGCTCTCTCTGACACAGCCTTGACAAGCTATTGTGCGGATGAGGAAGTGCTAAGGAAGAAAGGGAAATCAAGTACAGCATCCGCAGATGAGGAGTGGGGGGTGGTGCAAAAGAGTTATGGGGATGAGGTTTTTAACCTGGCCCACGAGGTACCCCACGGTGGACATTTTGCGGTGCTGGAGGAAACAGTTGGTGGAATCATGAAAGGGATTTACCGGCTGCCCAGGGGGAAGAATGTTATTGATCATGACCGACGCGAACTGAGACGGTCACCGGCTTTTGATATGCTAACAAACCTAGTCGGTGTTAGCGTGGAAATCAATGAAGCTAGGGGCCCCTTGATAAGAGAAAAAAACCATTTTGAAAAGATTAGGATGGGATCGGTCAGATGGGAGAAGGCTATTGTTTTGGCCAGGTCTACTGATAAGGTCTCTCCCTTAATCCCCGAAGGAGTAATTAAACGACTCGCACCCATGTGTTTGATTGTCCCGAGGAAATGCAAAGAACTGGGACGTTGGGCGATTGTGGTTACAATAGGGCAGCCAAGTAAACAACACCCATATTTTTTGAGTAATTCAGTGACTAAAGGGCTGATGAACACAGAGGTGTGTATTGGCAATTTAATACGGCTGTCTGAAGCCAGCTTGATAGTGAACCTTGAAAAAAATGAATTCGGCCACACGAAGGTCACTTACCTGGGAATTGTGGTGACACAGGGGCAGCTGGCAGTGATGCAAGCTACAGTGCAGGCTATCGCTGACCTCCCAACCCCGACAGACAAGAGGGCCCTCAGAAGGCTCTTGGAGATGGTGGGGTACTGCAGGAAGTTTTGCAATAACTCTGCGGTCAATACCCGTCCCCCTCCTACTAAGCCCTTGCGAGAGAAAATTGAGTCGGAATGGGACGACCCTTGTTGTTGTGGTCCGGGACAAAACCAAATGAGAGGTTACATTGGTCGCAATTCATCAGTGTTTTTGGCCACTATGAAGTTTGCTGAGTTGGAGCCTGGTCTAAGGGATTATTAATAACACGTGTAAAAGGAACAGAAAATGTGATGACTGTCTGTCAAGGTGTTGACAGCTTCAAATTCTCTGTATTAGCTAAATAACTGTTAAAGATGTATATTATGTATGTATCAGATAATGTAGTCATGTTTGTAATTTTTACCTCCCGGTAAAAATCCTTAAAGGGGGGAAGTGTTACGAGAATACACATAAAATTAAGATGTTTGCTGGCCTGGGCGAGCATCAGTGGCATCAGCAGTTGGTCTGCCACCTGCCCTCAGGGGAAGGAGAGATAAGGAACAATGGAGCAGCGTCTGGAGATGTGTAATGAAGGGATGTGGGAGGGAGAGCTGTCTGGAGCGGCTCCCCCCTTTGAACCCTGAACTGTTTGAAGTGATGGACAGGCGATACCCCAGCAGGGGGATAAAAAGGGACAGGTTCGCTAAGGCAGGACACACGCCACCCGAGGTAACGAGACCCTGGAAGCGGTGCGCCTCTCACGAGTGGGTGAGAAGCCTCAGACAACGACAAGGGTGGAAAGGTACGATCAGCGGGAACCCGCTGTGTGTCCGCCCTTGCCTGGGTGCCGGGTTCACTGCAGAGGATCGACCGTAGCTGGAGGAGGGGTCACAGTCGGTGACCTCAGGTGACATCACCAAGGACCCGCCCAAAAGCTGTTTGTGAGCCATCTCGCTGGTCTGTGAGCCATCTTGCTGGTCTGTGAGTGAAGCCGTTCTGAATGATCAGTTGTTCCTATTCTATGTCTCTCTTCCCGAACCTTGTCCATCGCCATGGCAACGATTACTGCGAACTGAACTTTGAGTCATTTTGAAATTTGGTCATTTACCCCTAGACAACGATAGAGCTTGATTGATGCTGTTATCTTAATTCTGTGCACATGTGTGGTTATCATTGTTGAATTGTTGCATTTATTATCCTTTCGATTAATGTGTTGCTTGTTTCTTTAATAAAACTTTCTTAGTTCTAGTACTCCAGACTCCAACTGAGTGATCCATTTCTGCTGGTTTGGCAACCCAGTTACGGGGTACGTAACAATAGGTACTGACAGACACTGTCTATGGGCACTGATCATAGGTACTGACAGACACTGTCTGTGGTCTCTAATCACAGGTACTGACAGACGCTGTCTATGGTTTCTGATCATTGGTACAGACAAACACGTTCTATGGGCAATGACCATAGGTACTGACAGACACTGTCTATGGTTTCTGATCACAGGTACTGACAGACACTGTCTATGCTCTCTGATCATAGGTACAGACAGACACTGTCTATGGTCTCTGATCATACGTATTGACAGACACCGTCTATGGTCACTAATCATAGGTGGTGACAGACACCGTCTATGGTCTCTGATCATAGGTACTGACAGACACTGTATGTGGTCTCTGATCATAGGTATTGACAGACACTGTCTATGGGCACTGATCATAGGTACTGACAGACACTGTCTGTGGGCACTGATCATAGGTACTGACAGACACTGTTCTTGGGGACTGATCATAGGTACTGACAGACACTGTCTATGGGCACTGATCATAGGTTCTGACAGACACTGTCTATGGTCTCTGACGATAGGTACTGACAGACACTGTATATTGTCTCTGTCCATAGGTACCGACAGACACTATTTATGGTCTCTGATCATAGGTACAGACAGACACTGCCTATGGTCTCTGATCATACGTACTGACAGACACTGTCTATGGTTTCTGATCATCAGTACTGACAGACACTGTCTATGGTTTCTGATCATAGGTACTGACAGACACTGTCTATGGTCTCTGACCATAGGTACTGACAGATACTGTCTGTGGTCTCTGATGACAGGTACTGACAGACACTGTCAATGGGCACTGACCATAGGTACTGATAGACACTGTCTATGGTCTCTGATCGTAGGTACTGACAGACACTGTCTATGGTTTCTCATCATAGGAACTGACAGATAATCTCTGTGGGCACTTATCATAGGTACTGACAGACACTGTCTATGGTCTCATATCATAGGTACTGACAGACACTGTCTATGGTCTCTGATCATAGGTACTGACAGACACTGTCTATGGGCACTGATCAGAGGTACTGACAGACACTGTCTATGGTCTGTAATCACAGGTACTGATAGACACTGTCTATGGTCTCTGATCATAGGTACAGACAGACATGGTCTATGGGCACTGATCAGAGGTACTGACAGACACTGTCTAAGGGCACTGATCATAGGTACTGACTGACACAGTGTATAGGCTCTGACCGTAGGTACTGACAGACAATGTCTATGGTCTCTGATCATCGGTACTGACAGACACGGTCTATGGTCTCTAATCACAGTTAGTGACCGACACTGCCTATGTTTTCTGATTATAGGTACTGACAGACACTGTCTATGGTCTCTGATCATAGGTACTGACAGACACTGTCTACGTGCACTGACGATAGGTACTGACAGACACTGTCTATGGTTTCTGATGATAGGTACTGACAGACACGGTCTATGGTCTCTAATCACAGTTAGTGACAGACACTGTCTATGTTTTCTGATTATAGTTACTGACAGACACTGTGTATGGGCACTGATCATAGGTACTGACAGACACTGTCTATGGTTTCTGATGATAGGTACTGACAGACACTGTCTATGGTTTCTGATCATAGGTATTGACAGAGACTGTCTATGGTTTCTGATCATCGGTAGTGACAGACACTGTCTATGGTCTCTGATCATAGGTACTGACAGACACTGTCTTTGGTCTCTGATCATAGGTACTGACAGACACCGTCTACGTGCACTGACAATAGGTACTTACAGACACTTTCTATGGTTTCTGATCATCGGTACTGACAGACACGGTCTATGGTCTCTAATCACAGTTAGTGACAGACACTGTCTATGTTTTCTGATTATAGGTATTGACAGACACTGTCTATGGTCTCTGATCATAGGTACTGACAGATATTGTCTATGGTCTCTGATCATAGGTACGGACAGACACTGAATATGGGCACTGACCATAGGTACTGACAGACACTGTCTATGGTCTCTGATCATAGGTACAGACAGACACTGTCTATGGTCTCTGACCATAGGTACTGACAGACACTGTCTATGTTTTCTGATCATAGGTACTGACAGACACTGTCTATGGTTTCTGACCATAGGTACTGACAGACACTGTCTATGGTGTCTGATCATAGGTAATGTCAGACACTGTCTATGGTCTCTGACCATAGGTACTGATAGACACTGTCTATGTTTTCTGATCATAGGTACTGACAGACACTGTCTATGGTTTCTGACCATAGGTACTGACAGACACTGTCTATGGTGTCTGATCATAGGTAATGTCAGACACTGTCTATGGTCTCTGATCATATGTAATGACAGACACTGTCTATCGTCTCTGATCATAGGTACTGACTTAGATTGTCTATGGTCTCTGATCATAGGTACAGACAGACACTGTCTATGGTTTCTGATTATAGGTACTGACAGAGACTGTCTATATTTTCTGACCAGAGGTACTGACAGAGACTGTCTATGGGCACTAATCATAGGTACTGACAGACACTCTCTATGGTTTCTGCTCATAGGTACTGACAGACACTGTCTATGGGCACTGAATCATATGTACTGACAGACACTGTCTATGTTTTCTGATTATAGGTACTGACAGACACTGTCTATGGGCACTGATCATAGGTACTGACAGAGACTGTCTATGGTTTTTGATCATCGGTACTGACAGACACTGTCTATGGTCTCTAATCACAGTTACTGACAGACGCTGTCTATGGTTTCTGATAATAGGTACTGACAGAGACTGTCTATGGTCTCTGATCATAGGTACTGACAGACACTGTCTACGTGCACTGAGAATAGGTACTGACAGACACTGTCTATGGTTTCTGATCATCGGTACTGACAGACACTGTCTATGGTCTCTGATCATAGGTATTGACAGACACTGTCTACGTGCACTGAGAATAGGTACTGACAGACACTGTCTATGGTCTCTGATCATAGGTACTAACAGACACTGTCTATGGTCTCTGATCATAGGTACTCACAGAAACTGAATATGGGCACTGACCATAGGTACTGACAGACACTGTCTATGGTCTCTGATCATAGGTACAGACAGACACTGTCTATGGTCTCTGATCATAGGTACTGACAGACACTGTCTATGGGCACTGATCAGAGGTACTGACAGACACTGTCTATGGTCTGTAATCACAGGTACTGATAGACACTGTCTATGGTCTCTGATCATAGGTACAGACAGACATGGTCTATGGGCACTGATCAGAGGTACTGACAGACACTGTCTATGGTCTGTAATCACAGGTACTGATAGACACTGTCTATGGTCTCTGATCATAGGTACTGACAGACTCTGTCTATGGTCTCTGATCGTAGGTACTGACAGACACTGTATATGGTCTCTGATCATAGGTACTGACAGACACTGTCTATGGTCTCTGACCATAGGTAATGACAGACACTGTCTATGGTTTCTGATCATATGTACTGGCAGACACTGTCTATGGTCTCTGATCATAATTACTGACAGAAACTGTCTACGGGCACCGACCATAGGTACTGACAGACACTGTCTATGGATTCTGATCATAGGTACTGACAGAAACTGTCTATGGTTTCTGATCATAGGTACTGACAGACGCTGTCTATGGGGAATGACCATAGGTACTGACAGACACTGTCTATGGTTTCTGATCATAGGTACTGACAGACACCGTTTATGGTTTCTGCTCATAGGTACTGACAGACACTGTCTCGGGTCTCTGACCATAGGTACTGACAGACACTGTCTATGGTCTCTGATCATAGGTACTGACAGACACTGTCTATGGTCTCTGATCATCGGTACAGACAGACACTGTCGATGGTCTCTGATCATACGTACTGACAGACACTGTCTATGGTTTCTGATCATTGGTACTGCCAGACTGTCTATAGTCTCTGACCATAGGTACTGACAGACACTGTCTATGGTCTCTGACCATAGGTACTGACAGGCACTGTCTACGTGCACTGACGATAGGTACTGACAGACACTGTCTTTGGTTTCTGATGACAGGTACTGACAGACACGGTCTATGTTCTCTAATCACAGTTACTGACAGACACTGTCTATGTTTTCTGATCATAGGTACTGACAGACACTGTCTATGGGCACTGATCATAGGTACTGACAGACACTGTCTATAGTTTCTGATCATAGGTACTGACAGAGACTGAATATGGGCACTGACCATAGGTACTGACAGACACTGTCTATGGTTTCTGATCATAGGTACTGACAGACACTGTCTATGGTGCCTGATCATAGGTACAGACAGACACTGTCTATGGTCTCTGATCATAGGTACTGACAGACACTGTCTATGGTCCCTGACCATAGGTACTGACAGACACTGTCCATGGTCTCTGATCATAGGTACTGACAGACAGTGTCTATGGTTTCTGATGATACGTACTGACAGACACGGTCTATGGTCTCTAATCACAGTTAGTGACGACACTGTCTATGTTTTCTGATTATAGGTCCTGAGAGACACTGTCTATGGTTTCTGATCATCGGCACTGACAGACACTGTCAATGGTCTCTAATCACATTTAGTGACAGACGCTGTCTAATGTTTCTGATCATTGTTACTGACAGACACTGTCTATGGTCTCTGATCATAGGTACTGACAGGCACTGTCTACGTGCACTGACAATAGGTACTGACAGACACTGTCTATGGTTTCTGATCATCGGTACAGACAGACACTGTCTATGGTCACTGACCATAGTTACTGACAGACTCTGTCTCTGGTCTTTGACCACAGGTTCTGACAGACACCATCTATGGTCTCTGATCATAGGTACTGACAGACACTGTCTATCGTCTCTGACCATAGGTACAGACAGACACTGTCTATGGTCTCTGACCATAGGTACTGACAGACACTGTCTATGGTGTCTGATTATAGGTACTGACAGACACTGTCTATGGTTTCTGATTATCGGTACTGACAGACACTGTCTATGGTCTGTGATCATAGGTACTGACAGTCACTGTCTATGGTTACTGATCATAGGTACTGACAGACACTGTTTATGGTCTTTGACCATAGGTACCGACAGACACTGTCTATGGTCTCTGACCATAGGTACTGACAGACTCTGTCTCTGGTTTCTGATCATAGGTACTGACAGACACCGTCAATGGTCTCTGATTATAGGTGCTGACAGTCACTGTCTATGGTCTCTGATCATAGGTACTGACAGACACCGGCTATTGTTTCTGATCATAGGTACTGACAGACACTGTCTATGGGAACTGACCATATGTACTGACAGACACTGTCCATGGTCTCTGATCATAGGTACTGACAGACACTGTCTATGGTTTCTGATCATAGGTACTGACAGACACTGTGTATGGTTTCTGATCATAGGTACTGACAGACACTGTCTATGGTCTCTGATCATAGGTACTGACAGACACTGTCTACGTGCACCAACCACAGGTACTGACAGAGACTGTCTGTGGGGACTGATCATAGGTACTGACAAACACTGTCTATGGGCGCTGATCATAGGTACTGACAGACACTGTCTAAGGGCACTGATCATAGGTACTGACAGACACAGTCTATAGGCTCTGACCATAGGTACTGACAGACAATGTCTATGGTCTCTGATCATCGGTACTGACAGACACGGTCTATGGTCTCTAATCACAGTTAGTGACAGACACTGTCTATGTTTCCTGATCATAGGTACTGACAGACACTGTCTATGGTCTCTGATCATAGGTACTGACAGATACTGTCTATGGTCTCTGATCATAGGTACTGACAAACACTGAATATGGGCACTGACCATAGGTACTGACAGACACTGTCTATGGTTTCTGATCATCGGTACTGACAGACACTGTCTATGGTCTCTAATAACTGTTACTGACAGACGCTGTCTAATGTTTCTGATCATTGTTACTGACAGACACTGTCTATGGTCTCTGATCATAGGTACTGACAGGCACTGTCTACGTGCACTGACAAAAGGTACTGACAGACACTGTCTATGGTTTCTGATCATCGGTACTGACAGACACTGTCTATGGGGACTGTTCATAGGTACTGATAGACACTGTCTATGGTTTCTGATCATCGGTACTGACAGACACTGTCTATGGTCTCTGACCATAGTTACTGACAGACACTGTCTCTGGTCTTTGACCACAGGTACTGAGAGACACCATCTATGTTCTCTGATCATAGGTACTAACAGACACTGTCTATGGTCTCTGACCATAGGTACTGACAGACACTGTCTATGGTCTCTGATCATAGGTACTGACAGACACTGTCTATGGTCTCTGATCATAGGTACTGACAGACACTGTCTATGGTCTCTGACCATAGTTACTGACAGACACTGTCTCTGGTCTTTGACCACAGGTACTGAGAGACACCATCTATGTTCTCTGATCATAGGTACTAACAGACACTGTCTATGGTCTCTGACCATAGGTACTGACAGACACTGTCTATGGTCTCTGATCATAGGTACTGACAGACACTGTCTATGGTCTCTGATCATAGGTACTGACAGACACTGTCTATGGTCTCTGACCATAGGTACTGACAGACACTGTCTACGGTTTCTGATCATCGGTACTGACAGACACTGTCTATGGTTTCTGACCATAGGTACTGACAGACTGTCTATAGTCTCTGACCATAGGTACTGACAGACACTGTCTATGGTCTCTGACCATAGGTACTGACAGACACTGTCTATGGTCTGTGATCATAGGTACTGACAGTCACTGTCTATGGTTTCTGATCATAGGTACTGACAGACACTGTCTGTGGTCTTTGACCATAGGTACCGACAGACTGTCTATAGTCTCTGATGATAGGTACTGCCTTAGATTGACTATGGTCTCTGATCATAGGTACTGACAGACACTGTCTGTGGTATCTGACCATACGTACTCACAGACTCTGTCTCTGGTTTCTGACCATAGGTACTGATAGACACCGTCTATGGTCTCTGATCATAGGTACTGACAGACAAAGTCTATGGTCTTTGACCATAGGTACCGACAGACACTGTCTATGGTCTCTGATGATAGGTACTGACAGACACCGTCTATGATTTCTGATCATATGCACTGACAGACACTGTCTATGGGAACTGACCATAGGTACTGACACACACTGTCTATGGTCTCTGATGATAGGTACTGACAGACACCGTCTATGATTTCTGATCATATGCACTGACAGACACTGTCTATGGGAACTGACCATAGGTACTGACACACACTGTCTATGGTCTCTGATCATAGGTACTGACAGACACTGTCTATGGTCTCTGACCATAGGTACTGACAGACACGGTCTATGGTCTCTGATCATAGGTACTGACAGACACTGTCTACGTGCACCAACCACAGGTACTGACAGAGACTGTCTGTGGGGACTGATCATAGGTACTGACAAACACTGTCTATGGGCGCTGATCATAGGTACTGACAGACACTGTCTAAGGGCACTGATCATAGGTACTGACAGACACAGTCTATAGGCTCTGACCATAGGTACTGACAGACAATGTCTATGGTCTCTGATCATCGGTACTGACAGACACGGTCTATGGTCTCTAATCACAGTTAGTGACAGACACTGTCTATGTTTCCTGATCATAGGTACTGACAGACACTGTCTATGGTCTCTGATCATAGGTACTGACAGATACTGTCTATGGTCTCTGATCATAGGTACTGACAGAGACTGTCTATATTTTCTGACCAGAGGTACTGACAGAGACTGTCTATGGGCACTAATCATAGGTACTGACAGACACTCTCTATGGTTTCTGCTCATAGGTACTGACAGACACTGTCTATGGGCACTGAATCATATGTACTGACAGACACTGTCTATGTTTTCTGATTATAGGTACTGACAGACACTGTCTATGGGCACTGATCATAGGTACTGACAGAGACTGTCTATGGTTTTTGATCATCGGTACTGACAGACACTGTCTATGGTCTCTAATCACAGTTACTGACAGACGCTGTCTATGGTTTCTGATAATAGGTACTGACAGAGACTGTCTATGGTCTCTGATCATAGGTACTGACAGACACTGTCTACGTGCACTGAGAATAGGTACTGACAGACACTGTCTATGGTCTCTGATCATAGGTACTAACAGACACTGTCTATGGTCTCTGATCATAGGTACTCACAGAAACTGAATATGGGCACTGACCATAGGTACTGACAGACACTGTCTATGGTCTCTGATCATAGGTACAGACAGACACTGTCTATGGTCTCTGATCATAGGTACTGACAGACACTGTCTATGGGCACTGATCAGAGGTACTGACAGACACTGTCTATGGTCTGTAATCACAGGTACTGATAGACACTGTCTATGGTCTCTGATCATAGGTACAGACAGACATGGTCTATGGGCACTGATCAGAGGTACTGACAGACACTGTCTATGGTCTGTAATCACAGGTACTGATAGACACTGTCTATGGTCTCTGATCATAGGTACTGACAGACTCTGTCTATGGTCTCTGATCGTAGGTACTGACAGACACTGTATATGGTCTCTGATCATAGGTACTGACAGACACTGTCTATGGTCTCTGACCATAGGTAATGACAGACACTGTCTATGGTTTCTGATCATATGTACTGGCAGACACTGTCTATGGTCTCTGATCATAATTACTGACAGAAACTGTCTACGGGCACCGACCATAGGTACTGACAGACACTGTCTATGGATTCTGATCATAGGTACTGACAGAAACTGTCTATGGTTTCTGATCATAGGTACTGACAGACGCTGTCTATGGGGAATGACCATAGGTACTGACAGACACTGTCTATGGTTTCTGATCATAGGTACTGACAGACACCGTTTATGGTTTCTGCTCATAGGTACTGACAGACACTGTCTCGGGTCTCTGACCATAGGTACTGACAGACACTGTCTATGGTCTCTGATCATAGGTACTGACAGACACTGTCTATGGTCTCTGATCATCGGTACAGACAGACACTGTCGATGGTCTCTGATCATACGTACTGACAGACACTGTCTATGGTTTCTGATCATTGGTACTGCCAGACTGTCTATAGTCTCTGACCATAGGTACTGACAGACACTGTCTATGGTCTCTGACCATAGGTACTGACAGGCACTGTCTACGTGCACTGACGATAGGTACTGACAGACACTGTCTTTGGTTTCTGATGACAGGTACTGACAGACACGGTCTATGTTCTCTAATCACAGTTACTGACAGACACTGTCTATGTTTTCTGATCATAGGTACTGACAGACACTGTCTATGGGCACTGATCATAGGTACTGACAGACACTGTCTATAGTTTCTGATCATAGGTACTGACAGAGACTGAATATGGGCACTGACCATAGGTACTGACAGACACTGTCTATGGTTTCTGATCATAGGTACTGACAGACACTGTCTATGGTGCCTGATCATAGGTACAGACAGACACTGTCTATGGTCTCTGATCATAGGTACTGACAGACACTGTCTATGGTCCCTGACCATAGGTACTGACAGACACTGTCCATGGTCTCTGATCATAGGTACTGACAGACAGTGTCTATGGTTTCTGATGATACGTACTGACAGACACGGTCTATGGTCTCTAATCACAGTTAGTGACGACACTGTCTATGTTTTCTGATTATAGGTCCTGAGAGACACTGTCTATGGTTTCTGATCATCGGCACTGACAGACACTGTCAATGGTCTCTAATCACATTTAGTGACAGACGCTGTCTAATGTTTCTGATCATTGTTACTGACAGACACTGTCTATGGTCTCTGATCATAGGTACTGACAGGCACTGTCTACGTGCACTGACAATAGGTACTGACAGACACTGTCTATGGTTTCTGATCATCGGTACAGACAGACACTGTCTATGGTCACTGACCATAGTTACTGACAGACTCTGTCTCTGGTCTTTGACCACAGGTTCTGACAGACACCATCTATGGTCTCTGATCATAGGTACTGACAGACACTGTCTATCGTCTCTGACCATAGGTACAGACAGACACTGTCTATGGTCTTTGACCATAGGTACTGACAGACACTGTCTATGGTGTCTGATTATAGGTACTGACAGACACTGTCTATGGTTTCTGATTATCGGTACTGACAGACACTGTCTATGGTCTGTGATCATAGGTACTGACAGTCACTGTCTATGGTTACTGATCATAGGTACTGACAGACACTGTTTATGGTCTTTGACCATAGGTACCGACAGACACTGTCTATGGTCTCTGACCATAGGTACTGACAGACTCTGTCTCTGGTTTCTGATCATAGGTACTGACAGACACCGTCAATGGTCTCTGATTATAGGTGCTGACAGTCACTGTCTATGGTCTCTGATCATAGGTACTGACAGACACCGGCTATTGTTTCTGATCATAGGTACTGACAGACACTGTCTATGGGAACTGACCATATGTACTGACAGACACTGTCCATGGTCTCTGATCATAGGTACTGACAGACACTGTCTATGGTTTCTGATCATAGGTACTGACAGACACTGTGTATGGTTTCTGATCATAGGTACTGACAGACACTGTCTATGGTCTCTGATCATAGGTACTGACAGACACTGTCTACGTGCACCAACCACAGGTACTGACAGAGACTGTCTGTGGGGACTGATGATAGGTACTGACAAACACTGTCTATGGGCGCTGATCATAGGTACTGACAGACACTGTCTAAGGGCACTGATCATAGGTACTGACAGACACAGTCTATAGGCTCTGACCATAGGTACTGACAGACAATGTCTATGGTCTCTGATCATCGGTACTGACAGACACGGTCTATGGTCTCTAATCACAGTTAGTGACAGACACTGTCTATGTTTCCTGATCATAGGTACTGACAGACACTGTCTATGGTCTCTGATCATAGGTACTGACAGATACTGTCTATGGTCTCTGATCATAGGTACTGACAAACACTGAATATGGGCACTGACCATAGGTACTGACAGACACTGTCTATGGTTTCTGATCATCGGTACTGACAGACACTGTCTATGGTCTCTAATAACTGTTACTGACAGACGCTGTCTAATGTTTCTGATCATTGTTACTGACAGACACTGTCTATGGTCTCTGATCATAGGTACTGACAGGCACTGTCTACGTGCACTGACAAAAGGTACTGACAGACACTGTCTATGGTTTCTGATCATCGGTACTGACAGACACTGTCTATGGGGACTGTTCATAGGTACTGATAGACACTGTCTATGGTTTCTGATCATCGGTACTGACAGACACTGTCTATGGTCTCTGACCATAGTTACTGACAGACACTGTCTCTGGTCTTTGACCACAGGTACTGAGAGACACCATCTATGTTCTCTGATCATAGGTACTAACAGACACTGTCTATGGTCTCTGACCATAGGTACTGACAGACACTGTCTATGGTCTCTGATCATAGGTACTGACAGACACTGTCTATGGTCTCTGATCATAGGTACTGACAGACACTGTCTATGGTCTCTGACCATAGGTACTGACAGACACTGTCTATAGTCTCTGATTATAGGTACTGACAGACACTGTCTACGGTTTCTGATCATCGGTACTGACAGACACTGTCTATGGTTTCTGACCATAGGTACTGACAGACTGTCTATAGTCTCTGACCATAGGTACTGACAGACACTGTCTATGGTCTCTGACCATAGGTACTGACAGACACTGTCTATGGTCTGTGATCATAGGTACTGACAGACACTGTCTGTGGTCTTTGACCATAGGTACCGACAGACTGTCTATAGTCTCTGATGATAGGTACTGCCTTAGATTGACTATGGTCTCTGATCATAGGTACTGACAGACACTGTCTGTGGTATCTGACCATACGTACTCACAGACTCTGTCTCTGGTTTCTGACCATAGGTACTGATAGACACCGTCTATGGTCTCTGATCATAGGTACTGACAGACAAAGTCTATGGTCTTTGACCATAGGTACCGACAGACACTGTCTATGGTCTCTGATGATAGGTACTGACAGACACCGTCTATGATTTCTGATCATATGCACTGACAGACACTGTCTATGGGAACTGACCATAGGTACTGACACACACTGTCTATGGTCTCTGATGATAGGTACTGACAGACACCGTCTATGATTTCTGATCATATGCACTGACAGACACTGTCTATGGGAACTGACCATAGGTACTGACACACACTGTCTATGGTCTCTGATCATAGGTACTGACAGACACTGTCTATGGTCTCTGACCATAGGTACTGACAGACACGGTCTATGGTCTCTGATCATAGGTACTGACAGACACTGTCTACGTGCACCAACCACAGGTACTGACAGAGACTGTCTGTGGGGACTGATGATAGGTACTGACAAACACTGTCTATGGGCGCTGATCATAGGTACTGACAGACACTGTCTAAGGGCACTGATCATAGGTACTGACAGACACAGTCTATAGGCTCTGACCATAGGTACTGACAGACAATGTCTATGGTCTCTGATCATCGGTACTGACAGACACGGTCTATGGTCTCTAATCACAGTTAGTGACAGACACTGTCTATGTTTCCTGATCATAGGTACTGACAGACACTGTCTATGGTCTCTGATCATAGGTACTGACAGATACTGTCTATGGTCTCTGATCATAGGTACTGACAAACACTGAATATGGGCACTGACCATAGGTACTGACAGACACTGTCTATGGTTTCTGATCATCGGTACTGACAGACACTGTCTATGGTCTCTAATAACTGTTACTGACAGACGCTGTCTAATGTTTCTGATCATTGTTACTGACAGACACTGTCTATGGTCTCTGATCATAGGTACTGACAGGCACTGTCTACGTGCACTGACAAAAGGTACTGACAGACACTGTCTATGGTTTCTGATCATCGGTACTGACAGACACTGTCTATGGGGACTGTTCATAGGTACTGATAGACACTGTCTATGGTTTCTGATCATCGGTACTGACAGACACTGTCTATGGTCTCTGACCATAGTTACTGACAGACACTGTCTCTGGTCTTTGACCACAGGTACTGAGAGACACCATCTATGTTCTCTGATCATAGGTACTAACAGACACTGTCTATGGTCTCTGACCATAGGTACTGACAGACACTGTCTATGGTCTCTGATCATAGGTACTGACAGACACTGTCTATGGTCTCTGATCATAGGTACTGACAGACACTGTCTATGGTCTCTGACCATAGGTACTGACAGACACTGTCTATGGTCTCTGACCATAGGTACTGACAGACACTGTCTACGGTTTCTGATCATCGGTACTGACAGACACTGTCTATGGTTTCTGACCATAGGTACTGACAGACTGTCTATAGTCTCTGACCATAGGTACTGACAGACACTGTCTATGGTCTCTGACCATAGGTACTGACAGACACTGTCTATGGTCTGTGATCATAGGTACTGACAGTCACTGTCTATGGTTTCTGATCATAGGTACTGACAGACACTGTCTGTGGTCTTTGACCATAGGTACCGACAGACTGTCTATAGTCTCTGATGATAGGTACTGCCTTAGATTGACTATGGTCTCTGATCATAGGTACTGACAGACACTGTCTGTGGTATCTGACCATACGTACTCACAGACTCTGTCTCTGGTTTCTGACCATAGGTACTGATAGACACCGTCTATGGTCTCTGATCATAGGTACTGACAGACAAAGTCTATGGTCTTTGACCATAGGTACCGACAGACACTGTCTATGTTCTCTGATGATAGGTACTGACAGACACCGTCTATGATTTCTGATCATATGCACTGACAGACACTGTCTATGGGAACTGACCATAGGTACTGACACACACTGTCTATGGTCTCTGATGATAGGTACTGACAGACACCGTCTATGATTTCTGATCATATGCACTGACAGACACTGTCTATGGGAACTGACCATAGGTACTGACACACACTGTCTATGGTCTCTGATCATAGGTACTGACAGACACTGTCTATGGTCTCTGACCATAGGTACTGACAGACACGGTCTATGGTCTCTGATCATAGGTACTGACAGACAATGTCTTTGGTGTCTGATGATAGGTACTGACAGACACCGTCCATGGACACTGACCATAGGTACTGACAGACACTGTCTATGGTCTCTGATCCTAGGTACTGACAGACACTGTCTACGGTCTCTGATCATAGGTACTGACAGACACTGTCTATGGTCTCTGATGATTGGTACTGACAGACACTGGCTATGGTCTCTGACCCTAGGTACTGACAGACACTGTGTATGGTTTCTGATCATAGGTACTGACAGACACTGTCTACGTGCACTGACGATAGGTACTTACAGACACTGTCTATGGGCACTGATCACAGGTACTGATAGACACTGTCTATGGTCTCTAATCACAGGTACTGATAGACACTGTCTATGGTTTCTGATCATAGGTAGAGACAGACACGGTCTATGGGCAATGACCATAGGTACTGACAGACACTCTCTATGGTCTCTGATCATAGGTACTGACAGACACTGACTATGGGCACTGATCATAGGTTCTGACAGACACTGTCTATGGTTTCTGATCATAGGTACTGACAGAGACTGTCTACGGTTTCAGATCATCGGTACTGACAGACACTTTCTATGGTCTCTAATCACAGTTATTGACAGACGCTGTCTATGGTCTCTGATCATAGGTACAGACAGACACTGTCTATGGTCTCTGATCATAGGTACTGACAGACTCTGTCTATGGTCTCTGATCATAGGTACTGACAGACACTGTCTATGGTCTCTGATTATAGGTACTGACAGACACTGTCTATGGTCTCTGACCATAGGTAATGACAGACACTGTCTATGGTTTCTGATCATAGGTACTGGCAGACACTGTCTATGGTCTCTGATCATAATTACTGAAAGAAACTGTCTGCGGGCACCGACCATAGGTACTGACAGACACTGTCTATGGATTCTGATCATAGGTACTGACAGACACTGTCTATGGTTTCTCATCATAGGTACTGACAGACACTGTCTATGGGCACTGATCATAGGTACTGACAGACACTGTCTGTGGTCTCTAATCACAGGTACTGACAGACGCTGTCTATGGTTTCTGATCATTGGTACAGACAAACACGTTCTATGGGCAATGACCATAGGTACTGACAGACACTGTCTATGGTTTCTGATCATAGGTACTGACAGATACCGTTTATGGTTTCTGCTCATAGTTACTGACAGACACCGTCTATGGTCTCTGATCACAGATACTGACAGACACTGTCTATGCTCTCTGATCATAGGTACAGACAGACACTGTCTATGGTCTCTGCTCATACGTACTGACAGACACCGTCTATGGTCACTAATCATAGGTGGTGACAGACACCGTCTATGGTCTCTGATCATAGGTACTGACAGACACTGTATGTGGTCTCTGATCATAGGTATTGACAGACACTGTCTATGGGCACTGATCATAGGTACTGACAGACACTGTCTGTGGGCACTGATCATAGGTACTGACAGACACTGTTCTTGGGGACTGATCATAGGTACTGACAGACACTGTCTATGGGCACTGATCATAGGTTCTGACAGACACTGTCTATGGTCTGTGATCATAGGTACTGACAGTCACTGTCTATGGTCTGTGATCATAGGTACTGACAGTCACTGTCTATGGTTTCTGATCATAGGTACTTGCAGACACTGTTTATGGTCTTTGACCATAGGTACCGACAGACACTGTCTATGGTCTCTGACCATAGGTACTGACAGACTCTGTATCTGGTTTCTGATAATAGGTACTGACAGACAACGTCAATGGTCTCTGATTATAGGTGCTGACAGTCACTGTCTATGGTCTCTGATCATAGGTACTGACAGACACCGTCTATTGTTTCTGATCATAGGTACTGACAGACACTGTCTATGGGAACTGACTATATGTACTGACAGACACTGTCCATGGTCTCTGATCATAGGTACTGACAGACACTGTCTATGGTTTCTGATCATAGGTACTGACAGACACTGTGTATGGTTTCTGATCATAGGTACTGACAGACACTGTCTATGGTCTCTGATCATAGGTAATGACAGACACTGTCTACGTGCACCAACCACAGGTACTGACAGAGACTGTCTGTGGGGACTGATCATAGGTACTGACAAACACTGTCTATGGGCGCTGATCATAGGTACTGACAGACACTGTCTATGGGCGCTGATCATAAGTACTGACAGACACTGTCTAAGGGCACTGATCATAGGTACTGACAGACACAGTCTATAGGCTCTGACCATAGGTACAGACAGACACTGTCTATGGTCTCTGACCATAGGTACTGACAAACACTGTCTATGTTTTCTGATCATAGGTACTGACAGACACTGTCTATGGTTTCTGACCATAGGTACTGACAGACACTGTCTATGGTGTCTGATCATAGGTAATGTCAGACACTGTCTATGGTCTCTGACCATAGGTACTGACAGACACTGTCTATGTTTTCTGATCATAGGTACTGACAGACACTGTCTATGGTCTCTGACAATAGGTACTGACAGACACTGTCTATGGTGTCTGATCATAGGTAATTTCAGACACTGTCTATGGTCTCTGATCATATGTAATGACAGACACTGTCTATCGTCTCTGATCATAGGTACTGACTTAGATTGTCTATGGTCTCTGATCATAGGTACTGACAGACACTGTCTATGGTTTCTGATTATAGGTACTGACAGAGACTGTCTATATTTTCTGACCAGAGGTACTGACAGAGACTGTCTATGGGCACTAATCATAGGTACTGACAGACACTCTCTATGGTTTCTGCTCATAGGTACTGACAGACACTGTCTATGGGCACTGAATCATATGTACTGACAGTCACTGTCTATGTTTTCTGATTATAGGTACTGACAGACACTGTCTATGGGCACTGATCATAGGTACTGACAGAGACTGTCTATGGTTTTTGATCATCGGTACTGACAGACACTGTCTATGGTCTCTAATCACAGTTACTGACAGACGCTGTCTATGGTTTCTGATGATAGGTACTGACAGAGACTGTCTATGGTCTCTGATCATAGGTACTGACAGACACTGTCTACGTGCACTGAGAATAGGTACTGACAGACACTGTCTATGGTTTCTGATCATCGGTACTGACAGACACTGTCTATGGTCTCTGATCATAGGTATTGACAGACACTGTCTACGTGCACTGAGAATAGGTACTGACAGACACTGTCTATGGTCTCTGATCATAGGTACTAACAGACACTGTCTATGGTCTCTGATCATAGGTACTCACAGAAACTGAATATGGGCACTGACCATAGGTACTGACAGACACTGTCTATGGTCTCTGATCATAGGTACAGACAGACACTGTCTATGGTCTCTGATCATAGGTACTGACAGACACTGTCTATGGGCACTGATCAGAGGTACTGACAGACACTGTCTATGGTCTGTAATCACAGGTACTGATAGACACTGTCTATGGTCTCTGATCATAGGTACAGACAGACATGGTCTATGGGCACTGATCAGAGGTACTGACAGACACTGTCTATGGTCTGTAATCACAGGTACTGATAGACACTGTCTATGGTCTCTGATCATAGGTACTGACAGACTCTGTCTATGGTCTCTGATCGTAGGTACTGACAGACACTGTATATGGTCTCTGATCATAGGTACTGACAGACACTGTCTATGGTCTCTGACCATAGGTAATGACAGACACTGTCTATGGTTTCTGATCATATGTACTGGCAGACACTGTCTATGGTCTCTGATCATAATTACTGACAGAAACTGTCTACGGGCACCGACCATAGGTACTGACAGACACTGTCTATGGATTCTGATCATAGGTACTGACAGAAACTGTCTATGGTTTCTGATCATAGGTACTGACAGACGCTGTCTATGGGGAATGAACATAGGTACTGACAGACACTGTCTATGGTTTCTGATCATAGGTACTGACAGACACCGTTTATGGTTTCTGCTCATAGGTACTGACAGACACTGTCTCGGGTCTCTGACCATAGGTACTGACAGACACTGTCTATGGTCTCTGATCATCGGTACAGACAGACACTGTCGATGGTCTCTGATCATACGTACTGACAGACACTGTCTATGGTTTCTGATCATTGGTACTGCCAGTCAGTCTATAGTCTCTGACCATAGGTACTGACAGACACTGTCTATGGTCTCTGACCATAGGTACTGACAGCCACTGTCTACGTGCACTGACGATAGGTACTGACAGACACTGTCTTTGGTTTCTGATGACAGGTACTGACAGACACGGTCTATGTTCTCTAATCACAGTTACTGACAGACACTGTCTATGTTTTCTGATCATAGGTACTGACAGACACTGTCTATGGGCACTGATCATAGGTACTGACAGACACTGTCTATAGTTTCTGATCATAGGTACTGACAGAGACTGAATATGGGCACTGACCATAGGTACTGACAGACACTGTCTATGGTTTCTGATCATAGGTACTGACAGACACTGTCTATGGTGCCTGATCATAGGTACAGACAGACACTGTCTATGGTCTCTGATCATAGGTACTGACAGACACTGTCTATGGTCCCTGACCATAGGTACTGACAGACACTGTCCATGGTCTCTGATCATAGGTACTGACAGACAGTGTCTATGGTTTCTGATGATACGTACTGACAGACACGGTCTATGGTCTCTAATCACAGTTAGTGACGACACTGTCTATGTTTTCTGATTATAGGTCCTGAGAGACACTGTCTATGGTTTCTGATCATCGGCACTGACAGACACTGTCAATGGTCTCTAATCACATTTAGTGACAGACGCTGTCTAATGTTTCTGATCATTGTTACTGACAGACACTGTCTATGGTCTCTGATCATAGGTACTGACAGGCACTGTCTACGTGCACTGACAATAGGTACTGACAGACACTGTCTATGGTTTCTGATCATCGGTACAGACAGACACTGTCTATGGTCACTGACCATAGTTACTGACAGACTCTGTCTCTGGTCTTTGACCACAGGTTCTGACAGACACCATCTATGGTCTCTGATCATAGGTACTGACAGACACTGTCTATGGTCTCTGACCATAGGTACAGACAGACACTGTCTATGGTCTCTGACCATAGGTACTGACAGACACTGTCTATGGTGTCTGATTATAGGTACTGACAGACACTGTCTATGGTTTCTGATTATCGGTACTGACAGACACTGTCTATGGTCTGTGATCATAGGTACTGACAGTCACTGTCTATGGTTACTGATCATAGGTACTGACAGACACTGTTTATGGTCTTTGACCATAGGTACCGACAGACACTGTCTATGGTCTCTGACCATAGGTATTGACAGACTCTGTCTCTGGTTTCTGATCATAGGTACTGACAGACACCGTCAATGGTCTCTGATTATAGGTGCTGACAGTCACTGTCTATGGTCTCTGATCATAGGTACTGACAGACACCGGCTATTGTTTCTGATCATAGGTACTGACAGACACTGTCTATGGGAACTGACCATATGTACTGACAGACACTGTCCATGGTCTCTGATCATAGGTACTGACAGACACTGTCTATGGTTTCTGATCATAGGTACTGACAGACACTGTGTATGGTTTCTGATCATAGGTACTGACAGACACTGTCTATGGTCTCTGATCATAGGTACTGACAGACACTGTCTACGTGCACCAACCACAGGTACTGACAGAGACTGTCTGTGGGGACTGATCATAGGTACTGACAAACACTGTCTATGGGCGCTGATCATAGGTACTGACAGACACTGTCTAAGGGCACTGATCATAGGTACTGACAGACACAGTCTATAGGCTCTGACCATAGGTACTGACAGACAATGTCTATGGTCTCTGATCATCGGTACTGACAGACACGGTCTATGGTCTCTAATCACAGTTAGTGACAGACACTGTCTATGTTTCCTGATCATAGGTACTGACAGACACTGTCTATGGTCTCTGATCATAGGTACTGACAGATACTGTCTATGGTCTCTGATCATAGGTACAGACAGACATGGTCTATGGGCACTGATCAGAGGTACTGACAGACACTGTCTAAGGGCACTGATCATAGGTACTGACTGACACAGTGTATAGGCTCTGACCGTAGGTACTGACAGACAATGTCTATGGTCTCTGATCATCGGTACTGACAGACACGGTCTATGGTCTCTAATCACAGTTAGTGACCGACACTGCCTATGTTTTCTGATTATAGGTACTGACAGACACTGTCTATGGTCTCTGATCATAGGTACTGACAGACACTGTCTACGTGCACTGACGATAGGTACTGACAGACACTGTCTATGGTTTCTGATGATAGGTACTGACAGACACGGTCTATGGTCTCTAATCACAGTTAGTGACAGACACTGTCTATGTTTTCTGATTATAGTTACTGACAGACACTGTGTATGGGCACTGATCATAGGTACTGACAGACACTGTCTATGGTTTCTGATGATAGGTACTGACAGACACTGTCTATGGTTTCTGATCATAGGTATTGACAGAGACTGTCTATGGTTTCTGATCATCGGTAGTGACAGACACTGTCTATGGTCTCTGATCATAGGTACTGACAGACACTGTCTTTGGTCTCTGATCATAGGTACTGACAGACACCGTCTACGTGCACTGACAATAGGTACTTACAGACACTTTCTATGGTTTCTGATCATCGGTACTGACAGACACGGTCTATGGTCTCTAATCACAGTTAGTGACAGACACTGTCTATGTTTTCTGATTATAGGTATTGACAGACACTGTCTATGGTCTCTGATCATAGGTACTGACAGATATTGTCTATGGTCTCTGATCATAGGTACGGACAGACACTGAATATGGGCACTGACCATAGGTACTGACAGACACTGTCTATGGTCTCTGATCATAGGTACAGACAGACACTGTCTATGGTCTCTGACCATAGGTACTGACAGACACTGTCTATGTTTTCTGATCATAGGTACTGACAGACACTGTCTATGGTTTCTGACCATAGGTACTGACAGACACTGTCTATGGTGTCTGATCATAGGTAATGTCAGACACTGTCTATGGTCTCTGACCATAGGTACTGATAGACACTGTCTATGTTTTCTGATCATAGGTACTGACAGACACTGTCTATGGTTTCTGACCATAGGTACTGACAGACACTGTCTATGGTGTCTGATCATAGGTAATGTCAGACACTGTCTATGGTCTCTGATCATATGTAATGACAGACACTGTCTATCGTCTCTGATCATAGGTACTGACTTAGATTGTCTATGGTCTCTGATCATAGGTACAGACAGACACTGTCTATGGTTTCTGATTATAGGTACTGACAGAGACTGTCTATATTTTCTGACCAGAGGTACTGACAGAGACTGTCTATGGGCACTAATCATAGGTACTGACAGACACACTCTATGGTTTCTGCTCATAGGTACTGACAGACACTGTCTATGGGCACTGAATCATATGTACTGACAGACACTGTCTATGTTTTCTGATTATAGGTACTGACAGACACTGTCTATGGGCACTGATCATAGGTACTGACAGAGACTGTCTATGGTTTTTGATCATCGGTACTGACAGACACTGTCTATGGTCTCTAATCACAGTTACTGACAGACGCTGTCTATGGTTTCTGATAATAGGTACTGACAGAGACTGTCTATGGTCTCTGATCATAGGTACTGACAGACACTGTCTACGTGCACTGAGAATAGGTACTGACAGACACTGTCTATGGTTTCTGATCATCGGTACTGACAGACACTGTCTATGGTCTCTGATCATAGGTATTGACAGACACTGTCTACGTGCACTGAGAATAGGTACTGACAGACACTGTCTATGGTCTCTGATCATAGGTACTAACAGACACTGTCTATGGTCTCTGATCATAGGTACTCACAGAAACTGAATATGGGCACTGACCATAGGTACTGACAGACACTGTCTATGGTCTCTGATCATAGGTACAGACAGACACTGTCTATGGTCTCTGATCATAGGTACTGACAGACACTGTCTATGGGCACTGATCAGAGGTACTGACAGACACTGTCTATGGTCTGTAATCACAGGTACTGATAGACACTGTCTATGGTCTCTGATCATAGGTACTGACAGACACTGTCTATGGGCACTGATCAGAGGTACTGACAGACACTGTCTATGGTCTGTAATCACAGGTACTGATAGACACTGTCTATGGTCTCTGATCATAGGTACAGACAGACATGGTCTATGGGCACTGATCAGAGGTACTGACAGACACTGTCTATGGTCTGTAATCACAGGTACTGATAGACACTGTCTATGGTCTCTGATCATAGGTACTGACAGACTCTGTCTATGGTCTCTGATCGTAGGTACTGACAGACACTGTATATGGTCTCTGATCATAGGTACTGACAGACACTGTCTATGGTCTCTGACCATAGGTAATGACAGACACTGTCTATGGTTTCTGATCATATGTACTGGCAGACACTGTCTATGGTCTCTGATCATAATTACTGACAGAAACTGTCTACGGGCACCGACCATAGGTACTGACAGACACTGTCTATGGATTCTGATCATAGGTACTGACAGAAACTGTCTATGGTTTCTGATCATAGGTACTGACAGACGCTGTCTATGGGGAATGACCATAGGTACTGACAGACACTGTCTATGGTTTCTGATCATAGGTACTGACAGACACCGTTTATGGTTTCTGCTCATAGGTACTGACAGACACTGTCTCGGGTCTCTGACCATAGGTACTGACAGACACTGTCTATGGTCTCTGATCATAGGTACTGACAGACACTGTCTATGGTCTCTGATCATCGGTACAGACAGACACTGTCGATGGTCTCTGATCATACGTACTGACAGACACAGTCTATGGTTTCTGATCATTGGTACTGCCAGACTGTCTATAGTCTCTGACCATAGGTACTGACAGACACTGTCTATGGTCTCTGACCATAGGTACTGACAGGCACTGTCTACGTGCACTGACGATAGGTACTGACAGACACTGTCTTTGGTTTCTGATGACAGGTACTGACAGACACGGTCTATGTTCTCTAATCACAGTTACTGACAGACACTGTCTATGTTTTCTGATCATAGGTACTGACAGACACTGTCTATGGGCACTGATCATAGGTACTGACAGACACTGTCTATAGTTTCTGATCATAGGTACTGACAGAGACTGAATATGGGCACTGACCATAGGTACTGACAGACACTGTCTATGGTTTCTGATCATAGGTACTGACAGACACTGTCTATGGTGCCTGATCATAGGTACAGACAGACACTGTCTATGGTCTCTGATCATAGGTACTGACAGACACTGTCTATGGTCCCTGACCATAGGTACTGACAGACACTGTCCATGGTCTCTGATCATAGGTACTGACAGACAGTGTCTATGGTTTCTGATGATACGTACTGACAGACACGGTCTATGGTCTCTAATCACAGTTAGTGACGACACTGTCTATGTTTTCTGATTATAGGTCCTGAGAGACACTGTCTATGGTTTCTGATCATCGGCACTGACAGACACTGTCAATGGTCTCTAATCACATTTAGTGACAGACGCTGTCTAATGTTTCTGATCATTGTTACTGACAGACACTGTCTATGGTCTCTGATCATAGGTACTGACAGGCACTGTCTACGTGCACTGACAATAGGTACTGACAGACACTGTCTATGGTTTCTGATCATCGGTACAGACAGACACTGTCTATGGTCACTGACCATAGTTACTGACAGACTCTGTCTCTGGTCTTTGACCACAGGTTCTGACAGACACCATCTATGGTCTCTGATCATAGGTACTGACAGACACTGTCTATCGTCTCTGACCATAGGTACAGACAGACACTGTCTATGGTCTCTGACCATAGGTACTGACAGACACTGTCTATGGTGTCTGATTATAGGTACTGACAGACACTGTCTATGGTTTCTGATTATCGGTACTGACAGACACTGTCTATGGTCTGTGATCATAGGTACTGACAGTCACTGTCTATGGTTACTGATCATAGGTACTGACAGACACTGTTTATGGTCTTTGACCATAGGTACCGACAGACACTGTCTATGGTCTCTGACCATAGGTACTGACAGACTCTGTCTCTGGTTTCTGATCATAGGTACTGACAGACACCGTCAATGGTCTCTGATTATAGGTGCTGACAGTCACTGTCTATGGTCTCTGATCATAGGTACTGACAGACACCGGCTATTGTTTCTGATCATAGGTACTGACAGACACTGTCTATGGGAACTGACCATATGTACTGACAGACACTGTCCATGGTCTCTGATCATAGGTACTGACAGACACTGTCTATGGTTTCTGATCATAGGTACTGACAGACACTGTGTATGGTTTCTGATCATAGGTACTGACAGACACTGTCTATGGTCTCTGATCATAGGTACTGACAGACACTGTCTACGTGCACCAACCACAGGTACTGACAGAGACTGTCTGTGGGGACTGATCATAGGTACTGACAAACACTGTCTATGGGCGCTGATCATAGGTACTGACAGACACTGTCTAAGGGCACTGATCATAGGTACTGACAGACACAGTCTATAGGCTCTGACCATAGGTACTGACAGACAATGTCTATGGTCTCTGATCATCGGTACTGACAGACACGGTCTATGGTCTCTAATCACAGTTAGTGACAGACACTGTCTATGTTTCCTGATCATAGGTACTGACAGACACTGTCTATGGTCTCTGATCATAGGTACTGACAGATACTGTCTATGGTCTCTGATCATAGGTACTGACAAACACTGAATATGGGCACTGACCATAGGTACTGACAGACACTGTCTATGGTTTCTGATCATCGGTACTGACAGACACTGTCTATGGTCTCTAATAACTGTTACTGACAGACGCTGTCTAATGTTTCTGATCATTGTTACTGACAGACACTGTCTATGGTCTCTGATCATAGGTACTGACAGGCACTGTCTACGTCCACTGACAAAAGGTACTGACAGACACTGTCTATGGTTTCTGATCATCGGTACTGACAGACACTGTCTATGGGGACTGTTCATAGGTACTGATAGACACTGTCTATGGTTTCTGATCATCGGTACTGACAGACACTGTCTATGGTCTCTGACCATAGTTACTGACAGACACTGTCTCTGGTCTTTGACCACAGGTACTGAGAGACACCATCTATGTTCTCTGATCATAGGTACTAACAGACACTGTCTATGGTCTCTGACCATAGGTACTGACAGACACTGTCTATGGTCTCTGATCATAGGTACTGACAGACACTGTCTATGGTCTCTGATCATAGGTACTGACAGACACTGTCTATGGTCTCTGACCATAGGTACTGACAGACACTGTCTATAGTCTCTGATTATAGGTACTGACAGACACTGTCTACGGTTTCTGATCATCGGTACTGACAGACACTGTCTATGGTTTCTGACCATAGGTACTGACAGACTGTCTATAGTCTCTGACCATAGGTACTGACAGACACTGTCTATGGTCTCTGACCATAGGTACTGACAGACACTGTCTATGGTCTGTGATCATAGGTACTGACAGTCACTGTCTATGGTTTCTGATCATAGGTACTGACAGACACTGTCTGTGGTCTTTGACCATAGGTACCGACAGACTGTCTATAGTCTCTGATGATAGGTACTGCCTTAGATTGACTATGGTCTCTGATCATAGGTACTGACAGACACTGTCTGTGGTATCTGACCATACGTACTCACAGACTCTGTCTCTGGTTTCTGACCATAGGTACTGATAGACACCGTCTATGGTCTCTGATCATAGGTACTGACAGACAAAGTCTATGGTCTTTGACCATAGGTACCGACAGACACTGTCTATGGTCTCTGATGATAGGTACTGACAGACACCGTCTATGATTTCTGATCATATGCACTGACAGACACTGTCTATGGGAACTGACCATAGGTACTGACACACACTGTCTATGGTCTCTGATGATAGGTACTGACAGACACCGTCTATGATTTCTGATCATATGCACTGACAGACACTGTCTATGGGAACTGACCATAGGTACTGACACACACTGTCTATGGTCTCTGATCATAGGTACTGACAGACACTGTCTATGGTCTCTGACCATAGGTACTGACAGACACGGTCTATGGTCTCTGATCATAGGTACTGACAGACACTGTCTACGTGCACCAACCACAGGTACTGACAGAGACTGTCTGTGGGGACTGATCATAGGTACTGACAAACACTGTCTATGGGCGCTGATCATAGGTACTGACAGACACTGTCTAAGGGCACTGATCATAGGTACTGACAGACACAGTCTATAGGCTCTGACCATAGGTACTGACAGACAATGTCTATGGTCTCTGATCATCGGTACTGACAGACACGGTCTATGGTCTCTAATCACAGTTAGTGACAGACACTGTCTATGTTTCCTGATCATAGGTACTGACAGACACTGTCTATGGTCTCTGATCATAGGTACTGACAGATACTGTCTATGGTCTCTGATCATAGGTACTGACAGAGACTGTCTATATTTTCTGACCAGAGGTACTGACAGAGACTGTCTATGGGCACTAATCATAGGTACTGACAGACACTCTCTATGGTTTCTGCTCATAGGTACTGACAGACACTGTCTATGGGCACTGAATCATATGTACTGACAGACACTGTCTATGTTTTCTGATTATAGGTACTGACAGACACTGTCTATGGGCACTGATCATAGGTACTGACAGAGACTGTCTATGGTTTTTGATCATCGGTACTGACAGACACTGTCTATGGTCTCTAATCACAGTTACTGACAGACGCTGTCTATGGTTTCTGATAATAGGTACTGACAGAGACTGTCTATGGTCTCTGATCATAGGTACTGACAGACACTGTCTACGTGCACTGAGAATAGGTACTGACAGACACTGTCTATGGTCTCTGATCATAGGTACTAACAGACACTGTCTATGGTCTCTGATCATAGGTACTCACAGAAACTGAATATGGGCACTGACCATAGGTACTGACAGACACTGTCTATGGTCTCTGATCATAGGTACAGACAGACACTGTCTATGGTCTCTGATCATAGGTACTGACAGACACTGTCTATGGGCACTGATCAGAGGTACTGACAGACACTGTCTATGGTCTGTAATCACAGGTACTGATAGACACTGTCTATGGTCTCTGATCATAGGTACAGACAGACATGGTCTATGGGCACTGATCAGAGGTACTGACAGACACTGTCTATGGTCTGTAATCACAGGTACTGATAGACACTGTCTATGGTCTCTGATCATAGGTACTGACAGACTCTGTCTATGGTCTCTGATCATAGGTACTGACAGACACTGTATATGGTCTCTGATCATAGGTACTGACAGACACTGTCTATGGTCTCTGACCATAGGTAATGACAGACACTGTCTATGGTTTCTGATCATATGTACTGGCAGACACTGTCTATGGTCTCTGATCATAATTACTGACAGAAACTGTCTACGGGCACCGACCATAGGTACTGACAGACACTGTCTATGGATTCTGATCATAGGTACTGACAGAAACTGTCTATGGTTTCTGATCATAGGTACTGACAGACGCTGTCTATGGGGAATGACCATAGGTACTGACAGACACTGTCTATGGTTTCTGATCATAGGTACTGACAGACACCGTTTATGGTTTCTGCTCATAGGTACTGACAGACACTGTCTCGGGTCTCTGACCATAGGTACTGACAGACACTGTCTATGGTCTCTGATCATAGGTACTGACAGACACTGTCTATGGTCTCTGATCATCGGTACAGACAGACACTGTCGATGGTCTCTGATCATACGTACTGACAGACACTGTCTATGGTTTCTGATCATTGGTACTGCCAGACTGTCTATAGTCTCTGACCATAGGTACTGACAGACACTGTCTATGGTCTCTGACCATAGGTACTGACAGGCACTGTCTACGTGCACTGACGATAGGTACTGACAGACACTGTCTTTGGTTTCTGATGACAGGTACTGACAGACACGGTCTATGTTCTCTAATCACAGTTACTGACAGACACTGTCTATGTTTTCTGATCATAGGTACTGACAGACACTGTCTATGGGCACTGATCATAGGTACTGACAGACACTGTCTATAGTTTCTGATCATAGGTACTGACAGAGACTGAATATGGGCACTGACCATAGGTACTGACAGACACTGTCTATGGTTTCTGATCATAGGTACTGACAGACACTGTCTATGGTGCCTGATCATAGGTACAGACAGACACTGTCTATGGTCTCTGATCATAGGTACTGACAGACACTGTCTATGGTCCCTGACCATAGGTACTGACAGACACTGTCCATGGTCTCTGATCATAGGTACTGACAGACAGTGTCTATGGTTTCTGATGATACGTACTGACAGACACGGTCTATGGTCTCTAATCACAGTTAGTGACGACACTGTCTATGTTTTCTGATTATAGGTCCTGAGAGACACTGTCTATGGTTTCTGATCATCGGCACTGACAGACACTGTCAATGGTCTCTAATCACATTTAGTGACAGACGCTGTCTAATGTTTCTGATCATTGTTACTGACAGACACTGTCTATGGTCTCTGATCATAGGTACTGACAGGCACTGTCTACGTGCACTGACAATAGGTACTGACAGACACTGTCTATGGTTTCTGATCATCGGTACAGACAGACACTGTCTATGGTCACTGACCATAGTTACTGACAGACTCTGTCTCTGGTCTTTGACCACAGGTTCTGACAGACACCATCTATGGTCTCTGATCATAGGTACTGACAGACACTGTCTATCGTCTCTGACCATAGGTACAGACAGACACTGTCTATGGTCTTTGACCATAGGTACTGACAGACACTGTCTATGGTGTCTGATTATAGGTACTGACAGACACTGTCTATGGTTTCTGATTATCGGTACTGACAGACACTGTCTATGGTCTGTGATCATAGGTACTGACAGTCACTGTCTATGGTTACTGATCATAGGTACTGACAGACACTGTTTATGGTCTTTGACCATAGGTACCGACAGACACTGTCTATGGTCTCTGACCATAGGTACTGACAGACTCTGTCTCTGGTTTCTGATCATAGGTACTGACAGACACCGTCAATGGTCTCTGATTATAGGTGCTGACAGTCACTGTCTATGGTCTCTGATCATAGGTACTGACAGACACCGGCTATTGTTTCTGATCATAGGTACTGACAGACACTGTCTATGGGAACTGACCATATGTACTGACAGACACTGTCCATGGTCTCTGATCATAGGTACTGACAGACACTGTCTATGGTTTCTGATCATAGGTACTGACAGACACTGTGTATGGTTTCTGATCATAGGTACTGACAGACACTGTCTATGGTCTCTGATCATAGGTACTGACAGACACTGTCTACGTGCACCAACCACAGGTACTGACAGAGACTGTCTGTGGGGACTGATGATAGGTACTGACAAACACTGTCTATGGGCGCTGATCATAGGTACTGACAGACACTGTCTAAGGGCACTGATCATAGGTACTGACAGACACAGTCTATAGGCTCTGACCATAGGTACTGACAGACAATGTCTATGGTCTCTGATCATCGGTACTGACAGACACGGTCTATGGTCTCTAATCACAGTTAGTGACAGACACTGTCTATGTTTCCTGATCATAGGTACTGACAGACACTGTCTATGGTCTCTGATCATAGGTACTGACAGATACTGTCTATGGTTTCTGATCATAGGTACTGACAAACACTGAATATGGGCACTGACCATAGGTACTGACAGACACTGTCTATGGTTTCTGATCATCGGTACTGACAGACACTGTCTATGGTCTCTAATAACTGTTACTGACAGACGCTGTCTAATGTTTCTGATCATTGTTACTGACAGACACTGTCTATGGTCTCTGATCATAGGTACTGACAGGCACTGTCTACGTGCACTGACAAAAGGTACTGACAGACACTGTCTATGGTTTCTGATCATCGGTACTGACAGACACTGTCTATGGGGACTGTTCATAGGTACTGATAGACACTGTCTATGGTTTCTGATCATCGGTACTGACAGACACTGTCTATGGTCTCTGACCATAGTTACTGACAGACACTGTCTCTGGTCTTTGACCACAGGTACTGAGAGACACCATCTATGTTCTCTGATCATAGGTACTAACAGACACTGTCTATGGTCTCTGACCATAGGTACTGACAGACACTGTCTATGGTCTCTGATCATAGGTACTGACAGACACTGTCTATGGTCTCTGATCATAGGTACTGACAGACACTGTCTATGGTCTCTGACCATAGGTACTGACAGACACTGTCTATAGTCTCTGATTATAGGTACTGACAGACACTGTCTACGGTTTCTGATCATCGGTACTGACAGACACTGTCTATGGTTTCTGACCATAGGTACTGACAGACTGTCTATAGTCTCTGACCATAGGTACTGACAGACACTGTCTATGGTCTCTGACCATAGGTACTGACAGACACTGTCTATGGTCTGTGATCATAGGTACTGACAGACACTGTCTGTGGTCTTTGACCATAGGTACCGACAGACTGTCTATAGTCTCTGATGATAGGTACTGCCTTAGATTGACTATGGTCTCTGATCATAGGTACTGACAGACACTGTCTGTGGTATCTGACCATACGTACTCACAGACTCTGTCTCTGGTTTCTGACCATAGGTACTGATAGACACCGTCTATGGTCTCTGATCATAGGTACTGACAGACAAAGTCTATGGTCTTTGACCATAGGTACCGACAGACACTGTCTATGGTCTCTGATGATAGGTACTGACAGACACCGTCTATGATTTCTGATCATATGCACTGACAGACACTGTCTATGGGAACTGACCATAGGTACTGACACACACTGTCTATGGTCTCTGATGATAGGTACTGACAGACACCGTCTATGATTTCTGATCATATGCACTGACAGACACTGTCTATGGGAACTGACCATAGGTACTGACACACACTGTCTATGGTCTCTGATCATAGGTACTGACAGACACTGTCTATGGTCTCTGACCATAGGTACTGACAGACACGGTCTATGGTCTCTGATCATAGGTACTGACAGACACTGTCTACGTGCACCAACCACAGGTACTGACAGAGACTGTCTGTGGGGACTGATGATAGGTACTGACAAACACTGTCTATGGGCGCTGATCATAGGTACTGACAGACACTGTCTAAGGGCACTGATCATAGGTACTGACAGACACAGTCTATAGGCTCTGACCATAGGTACTGACAGACAATGTCTATGGTCTCTGATCATCGGTACTGACAGACACGGTCTATGGTCTCTAATCACAGTTAGTGACAGACACTGTCTATGTTTCCTGATCATAGGTACTGACAGACACTGTCTATGGTCTCTGATCATAGGTACTGACAGATACTGTCTATGGTCTCTGATCATAGGTACTGACAAACACTGAATATGGGCACTGACCATAGGTACTGACAGACACTGTCTATGGTTTCTGATCATCGGTACTGACAGACACTGTCTATGGTCTCTAATAACTGTTACTGACAGACGCTGTCTAATGTTTCTGATCATTGTTACTGACAGACACTGTCTATGGTCTCTGATCATAGGTACTGACAGGCACTGTCTACGTGCACTGACAAAAGGTACTGACAGACACTGTCTATGGTTTCTGATCATCGGTACTGACAGACACTGTCTATGGGGACTGTTCATAGGTACTGATAGACACTGTCTATGGTTTCTGATCATCGGTACTGACAGACACTGTCTATGGTCTCTGACCATAGTTACTGACAGACACTGTCTCTGGTCTTTGACCACAGGTACTGAGAGACACCATCTATGTTCTCTGATCATAGGTACTAACAGACACTGTCTATGGTCTCTGACCATAGGTACTGACAGACACTGTCTATGGTCTCTGATCATAGGTACTGACAGACACTGTCTATGGTCTCTGATCATAGGTACTGACAGACACTGTCTATGGTCTCTGACCATAGGTACTGACAGACACTGTCTATGGTCTCTGACCATAGGTACTGACAGACACTGTCTACGGTTTCTGATCATCGGTACTGACAGACACTGTCTATGGTTTCTGACCATAGGTACTGACAGACTGTCTATAGTCTCTGACCATAGGTACTGACAGACACTGTCTATGGTCTCTGACCATAGGTACTGACAGACACTGTCTATGGTCTGTGATCATAGGTACTGACAGTCACTGTCTATGGTTTCTGATCATAGGTACTGACAGACACTGTCTGTGGTCTTTGACCATAGGTACCGACAGACTGTCTATAGTCTCTGATGATAGGTACTGCCTTAGATTGACTATGGTCTCTGATCATAGGTACTGACAGACACTGTCTGTGGTATCTGACCATACGTACTCACAGACTCTGTCTCTGGTTTCTGACCATAGGTACTGATAGACACCGTCTATGGTCTCTGATCATAGGTACTGACAGACAAAGTCTATGGTCTTTGACCATAGGTACCGACAGACACTGTCTATGTTCTCTGATGATAGGTACTGACAGACACCGTCTATGATTTCTGATCATATGCACTGACAGACACTGTCTATGGGAACTGACCATAGGTACTGACACACACTGTCTATGGTCTCTGATGATAGGTACTGACAGACACCGTCTATGATTTCTGATCATATGCACTGACAGACACTGTCTATGGGAACTGACCATAGGTACTGACACACACTGTCTATGGTCTCTGATCATAGGTACTGACAGACACTGTCTATGGTCTCTGACCATAGGTACTGACAGACACGGTCTATGGTCTCTGATCATAGGTACTGACAGACAATGTCTTTGGTGTCTGATGATAGGTACTGACAGACACCGTCCATGGACACTGACCATAGGTACTGACAGACACTGTCTATGGTCTCTGATCCTAGGTACTGACAGACACTGTCTACGGTCTCTGATCATAGGTACTGACAGACACTGTCTATGGTCTCTGATGATTGGTACTGACAGACACTGGCTATGGTCTCTGACCCTAGGTACTGACAGACACTGTGTATGGTTTCTGATCATAGGTACTGACAGACACTGTCTACGTGCACTGACGATAGGTACTTACAGACACTGTCTATGGGCACTGATCACAGGTACTGATAGACACTGTCTATGGTCTCTAATCACAGGTACTGATAGACACTGTCTATGGTTTCTGATCATAGGTAGAGACAGACACGGTCTATGGGCAATGACCATAGGTACTGACAGACACTGTCTATGGTCTCTGACCATAGTTACTGACAGACACTGTCTCTGGTCTTTGACCACAGGTACTGAGAGACACCATCTATGTTCTCTGATCATAGGTACTAACAGACACTGTCTATGGTCTCTGACCATAGGTACTGACAGACACTGTCTATGGTCTCTGATCATAGGTACTGACAGACACTGTCTATGGGCACTGATCATAGGTTCTGACAGACACTGTCTATGGTTTCTGATCATAGGTACTGACAGAGACTGTCTACGGTTTCAGATCATCGGTACTGACAGACACTTTCTATGGTCTCTAATCACAGTTATTGACAGACGCTGTCTATGGTCTCTGATCATAGGTACAGACAGACACTGTCTATGGTCTCTGATCATAGGTACTGACAGACTCTGTCTATGGTCTCTGATCATAGGTACTGACAGACACTGTCTATGGTCTCTGATTATAGGTACTGACAGACACTGTCTATGGTCTCTGACCATAGGTAATGACAGACACTGTCTATGGTTTCTGATCATAGGTACTGGCAGACACTGTCTATGGTCTCTGATCATAATTACTGAAAGAAACTGTCTGCGGGCACCGACCATAGGTACTGACAGACACTGTCTATGGATTCTGATCATAGGTACTGACAGACACTGTCTATGGTTTCTCATCATAGGTACTGACAGACACTGTCTATGGGCACTGATCATAGGTACTGACAGACACTGTCTGTGGTCTCTAATCACAGGTACTGACAGACGCTGTCTATGGTTTCTGATCATTGGTACAGACAAACACGTTCTATGGGCAATGACCATAGGTACTGACAGACACTGTCTATGGTTTCTGATCATAGGTACTGACAGATACCGTTTATGGTTTCTGCTCATAGTTACTGACAGACACCGTCTATGGTCTCTGATCACAGATACTGACAGACACTGTCTATGCTCTCTGATCATAGGTACAGACAGACACTGTCTATGGTCTCTGCTCATACGTACTGACAGACACCGTCTATGGTCACTAATCATAGGTGGTGACAGACACCGTCTATGGTCTCTGATCATAGGTACTGACAGACACTGTATGTGGTCTCTGATCATAGGTATTGACAGACACTGTCTATGGGCACTGATCATAGGTACTGACAGACACTGTCTGTGGGCACTGATCATAGGTACTGACAGACACTGTTCTTGGGGACTGATCATAGGTACTGACAGACACTGTCTATGGGCACTGATCATAGGTTCTGACAGACACTGTCTATGGTCTGTGATCATAGGTACTGACAGTCACTGTCTATGGTCTGTGATCATAGGTACTGACAGTCACTGTCTATGGTTTCTGATCATAGGTACTTGCAGACACTGTTTATGGTCTTTGACCATAGGTACCGACAGACACTGTCTATGGTCTCTGACCATAGGTACTGACAGACTCTGTATCTGGTTTCTGATAATAGGTACTGACAGACAACGTCAATGGTCTCTGATTATAGGTGCTGACAGTCACTGTCTATGGTCTCTGATCATAGGTACTGACAGACACCGTCTATTGTTTCTGATCATAGGTACTGACAGACACTGTCTATGGGAACTGACTATATGTACTGACAGACACTGTCCATGGTCTCTGATCATAGGTACTGACAGACACTGTCTATGGTTTCTGATCATAGGTACTGACAGACACTGTGTATGGTTTCTGATCATAGGTACTGACAGACACTGTCTATGGTCTCTGATCATAGGTAATGACAGACACTGTCTACGTGCACCAACCACAGGTACTGACAGAGACTGTCTGTGGGGACTGATCATAGGTACTGACAAACACTGTCTAAGGGCGCTGATCATAGGTACTGACAGACACTGTCTATGGGCGCTGATCATAAGTACTGACAGACACTGTCTAAGGGCACTGATCATAGGTACTGACAGACACAGTCTATAGGCTCTGACCATAGGTACAGACAGACACTGTCTATGGTCTCTGACCATAGGTACTGACAAACACTGTCTATGTTTTCTGATCATAGGTACTGACAGACACTGTCTATGGTTTCTGACCATAGGTACTGACAGACACTGTCTATGGTGTCTGATCATAGGTAATGTCAGACACTGTCTATGGTCTCTGACCATAGGTACTGACAGACACTGTCTATGTTTTCTGATCATAGGTACTGACAGACACTGTCTATGGTCTCTGACAATAGGTACTGACAGACACTGTCTATGGTGTCTGATCATAGGTAATTTCAGACACTGTCTATGGTCTCTGATCATATGTAATGACAGACACTGTCTATCGTCTCTGATCATAGGTACTGACTTAGATTGTCTATGGTCTCTGATCATAGGTACTGACAGACACTGTCTATGGTTTCTGATTATAGGTACTGACAGACACTGTCTATGTTTTCTGATTATAGGTACTGACAGAGACTGTCTATATTTTCTGACCAGAGGTACTGACAGAGACTGTCTATGGGCACTAATCATAGGTACTGACAGACACTCTCTATGGTTTCTGCTCATAGGTACTGACAGACACTGTCTATGGGCACTGAATCATATGTACTGACAGTCACTGTCTATGTTTTCTGATTATAGGTACTGACAGACACTGTCTATGGGCACTGATCATAGGTACTGACAGAGACTGTCTATGGTTTTTGATCATCGGTACTGACAGACACTGTCTATGGTCTCTAATCACAGTTACTGACAGACGCTGTCTATGGTTTCTGATGATAGGTACTGACAGAGACTGTCTATGGTCTCTGATCATAGGTACTGACAGACACTGTCTACGTGCACTGAGAATAGGTACTGACAGACACTGTCTATGGTTTCTGATCATCGGTACTGACAGACACTGTCTATGGTCTCTGATCATAGGTATTGACAGACACTGTCTACGTGCACTGAGAATAGGTACTGACAGACACTGTCTATGGTCTCTGATCATAGGTACTAACAGACACTGTCTATGGTCTCTGATCATAGGTACTCACAGAAACTGAATATGGGCACTGACCATAGGTACTGACAGACACTGTCTATGGTCTCTGATCATAGGTACAGACAGACACTGTCTATGGTCTCTGATCATAGGTACTGACAGACACTGTCTATGGGCACTGATCAGAGGTACTGACAGACACTGTCTATGGTCTGTAATCACAGGTACTGATAGACACTGTCTATGGTCTCTGATCATAGGTACAGACAGACATGGTCTATGGGCACTGATCAGAGGTACTGACAGACACTGTCTATGGTCTGTAATCACAGGTACTGATAGACACTGTCTATGGTCTCTGATCATAGGTACTGACAGACTCTGTCTATGGTCTCTGATCGTAGGTACTGACAGACACTGTATATGGTCTCTGATCATAGGTACTGACAGACACTGTCTATGGTCTCTGACCATAGGTAATGACAGACACTGTCTATGGTTTCTGATCATATGTACTGGCAGACACTGTCTATGGTCTCTGATCATAATTACTGACAGAAACTGTCTACGGGCACCGACCATAGGTACTGACAGACACTGTCTATGGATTCTGATCATAGGTACTGACAGAAACTGTCTATGGTTTCTGATCATAGGTACTGACAGACGCTGTCTATGGGGAATGAACATAGGTACTGACAGACACTGTCTATGGTTTCTGATCATAGGTACTGACAGACACCGTTTATGGTTTCTGCTCATAGGTACTGACAGACACTGTCTCGGGTCTCTGACCATAGGTACTGACAGACACTGTCTATGGTCTCTGATCATCGGTACAGACAGACACTGTCGATGGTCTCTGATCATACGTACTGACAGACACTGTCTATGGTTTCTGATCATTGGTACTGCCAGTCTGTCTATAGTCTCTGACCATAGGTACTGACAGACACTGTCTATGGTCTCTGACCATAGGTACTGACAGGCACTGTCTACGTGCACTGACGATAGGTACTGACAGACACTGTCTTTGGTTTCTGATGACAGGTACTGACAGACACGGTCTATGTTCTCTAATCACAGTTACTGACAGACACTGTCTATGTTTTCTGATCATAGGTACTGACAGACACTGTCTATGGGCACTGATCATAGGTACTGACAGACACTGTCTATAGTTTCTGATCATAGGTACTGACAGAGACTGAATATGGGCACTGACCATAGGTACTGACAGACACTGTCTATGGTTTCTGATCATAGGTACTGACAGACACTGTCTATGGTGCCTGATCATAGGTACAGACAGACACTGTCTATGGTCTCTGATCATAGGTACTGACAGACACTGTCTATGGTCTCTGATCATAGGTACTGACAGACAGTGTCTATGGTTTCTGATGATACGTACTGACAGACACGGTCTATGGTCTCTAATCACAGTTAGTGACGACACTGTCTATGTTTTCTGATTATAGGTCCTGAGAGACACTGTCTATGGTTTCTGATCATCGGCACTGACAGACACTGTCAATGGTCTCTAATCACATTTAGTGACAGACGCTGTCTAATGTTTCTGATCATTGTTACTGACAGACACTGTCTATGGTCTCTGATCATAGGTACTGACAGGCACTGTCTACGTGCACTGACAATAGGTACTGACAGACACTGTCTATGGTTTCTGATCATCGGTACAGACAGACACTGTCTATGGTCACTGACCATAGTTACTGACAGACTCTGTCTCTGGTCTTTGACCACAGGTTCTGACAGACACCATCTATGGTCTCTGATCATAGGTACTGACAGACACTGTCTATGGTCTCTGACCATAGGTACAGACAGACACTGTCTATGGTCTCTGACCATAGGTACTGACAGACACTGTCTATGGTGTCTGATTATAGGTACTGACAGACACTGTCTATGGTTTCTGATTATCGGTACTGACAGACACTGTCTATGGTCTGTGATCATAGGTACTGACAGTCACTGTCTATGGTTACTGATCATAGGTACTGACAGACACTGTTTATGGTCTTTGACCATAGGTACCGACAGACACTGTCTATGGTCTCTGACCATAGGTATTGACAGACTCTGTCTCTGGTTTCTGATCATAGGTACTGACAGACACCGTCAATGGTCTCTGATTATAGGTGCTGACAGTCACTGTCTATGGTCTCTGATCATAGGTACTGACAGACACCGGCTATTGTTTCTGATCATAGGTACTGACAGACACTGTCTATGGGAACTGACCATATGTACTGACAGACACTGTCCATGGTCTCTGATCATAGGTACTGACAGACACTGTCTATGGTTTCTGATCATAGGTACTGACAGACACTGTGTATGGTTTCTGATCATAGGTACTGACAGACACTGTCTATGGTCTCTGATCATAGGTACTGACAGACACTGTCTACGTGCACCAACCACAGGTACTGACAGAGACTGTCTGTGGGGACTGATCATAGGTACTGACAAACACTGTCTATGGGCGCTGATCATAGGTACTGACAGACACTGTCTAAGGGCACTGATCATAGGTACTGACAGACACAGTCTATAGGCTCTGACCATAGGTACTGACAGACAATGTCTATGGTCTCTGATCATCGGTACTGACAGACACGGTCTATGGTCTCTAATCACAGTTAGTGACAGACACTGTCTATGTTTCCTGATCATAGGTACTGACAGACACTGTCTATGGTCTCTGATCATAGGTACTGACAGATACTGTCTATGGTCTCTGATCATAGGTACAGACAGACATGGTCTATGGGCACTGATCAGAGGTACTGACAGACACTGTCTAAGGGCACTGATCATAGGTACTGACTGACACAGTGTATAGGCTCTGACCGTAGGTACTGACAGACAATGTCTATGGTCTCTGATCATCGGTACTGACAGACACGGTCTATGGTCTCTAATCACAGTTAGTGACCGACACTGCCTATGTTTTCTGATTATAGGAACTGACAGACAATCTCTGTGGGCACTGATCATAGGTACTGACAGACACTGTCTATGGTCTCTGACCATAGGTACTGACAGACACTGTCTATGGTCTCTGATCATAGGTACTGACAGACACTGTGTATGGTTTCTGATCATAGGTACTGACAGACACTGTCTATGGTCTCTGATCATAGGTACTGACAGACACTGTCTACGTGCACCGACCACAGGTACTGACAGACACTGTGGGCACTGATCATAGGTACTGACAAACACTGTCTATGGGCGCTGATCATAGGTACTGACAGACACTGTCTAAGGGCACTGATCATAGGTACTGACTGACACAGTGTATAGGCTCTGACCATAGGTACTGACAGACAATGTCTATGGTCTCTGATCATCGGTACTGACAGACACGGTCTATGGTCTCTAATCACAGTTAGTGACCGACACTGTCTATGTTTTCTGATTATAGGTACTGACAGACACTGTCTATGGTCTCTGATCATAGGTACTGACAGACACTGTCTATGGTCTCTAATCACAGTTAGTGACAGACACTGTCTATGTTTTCTGATTATAGTTACTGACAGACACTGTCTATGGGCACTGATCATAGGTACTGACAGACACTGTCTATGGTTTCTGATGATAGGTACTGACAGACACTGTCTATGGTTTCTGATGATAGGTACTGACAGACACTGTCTATGGTTTCTGATCATAGGTACTGACAGAGACTGTCTATGGTTTCTGATCATCGGTAGTGACAGACACTGTCTATGGTCTCTGATCATAGGTACTGACAGACACTGTCTTTGGTCTCTGATCATAGGTACTGACAGACACCGTCTACGTGCACTGACAATAGGTACTTACAGACACTGTCTATGGTTTCTGATCATCGGTACTGACAGACACGGTCTATGGTCTCTAATCACAGTTAGTGACAGACACTGTCTATGTTTTCTGATTATAGGTATTGACAGACACTGTCTATGGTCTCTGATCATAGGTACTGACAGATATTGTCTATGGTCTCTGATCATAGGTACGGACAGACACTGAATATGGGCACTGACCATAGGTACTGACAGACACTGTCTATGGTTTCTGATCATAGGTACTGACAGACACTGTCTATGGTCTCTGATCATAGGTACTGACAGACACTGTCTATGGTCTCTGACCATAGGTACTGACAGACACTGTCTATGGTCTCTGATCATAGGTACTGACAGACACTGTCTATGGTTTCTGATCATAGGTACTGACAGACACTGTCTATGGTCTCTGACCATAGGTACTGACAGACACTGTCTATGGTGTCTGATCATAGGTACTGACAGACACTGTCTATGGTCTCTGATCATATGTAATGACAGACACTGTCTATCGTCTCTGATCATAGGTACTGACTTAAATTGTCTATGGTCTCTGATCATAGGTACTGACAGACACTGTATATGGTTTCTGATTATAGGTACTGACATAGACTGTCTATATTTTCTGACCAGAGGTACTGACAGAGACTGTCTATGGGCACTGATCATAGGTACTGACAGACACTCTCTATGGTTTCTGCTCATAGGTACTGACAGACACTGTCTATGGGCACTGATCATAGGTACTGACAGACACTGTCTATGTTTTCTGATTATAGGTACTGACAGACACTGTCTATGGGCACTGATCATAGGTACTGACAGAGACTGTCTATGGTTTTTGATCATCGGTACTGACAGACACTGTCTATGGTCTCTAATCACAGTTACTGACAGACGCTGTCTATGGTTTCTGATGATAGGTACTGACAGAGACTGTCTATGGTCTCTGATCATAGGTACTGAGAGACACTGTCTACGTGCACTGAGAATAGGTACTGACAGACACTGTCTATGGTTTCTGATCATCGGTACTGACAGACACTGTCTATGGTCTCTGATCATAGGTATTGACAGACACTGTCTACGTGCACTGAGAATAGGTACTGACAGACACTGTCTATGGTCTCTGATCATAGGTACTGACAGACACTGTCTATGGTCTCTGATCATAGGTACTCACAGAAACTGAATATGGGCACTGACCATAGGTACTGACAGACACTGTCTATGGTCTCTGATCATAGGTACTGACAGACACTGTCTATGGTCTCTGATCATAGGTACTGACAGACACTGTCTATGGTCTCTGATCATAGGTACTGACAGACACTGTCTATGGTCTCTGATCATAGGTAATGACAGACACTGTGTATCATCTCTGATCATAGGTACTGACTTAGATTGTTTATGGTCTCTGATCATAGGTACTGACAGACACTGTCTATGGTTTCTGATCATAGGTACTGACAGACACTGTCTATGGTTTCTGACCAGAGGTACTGACAGAGACTGTCTATGGGCCCTGATCATAGGTACTGACAGACACACTCTATGGTTTCTGCTCATAGGTACTGACAGACACTGTCTATGGGCACTGATCATAGGTACTGACAGACACTCTCTATGGTTTCTGCTCATAAGTACTGACAGACACTGTCTATGGGCACTGATCATAGGTACTGACAGACACTGTCTATGGTTTCTGATCATAGGTACTGACAGACACTGTCTATGGTTTCTGATGATAGGTACTGACAGAGACTGTTTATGGCTTTTGATCATCGGTACTGACAGACACTGTGTATGGACTCTAATCACAGTTACTGATAGACGCTGTTTATGGTTTCTCATCATAGGTACTGACAGACACTGTCTATGGTCTCTGATCATAGGTACTGACAGACACTGCCTACGTGCACTGAGAATAGGTACTAACAGACACTGTCTATGGTTTCTGATCATCGGTACTGACAGACACTGTCTATGGTATCTAATCACAGTTAGTGACAGACACGGTCTATGTTTACTGATTATAGGTACCGACAGACACTGTCTATGGTCTCTGATCATAGGTACTGACAGACACTGTCTATGGTCTCTGATCATAGGTACTCACAGACACTGAATATGGGCACTGACCATAGGTACTGACAGACACTGTCTATGTTTTCTGATTATAGGTACTGACAGACACTGTCTATGGGCACTGATCATAGGTACTGACAGACACTGTCTATGATTTCTGATCATGGGTACTGACAGACACTGTCTATGGTTTCTGATCATAGGTACTGGCAGAGACTGTCTATGGTTTTTGATCATCGGTACTGACAAACACTGTCTATGGTCTCTAATCAGAGTTATTGACAGACGCTGTCTATGGTCTCTGACCGTAGGTACTGACAGACACTGTCTCTGGTCTCTAATCACAGTTACTGACAGACGCTGTCTATGGTTTCTGATCATAGGTACTGACAGACACTGTCTATGGTCTCTGATCATAGGTACTGACAGACACTGTCTATGGTTTCTGATCATAGGTACTGACAGACACTGTCTATGGGCACTGATCATAGGTACTGACAGACACTGTCTATGGTCTCTGATCATAGGTACTGACAGACACTGTCTATGGTTTCTGATCATAGGTACTGACAGACACTGTCTATGGGCACTGATCATAGGTACTGACAGACACTGTCTATGGTCTCTAATCACAGTTACTGACAGACGCTGTCTCTGGTTTCTGATCATAGGTACTGACAGACACTGTCTATGGTTTCTGATCATAGGTACTGACAGACACTGTCTATGGTCTCTGATGATAGGTACAGACAGACACTGTCTATGGGCACTGATCATAGGTACTGTCAGGCACTGTCTACTTGCACTGACGATAGGTACTGACAGACACTGTCTATGGTTTCTGATGATAGGTACTGACCGACACGGTCTATGGTCTCTAATCTCAGTTAGTGACAGAGACTGTCTATGTTTTCTGATTATAGGTACTGACAGACACTGTCTATGGGCACTGATCATAGGTACTGACAGACACTGCCTATGGTTTCTGATCATAGGTACTGACAGAGACTGTCTATGGTTTTTGATCATCGGTACTGACAGACACTGTGTATGGTCTCTAATCACAGTTACTGACAGACGCTGTCTATGGTTTCTCTTCATAGGTACTGACAGACACTGTCTATGGTCTCTGATCATAGGTACTGACAGACACTGCCTACGTGCACTGAGAATAGGTACTAACAGACACTGTCTATGGTTTCTGATCATCGGTACTGACAGACACTGTCTATGGTCTCTGATCATAGGTACTGACAGACACTGTCTACATGCACTGAGAATAGGTACTGACAGACACTGTCTTTGGTCTCTGATCATAGGTACTGACAGACACTGTCTATGGTCTCTGATCATAGGTACGCACAGAAACTGAATATAGGCACTGACCATAGGTACTGACAGACACTGTCTATGGTTTCTGATGATAGGTACTGACAGACACTGTCTATGGTCTCTGATCATAGGTACAGACAGACACTGTCTATGGTCTCTGATCATAGGTACTGACAGACACTGTCTATGGTTTCTGCTCATGGGTACTGACAGACACTGTCTATGGGCACTGATCATAGGTACTGACAGACACTCTCTATGGTTTCTGCTCATAAGTACTGACAGACACTGTCTATGGGCACTGATCATAGGTACTGACAGATACTGTCTATGGTTTCTGATCATAGTTACTGACAGACACTGTCTTTGGGCACTGATCATAGGTACTGACAGACACTGTCTATGGTTTCTGACCAGAGGTAGTGACAGAGACTGTCTATGGGCACTAATGATAGGTACTGACAGACACTCTCTATGGTTTCTGATCACGGGTACTGACAGACACTGTCTATGGTTTCTGATCATATGTACTGACAGAGACTGTCTATGGTTTTTGATCATCAGTACTGACAGACACTGTCTATGGTCTCTAATCACAGTTACTGACAGACGCTGTCTATGGTTTCTGATGATAGGTACTGACAGACACTGTCTATGGGCACTGATGATAGGTATTGACTTAGATTGTCTATGGTCTCTGATCATAGGTACTGACAGACACTCTCTATGGTTTCTGCTCATAGGTACTGACAGACACTGTCTATGGGCACTGATGATAGGTACTGACAGACACTGTCTATGGTTTCTGCTCATAGGTACTGACAGACACTGTCTATGGGCACTGAATCATAGGTACTGACAGACACTGTCTATGTTTTCTGATTATAGGTACTGACAGACACTGTCTATGGGCACTGATCATAGGTACTGACAGAGACTGTCTATGGTTTTTGATCATCGGTACTGACAGACACTGTCTATTGTCTCTAATCACAGTTACTGACAGACGCTGTCTATGGTTTCTGATGATAGGTACTGACAGAGACTGTCTATGGTCTCTGATCATAGGTACTGACAGACACTGTCTACGTGCACTGAGAATAGGTACTGACAGACACTGTCTATGGTTTCTGATCATCGGTACTGACAGACACTGTCTATGGTCTCTGATCATAGGTATTGACAGACACTGTCTACGTGCACTGAGAATAGGTACGGACAGACACTGTCTATGGTCCCTGATCATAGGTACTGACAGACACTGTCTATGGTCTCTGATCATAGGTACTCACAGAAACTGAATATGGGCACTGACCATAGGTACTGACAGACACTGTCTATGGTTTCTGATGATAGGTACTGACAGACACTGTCTATGGTTTCTGACCAGAGGTACTGACAGAGACTGTCTATGGGCCCTGATCATAGGTACTGACAGACACTCTCTATGGTTTCTGCTCATAGGTACTGACAGACACTGTCTATGGGCACTGATCATAGGTACTGACAGACACTCTCTATGGTTTCTGCTCATAAGTACTGACAGACACTGTCTATGGGCACTGATCATAGGTACTGACAGACACTGTCTATGGTTTCTGATCATAGGTACTGACAGACACTGTCTATGGGCACTGATCATAGGTACTGACAGACACTGTCTATGGTTTCTGACCAGAGGTACTGACAGAGACTGTCTATGGGCACTAAGGATAGGTACTGACAGACACTCTCTATGGTTTCTGCTCATAGGTACCGACAGACACTGTCTATGGGCACTGAATCATAGGTACTGACAGACACTGTCTATGTTTTCTGATTATAGGTACTGACAGACACTGTCTATGGTCTCTGATCATAGGTACTGACAGACACTGTCTATGGTCTCTGATCATAGGTACTGACAGACACTGTCTATGGTTTCTGATGATAGGTACTGACAGACACTGTCTATGGTCTCTGATCATAGGTACAGACAGATACTGTCTATGGTCTCTGATCATAGGTACTGACAGACACTGTCTACGTGCACTGAGAATAGGTACTGACAGACACTGTCTATGGTTTCTGATCATTGGTACTGACAGACACTGTCGATGGTCTCTGATCATAGGTACTAACAGACACTGTCTACGTGCATTGAGAATAGGTACTGACAGACACTGTCTATCGTCTCTGATCATAGGTACTGACTTAGATTGTCTATGGTCTCTGATCATAGGTACTGACAGACACTGTCTATGGTTTCTGATTATAGGTACTGACAGACACTGTCTATATTTTCTGACCAGAGGTACTGACAGACACTGTCTATGGGCACTGATCATAGGTACTGACAGACACTCTCTATGGTTTCTGCTCATAGGTACTGACAGACACTGTCTATGGTCACTGATGATAGGTACTGACAGACACTCTCTATGGTTTCTGCTCATAGGTACTGACAGACACTCTCTATGGGCACTGAATCATAGGTACTGACAGACACTGTCTATGTTTTCTGATTATAGGTACTGACAGACACTGTCTATGGGCACTGATCATAGGTACTGACAGAGACTGTCTATGGTTTTTGATCATCGGTACTGACAGACACTGTCTATGGTCTCTAATCACAGTTACTGACAGACGCTGTCTATGGTTTCTGATGATAGGTACTGACAGAGACTGTCTATGGTCTCTGATCATAGGTACTGACAGACACTGTCTACGTGCACAGAGAATAGGTACTGACAGACACTGTCTATGGTTTCTGATCATCGGTACTGACAGACACCGTCTATGGTCTCTGATCATAGGTATTGACAGACACTGTCTACGTGCACTGAGAATAGGTACTGACAGACACTGTCTATGGTCTCTGATCATAGGTACTAACAGACACTGTCTATGGTCTCTGATCATAGGTACTCACAGAAACTGAATATGGGCACTGACCATAGGTACTGACAGACACTGTCTATGGTCTCTGATCATAGGTACAGACAGACACTGTCTATGGTCTCTGATCATAGGTACTGACAGACACTGCCTATGGTCTCTGATCATAGGTATTGACAGACACTGTCTACGTGCACTGAGAATAGGTACTGACAGACACTGTCTATGGTCCCTGATCATAGGTACTGACAGACACTGTCTATGGTGTCGGATCATAGGTACTCACAGAAACTGAATATGGGCACTGACCATAGGTACTGACAGACACTGTCTATTGTTTCTGATGATAGGTACTGACAGACACTGTCTATGGTCTCTAATCACAGTTACTGGCAGACGCTGTCTATGGTCTCTGATCATAGGTATTGACAGACACTGTCTATGGGCAGTGATCATAGGTACTGACAGAGACTGTCTATGGTTCTTGGTCATCGGTACTGACAGACACTGTCTATGGTCTCTAATCACAGTTACTGACAGACGCTGTCTATGGTCTCTGATCATAGGTATTGACTTAGATTGTCTATGGTCTCTGATCATAGGTACTGACAGACACTGTCTATGGTTTCTGATTATAGGTACTGACAGACACTGTCTATATTTTCTGACCAGAGGTACTGACAGAGACTGTCTATGGGCACTGATCATAGGTACTGACAGACACTCTCTATGGTTTCTGCTCATGGGTACTGACAGACACTGTCTATGGGCACTGATCATAGGTACTGACAGACACTCTCTATGGTTTCTGCTCATAAGTACTGACAGACACTGTCTATGGGCACTGATCATAGGTACTGACAGATACTGTCTATGGTTTCTGATCATAGTTACTGACAGACACTGTCTATGGTTTCTGACCAGAGGTAGTGACAGAGACTGTCTATGGGCACTAATGATAGGTACTGACAGACACTCTCTATGGTTTCTGATCATGGGTACTGACAGACACTGTCTATGGTTTCTGATCATATGTACTGACAGAGACTGTCTATGGTTTTTGATCATCAGTACTGACAGACACTGTCTATGGTCTCTAATCACAGTTACTGACAGACGCTGTCTATGGTTTCTGATGATAGGTACTGACAGAGACTGTCTATGGTCTCTGATCATACGTACAGACAGACACTGTCTACGTGCACTGAGAATAGGTACTGACAGACACTGTCTATGGTTTCTGATCATCGGTACTGACAGACACTGTCTATGGTCTCTGATCATAGGTACTGACAGACACTGTCTACGTCCATTGAGAATAGGTAATGACAGACACTGTCTATCGTCTCTGATCATAGGTATTGACTTAGATTGTCTATGGTCTCTGATCATAGGTACTGACAGACACTCTCTATGGTTTCTGCTCATAGGTACTGACAGACACTGTCTATGGGCACTGATGATAGGTACTGACAGACACTCTCTATGGTTTCTGCTCATAGGTACTGACAGACACTGTCTATGGGCACTGAATCATAGGTACTGACAGACACTGTCTATGTTTTCTGATTATAGGTACTGACAGACACTGTCTATGGGCACTGATCATAGGTACTGACAGAGACTGTCTATGGTTTTTGATCATCGGTACTGACAGACACTGTCTATTGTCTCTAATCACAGTTACTGACAGACGCTGTCTATGGTTTCTGATGATAGGTACTAACAGAGACTGTCTATGGTCTCTGATCATAGGTACTGACAGACACTGTCTACGTGCACTGAGAATAGGTACTGACAGACACTGTCTATGGTTTCTGATCATCGGTACTGACAGACACTGTCTATGGTCTCTGATCATAGGTATTGACAGACACTGTCTACGTGCACTGAGAATAGGTACGGACAGACACTGTCTATGGTCCCTGATCATAGGTACTGACAGACACTGTCTATGGTCTCTGATCATAGGTACTCACAGAAACTGAATATGGGCACTGACCATAGGTACTGACAGACACTGTCTATGGTTTCTGATGATAGGTACTGACATACACTGTCTATGGTTTCTGACCAGAGGTACTGACAGAGACTGTCTATGGGCCCTGATCATAGGTACTGACAGACACTCTCTATGGTTTCTGCTCATAGGTACTGACAGACACTGTCTATGGGCACTGATCATAGGTACTGAGAGACACTCTCTATGGTTTCTGCTCATAAGTACTGACAGACACTGTCTATGGGCACTGATCATAGGTACTGACAGACACTGTGTATGGTTTCTGATCATAGGTACTGACAGACACTGTCTATGGGCACTGATCATAGGTACTGACAGACACTGTCTATGGTTTCTGACCAGAGGTACTGACAGAGACTGTCTATGGGCACTAAGGATAGGTACTGACAGACACTCTCTATGGTTTCTGCTCATAGGTACCGACAGACACTGTCTATGGGCACTGAATCATAGGTACTGACAGACACTGTCTATGTTTTCTGATTATAGGTACTGACAGACACTGTCTAATGTCTCTGATCATAGGTACAGACAGACACTGTCTATGGTCTCTGATCATAGGTACTGACAGACACTGTCTATGGTTTCTGATGATAGGTACTGACAGACACTGTCTATGGTCTCTGATCATAGGTACAGACAGATACTGTCTATGGTCTCTGATCATAGGTACTGACAGACACTGTCTACGTGCACTGAGAATAGGTACTGACAGACACTGTCTATGGTTTCTGATCATAGGTACTGACAGACACTGTCTATGGTCTCTGATCATAGGTACTGACAGACACTGTCTACGTGCATTGAGAATAGGTACTGACAGACACTGTCTATGGTTTCTGATCATTGGTACTGACAGACACTGTCTATCGTCTCTGATCATAGGTACTGACTTAGATTGTCTATGGTCTCTGATCATAGGTACTGACAGACACTGTCTATGGTTTCTGATTATAGGTACTGACAGACACTGTCTATATTTTCTGACCAGAGGTACTGACAGACACTGTCTATGGGCACTGATCATAGGTACTGACAGACACTCTCTATGGTTTCTGCTCATAGGTACTGACAGACACTGTCTATGGTCACTGATGATAGGTACTGACAGACACTCTCTATGGTTTCTGCTCATAGGTACTGACAGACACTGTCTATGGGCACTGAATCATAGGTACTGACAGACACTGTCTATGTTTTCTGATTATAGGTACTGACAGACACTGTCTATGGGCACTGATCATAGGTACTGACAGAGACTGTCTATGGTTTTTGATCATCGGTACTGACAGACACTGTCTATGGTCTCTAATCACAGTTACTGACAGACGCTGTCTATGGTTTCTGATGATAGGTACTGACAGAGACTGTCTATGGTCTCTGATCATAGGTACTGACAGACACTGTCTACGTGCACTGAGAATAGGTACTGACAGACACTGTCTATGGTTTCTGATCATCGGTACTGACAGACACTGTCTATGGTCTCTGATGATAGGTATTGACAGACACTGTCTATGGTCACTGATGATAGGTACTGACAGACACTCTCTATGGTTTCTGCTCATAGGTACTGACAGACACTCTCTATGGGCACTGAATCATAGGTACTGACAGACACTGTCTATGTTTTCTGATTATAGGTACTGACAGACACTGTCTATGGGCACTGATCATAGGTACTGACAGAGACTGTCTATGGTTTTTGATCATCGGTACTGACAGACACTGTCTATGGTCTCTGATCATAGGTACTGACAGACACTGTCTATGGTCTCTGATCATAGGTACTGACAGACACTGTCTATGGTCTCTGATCATAGGTATTGACAGACACTGTCTACGTGCACTGAGAATAGGTACTGACAGACACTGTCTATGGTCCCTGATCATAGGTACTGACAGACACTGTCTATGGTCTCGGATCATAGGTACTCACAGAAACTGAATATGGGCACTGACCATAGGTACTGACAGACACTGTCTATTGTTTCTGATGATAGGTACTGACAGACACTGTCTATGGTCTCTAATCACAGTTACTGGCAGACGCTGTCTATGGTCTCTGATCATAGGTATTGACAGACACTGTCTATGGGCAGTGATCATAGGTACTGACAGAGACTGTCTATGGTTTTTGATCATCGGTACTGACAGACACTGTCTATGGTCTCTAATCACAGTTACTGACAGACGCTGTCTATGGTCTCTGATCATAGGTATTGACTTAGATTGTCTATGGTCTCTGATCATAGGTACTGACAGACACTGTCTATGGTTTCTGATTATAGGTACTGACAGACACTGTCTATATTTTCTGACCAGAGGTACTGACAGAGACTGTCTATGGGCACTGATCATAGGTACTAACAGACACTGTCTACGTGCACTGAGAATAGGTACTGACAGACACTGTCTATGGTCCCTGATCATAGGTACTGACAGACACTGTCTATGGTCTCTGATCATAGGTACTCACAGAAACTGAATATGGGCACTGACCATAGGTACTGACAGACACTCTCTATGGTTTCTGCTCATAGGTACTGACAGACACTGTCTATGGGCACTGATGATAGGTACTGACAGACACTCTCTATGGTTTCTGCTCATAGGTACTGACAGACACTGTCTATGGGCACTGAATCATAGGTACTGACAGACACTGTCTATGTTTTCTGATTATGGGTACTGACAGACACTGTCTAAGGGCACTGATCATAGGTACTGACAGAGACTGTCTATGGTTTTTGATCATCGGTACTGACAGACACTGTCTATGGTCTCTAATCACAGTTACTGACAGACGCTGTCTATGGTCTCTGATCATAGGTATTGACAGACACTGTCTACGTGCACTGAGAATAGGTACGGACAGACACTGTCTATGGTCCCTGATCATAGGTACTGACAGACACTGTCTATGGTCTCTGATCATAGGTACTCACAGAAACTGAATATGGGCACTGACCATAGGTACTGACAGACACTGTCTATGGTTTCTGATGATAGGTACTGACAGACACTGTCTATGGTTTCTGACCAGAGGTACTGACAGAGACTGTCTATGGGCCCTGATCATAGGTACTGACAGACACTCTCTATGGTTTCTGCTCATAGGTACTGACAGACACTGTCTATGGGCGCTGATCATAGGTACTGACAGACACTCTCTATGGTTTCTGCTCATAAGTACTGACAGACACTGTCTATGGGCACTGATCATAGGTACTGACAGACACTGTCTATGGTTTCTGATCATAGGTACTGACAGACACTGTCTATGGGCACTGATCATAGGTACTAACAGACACTGTCTATGGTTTCTGACCAGAGGTACTGACAGAGACTGTCTATGGGCACTAAGGATAGGTACTGACAGACACTCTCTATGGTTTCTGCTCATAGGTACCGACAGACACTGTCTATGGGCACTGAATCATAGGTACTGACAGACACTGTCTATGTTTTCTGATTATAGGTACTGACAGACACTGTCTATGGTCTCTGATCATAGGTACAGACAGACACTGTCTATGGTCTCTGATCATAGGTACTGACAGACACTGTCTATGGTTTCTGATGATAGGTACTGACAGACACTGTCTATGGTCTCTGATCATAGGTACAGACAGATACTGTCTATGGTCTCTGATCATAGGTACTGACAGACACTGTCTACGTGCACTGAGAATAGGTACTGACAGACACTGTCTATGGTTTCTGATCATTGGTACTGACAGACACTGTCGATGGTCTCTGATCATAGGTACTGACAGACACTGTCTACGTGCATTGAGAATAGGTACTGACAGACACTGTCTATGGTTTCTGATCATTGGTACTGACAGACACTGTCTATCGTCTCTGATCATAGGTACTGACTTAGATTGTCTATGGTCTCTGATCATAGGTACTGACAGACACTGTCTATGGTTTCTGATTATAGGTACTGACAGACACTGTCTATATTTTCTGACCAGAGGTACTGACAGACACTGTCTATGGGCACTGATCATAGGTACTGACAGACACTCTCTATGGTTTCTGCTCATAGGTACTGACAGACACTGTCTATGGTCACTGATGATAGGTACTGACAGACACTCTCTATGGTTTCTGCTCATAGGTACTGACAGACACTCTCTATGGGCACTGAATCATAGGTACTGACAGACACTGTCTATGTTTTCTGATTATAGGTACTGACAGACACTGTCTATGGGCACTGATCATAGGTACTGACAGAGACTGTCTATGGTTTTTGATCATCGGTACTGACAGACACTGTCTATGGTCTCTAATCACAGTTACTGACAGACGCTGTCTATGGTTTCTGATGATAGGTACTGACAGAGACTGTCTATGGTCTCTGATCATAGGTACTGACAGACACTGTCTATGGTTTCTGATCATCGGTACTGACAGACACTGTCTATGGTCTCTGATCATAGGTATTGACAGACACTGTCTACGTGCACTGAGAATAGGTACTGACAGACACTGTCTATGGTCTCTGATCATAGGTACTAACAGACACTGTCTATGGTCTCTGATCATAGGTACTCACAGAAACTGAATATGGGCACTGACCATAGGTACTGACAGACACTGTCTATGGTCTCTGATCATAGGTACAGACAGACACTGTCTATGGTCTCTGATCATAGGTACTGACAGACACTGTCTATGGTCTCTGATCATAGGTATTGACAGACACTGTCTACGTGCACTGAGAATAGGTACTGACAGACACTGTCTATGGTCCCTGATGATAGGTACTGACAGACACTGTCTATGGTCTCTGATCATAGGTACTCACAGAAACTGAATATGGGCACTGACCATAGGTACTGACAGACACTGTCTATGGTTTCTGATGATAGGTACTGACAGACACTGTCTATGGTCTCTAATCACAGTTACTGGCAGACGCTGTCTATGGTCTCTGATCATAGGTATTGACAGACACTGTCTATGGGCAGTGATCATAGGTACTGACAGAGACTGTCTATGGTTTTTGATCATCGGTACTGACAGACACTGTCTATGGTCTCTAATCACAGTTACTGACAGACGCTGTCTATGGTCTCTGATCATAGGTATTGACTTAGATTGTCTATGGTCTCTGATCATAGGTACTGACAGACACTGTCTATGGTTTCTGATTATAGGTACTGACAGACACTGTCTATATTTTCTGACCAGAGGTACTGACAGAGACTGTCTATGGGCACTGATCATAGGTACTGACAGACACTGTCTACGTGCACTGAGAATAGGTACTGACAGACACTGTCTATGGTCCCTGATCATAGGTACTGACAGACACTGTCTATGGGCACTGATGATAGGTACTGACAGACACTCTCTATGGTTTCTGCTCATAGGTACTGACAGACACTGTCTATGGGCACTGAATCATAGGTACTGACAGACACTGTCTATGTTTTCTGATTATAGGTACTGACAGAGACTGTCTATGGTTTTTGATCATCGGTACTGACAGACACTGTCTATGGTCTCTAATCACAGTTACTGACAGACGCTGTCTATGGTCTCTGATCATAGGTATTGACAGACACTGTCTACGTGCACTGAGAATAGGTACTGACAGACACTGTCTATGGTCCCTGATCATAGGTACTGACAGACACTGTCTATGGTTTCTGATGATAGGTACTGACAGACACTGTCTATGGTTTCTGACCAGAGGTACTGACAGAGACTGTCTATGGGCCCTGATCATAGGTACTGACAGACACTGTCTATGGTTTCTGATCATAGGTACTGACAGACACTGTCTATGGTCTCTGATCATAGGTACTGACAGACACTGTCTATGGGCACTGATCATAGGTACTGACAGACACTCTCTATGGTTTCTGCTCATAAGTACTGACAGACACTGTCTATGGTCCCTGATCATAGGTACTGACAGACACTGTCTATGGTCTCTGATCATAGGTACTCACAGAAACTGAATATGGGCACTGACCATAGGTACTGACAGACACTCTCTATGGTTTCTGCTCATAGGTACTGACAGACACTGTCTATGGGCACTGATGATAGGTACTGACAGACACTCTCTATGGTTTCTGCTCATAGGTACTGACAGACACTGTCTATGGGCACTGAATCATAGGTACTGACAGACACTGTCTATGTTTTCTGATTATAGGTACTGACAGACACTGTCTATGGGCACTGATCATAGGTACTGACAGAGACTGTCTATGGTTTTTGATCATCGGTACTGACAGACACTGTCTATGGTCTCTAATCACAGTTACTGACAGACGCTGTCTATGGTCTCTGATCATAGCTATTGACAGACACTGTCTACGTGCACTGAGAATAGGTACGGACAGACACTGTCTATGGTTTCTGACCAGAGGTACTGACAGAGACTGTCTATGGGCCCTGATCATAGGTACTGACAGACACTCTCTATGGTTTCTGCTCATAGGTACTGACAGACACTGTCTATGGGCGCTGATCATAGGTACTGACAGACACTCTCTATGGTTTCTGCTCATAAGTACTGACAGACACTGTCTATGGGCACAGATCATAGGTACTGACAGACACTGTCTATGGTTTCTGATCATAGGTACTGACAGACACTGTCTATGGGCACTGATCATAGGTACTGACAGACACTGTCTATGGTTTCTGACCAGAGGTACTGACAGAGACTGTCTATGGGCACTAATGATAGGTACTGACAGACACTCTCTATGGTTTCTGCTCATAGGTACCGACAGACACTGTCTATGGGCACTGAATCATAGGTACTGACAGACACTGTCTATGTTTTCTGATTATCGGTACTGACAGACACTGTCTATGGTCTCTGATCATAGGTACAGACAGACACTGTCTATGGTCTCTGATCATAGGTACTGACAGAGACTGTCTATGGTTTCTGATGATAGGTACTGACAGACACTGTCTATGGTCTCTGATCATAGGTACAGACAGACACTGTCTATGGTCTCTGATCATAGGTACTGACAGACACTGTCTATGGTCTCTGATCATAGGTACTGACAGACACTGTGTATGGTCTCTGATCATAGGTACTGACAGACACTGTCTATGGTTTCTGATCATAGGTACTGACAGACACTGTCTATGGTTTCTGACCAGAGGTACTGACAGAGACCGTCTATGGGCCCTGATCATAGGTACTGACAGACACTCTCTATGGTTTCTGCTCATAGGTACTGACAGACACTGTCTATGGGCACTGATCATAGGTACTGACAGACACTCTCTATGGTTTCTGCTCATAAGTACTGACAGACACTGTCTATGGGCACTGATCATAGGTACTAACAGACACTGTCTATGGTCTCTGATCATAGGTACTGACAGACACTGTCTACGTGCACTGAGAATAGGTACTGACAGACACTGTCTATGGTTTCTGATCATCGGTACTGACAGACACTGTCTATGGTCTCTGATGATAGGTATTGACAGACACTGTCTATGGTCACTGATGATAGGTACTGACAGACACTCTCTATGGTTTCTGCTCATAGGTACTGACAGACACTCTCTATGGGCACTGAATCATAGGTACTGACAGACACTGTCTATGTTTTCTGATTATAGGTACTGACAGACACTGTCTATGGGCACTGATCATAGGTACTGACAGAGACTGTCTATGGTTTTTGATCATCGGTACTGACAGACACTGTCTATGGTCTCTGATCATAGGTACAGACAGACACTGTCTATGGTCTCTGATCATAGGTACTGACAGACACTGTCTATGGTCTCTGATCATAGGTATTGACAGACACTGTCTACGTGCACTGAGAATAGGTACTGACAGACACTGTCTATGGTCCCTGATCATAGGTACTGACAGACACTGTCTATGGTCTCTGATCATAGGTACTCACAGAAACTGAATATGGGCACTGACCATAGGTACTGACAGACACTGTCTATTGTTTCTGATGATAGGTACTGACAGACACTGTCTATGGTCTCTAATCACAGTTACTGGCAGACGCTGTCTATGGTCTCTGATCATAGGTATTGACAGACACTGTCTATGGGCAGTGATCATAGGTACTGACAGAGACTGTCTATGGTTTTTGATCATCGGTACTGACAGACACTGTCTATGGTCTCTAATCACAGTTACTGACAGACGCTGTCTATGGTCTCTGATCATAGGTATTGACTTAGATTGTCTATGGTCTCTGATCATAGGTACTGACAGACACTGTCTATGGTTTCTGATTATAGGTACTGACAGACACTGTCTATATTTTCTGACCAGAGGTACTGACAGAGACTGTCTATGGGCACTGATCATAGGTACTAACAGACACTGTCTACGTGCACTGAGAATAGGTACTGACAGACACTGTCTATGGTCCCTGATCATAGGTACTGACAGACACTGTCTATGGTCTCTGATCATAGGTACTCACAGAAACTGAATATGGGCACTGACCATAGGTACTGACAGACACTCTCTATGGTTTCTGCTCATAGGTACTGACAGACACTGTCTATGGGCACTGATGATAGGTACTGACAGACACTCTCTATGGTTTCTGCTCAAAGGTACTGACAGACACTGTCTATGGGCACTGAATCATAGGTACTGACAGACACTGTCTATGTTTTCTGATTATAGGTACTGACAGACACTGTCTATGGGCACTGATCATAGGTACTGACAGAGACTGTCTATGGTTTTTGATCATCGGTACTGACAGACACTGTCTATGGTCTCTAATCACAGTTACTGACAGACGCTGTCTATGGTCTCTGATCATAGGTATTGACAGACACTGTCTACGTGCACTGAGAATAGGTACGGACAGACACTGTCTATGGTCCCTGATCATAGGTACTGACAGACACTGTCTATGGTCTCTGATCATAGGTACTCACAGAAACTGAATATGGGCACTGACCATAGGTACTGACAGACACTGTCTATGGTTTCTGATGATAGGTACTGACAGACACTGTCTATGGTTTCTGACCAGAGGTACTGACAGAGACTGTCTATGGGCCCTGATCATAGGTACTGACAGACACTCTCTATGGTTTCTGCTCATAGGTACTGACAGACACTGTCTATGGGCGCTGATCATAGGTACTGACAGACACTCTCTATGGTTTCTGCTCATAAGTACTGACAGACACTGTCTATGGGCACAGATCATAGGTACTGACAGACACTGTCTATGGTTTCTGATCATAGGTACTGACAGACACTGTCTATGGTTTCTGACCAGAGGTACTGACAGAGACTGTCTATGGGCACTGATCATAGGTACTGACAGACACTCTCTATGGTTTCTGCTCATAGGTACTGACAGACACTGTCTATGGGCACTGATGATAGGTACTGACAGACACTCTCTATGGTTTCTGCTCATAGGTACTGACAGACACTGTCTATGGGCACTGAATCATAGGTACCGACAGACACTGTCTATGGGCACTGAATCATAGGTACTGACAGACACTGTCTATGTTTTCTGATTATAGGTACTGACAGACACTGTCTATGGTCTCTCATCATAGGTACAGACAGACACTGTCTATGGTCTCTGATCATAGGTACTGACAGACACTGTCTATGGTTTCTGATGATAGGTACTGACAGACACTGTCTATGGTCTCTGATCATAGGTACAGACAGACACTGTCTATGGTCTCTGATCATAGGTACTGACAGACACTGTCTACGTGCACTGAGAATAGGTACTGACAGACACTGTCTATGGTTTCTGATCATCGGTACTGACAGACACTGTCTATGGTCTCTGATCATAGGTACTGACAGACACTGTCTACGTGCATTGAGAATAGGTACTGACAGACACTGTCTATGGTTTCTGATCATTGGTACTGACAGACACTGTCTATCGTCTCTGATCATAGGTACTGACTTAGATTGTCTATGGTCTCTGATCATAGGTACTGACAGACACTGTCTATGGTTTCTGATTATAGGTACTGACAGACACTGTCTATATTTTCTGACCAGAGGTACTGACAGACACTGTCTATGGGCACTGATGATAGGTACTGACAGACACTCTCTATGGTTTCTGCTCATAGGTACTGACAGACACTGTCTATGGTCAGTGATGATAGGTACTGACAGACACTCTCTATGGTTTCTGCTCATAGGTACTGACAGACACTCTCTATGGGCACTGAATCATAGGTACTGACAGACACTGTCTATGTTTTCTGATTATAGGTACTGACAGACACTGTCTATGGGCACTGATCATAGGTACTGACAGAGACTGTCTATGGTTTTTGATCATCGGTACTGACAGACACTGTCTATGGTCTCTAATCACAGTTACTGACAGACGCTGTCTATGGTTTCTGATGATAGGTACTGACAGAGACTGTCTATGGTCTCTGATCATAGGTACTGACAGACACTGTCTATGGTTTCTGATCATCGGTACTGACAGACACTGTCTATGGTCTCTGATCATAGGTATTGACAGACACTGTCTACGTGCACTGAGAATAGGTACTGACAGACACTGTCTATGGTCTCTGATCATAGGTACTAACAGACACTGTCTATGGTCTCTGATCATAGGTACTCACAGAAACTGAATATGGGCACTGACCATAGGTACTGACAGACACTGTCTATGGTCTCTGATCATAGGTACAGACAGACACTGTCTATGGTCTCTGATCATAGGTACTGACAGACACTGTCTATGGTCTCTGATCATAGGTATTGACAGACACTGTCTACGTGCACTGAGAATAGGTACTGACATACACTGTCTATGGTCCCTGATCATAGGTACTGACAGACACTGTCTATGGTCTCGGATCATAGGTACTCACAGAAACTGAATATGGGCACTGACCATAGGTACTGACAGACACTGTCTATTGTTTCTGATGATAGGTACTGACAGACACTGTCTATGGTCTCTAATCACAGTTACTGGCAGACGCTGTCTATGGTCTCTGATCATAGGTATTGACAGACACTGTCTATGGGCAGTGATCATAGGTACTGACAGAGACTGTCTATGGTTTTTGATCATCGGTACTGACAGACACTGTCTATGGTCTCTAATCACAGTTACTGACAGACGCTGTCTATGGTCTCTGATCATAGGTATTGACTTAGATTGTCTATGGTCTCTGATCATAGGTACTGACAGACACTGTCTATGGTTTCTGATTATAGGTACTGACAGACACTGTCTATATTTTCTGACCAGAGGTACTGACAGAGACTGTCTATGGGCACTGATCATAGGTACTGACAGACACTGTCTACGTGCACTGAGAATAGGTACTGACAGACACTGTCTATGGTCCCTGATCATAGGTACTGACAGACACTGTCTATGGGCACTGATGATAGGTACTGACAGACACTCTCTATGGTTTCTGCTCATAGGTACTGACAGACACTGTCTATGTTTTCTGATTATAGGTACTGACAGACACTGTCTATGTTTTCTGATTATAGGTACTGACAGAGACTGTCTATGGTTTTTGATCATCGGTACTGACAGACACTGTCTATGGTCTCTAATCACAGTTACTGACAGACGCTGTCTATGGTCTCTGATCATAGGTATTGACAGACACTGTCTACGTGCACTGAGAATAGGTACGGACAGACACTGTCTATGGTCCCTGATCATAGGTACTGACAGACACTGTCTATGGTTTCTGATGATAGGTACTGACAGACACTGTCTATGGTTTCTGACCAGAGGTACTGACAGAGACTGTCTATGGGCCCTGATCATAGGTACTGACAGACACTCTCTATGGTTTCTGCTCATAGGTACTGACAGACACTGTCTATGGGCGCTGATCATAGGTACTGACAGACACTGTCTATGGTTTCTGCTCATAAGTACTGACAGACACTGTCTATGGTCCCTGATCATAGGTACTGACAGACACTGTCTATGGTCTCTGATCATAGGTACTCACAGAAACTGAATATGGGCACTGACCATAGGTACTGACAGACACTCTCTATGGTTTCTGCTCATAGGTACTGACAGACACTGTCTATGGGCACTGATGATAGGTACTGACAGACACTCTCTATGGTTTCTGCTCATAGGTACTGACAGACACTGTCTATGGGCACTGAATCATAGGTACTGACAGACACTGTCTATGTTTTCTGATTATAGGTACTGACAGACACTGTCTATGGGCACTGATCATAGGTACTGACAGAGACTGTCTATGGTTTTTGATCATCGGTACTGACAGACACTGTCTATGGTCTCTAATCACAGTTACTGACAGACGCTGTCTATGGTCTCTGATCATAGCTATTGACAGACACTGTCTACGTGCACTGAGAATAGGTACGGACAGACACTGTCTATGGTCCCTGATCATAGGTACTGACAGACACTGTCTATGGTCTCTGATCATAGGTACTCACAGAAACTGAATATGGGCACTGACCATAGGTACTGACAGACACTGTCTATGGTTTCTGATGATAGGTACTGACAGACACTGTCTATGGTTTCTGACCAGAGGTACTGACAGAGACTGTCTATGGGCCCTGATCATAGGTACTGACAGACACTCTCTATGGTTTCTGCTCATAGGTACTGACAGACACTGTCTATGGGCGCTGATCATAGGTACTGACAGACACTCTCTATGGTTTCTGCTCATAAGTACTGACAGACACTGTCTATGGGCACAGATCATAGGTACTGACAGACACTGTCTATGGTTTCTGATCATAGGTACTGACAGACACTGTCTATGGGCACTGATCATAGGTACTGACAGACACTGTCTATGGTTTCTGACCAGAGGTACTGACAGAGACTGTCTATGGGCACTAATGATAGGTACTGACAGACACTCTCTATGGTTTCTGCTCATAGGTACCGACAGACACTGTCTATGGGCACTGAATCATAGGTACTGACAGACACTGTCTATGTTTTCTGATTATCGGTACTGACAGACACTGTCTATGGTCTCTGATCATAGGTACAGACAGACACTGTCTATGGTCTCTGATCATAGGTACTGACAGAGACTGTCTATGGTTTCTGATGATAGGTACTGACAGACACTGTCTATGGTCTCTGATCATAGGTACAGACAGACACTGTCTATGGTCTCTGATCATAGGTACTGACAGACACTGTCTATGGTCTCTGATCATAGGTAATGACAGACACTGTGTATCGTCTCTGATCATAGGTACTGACAGACACTGTCTATGGTTTCTGATCATAGGTACTGACAGACACTGTCTATGGTTTCTGACCAGAGGTACTGACAGAGACTGTCTATGGGCCCTGATCATTGGTACTGACAGACACTCTCTATGGTTTCTGCTCATAGGTACTGACAGACACTGTCTATGGGCACTGATCATAGGTACTGACAGACACTCTCTATGGTTTCTGCTCATAAGTACTGACAGACACTGTCTAAGGGCACTGATCATAGGTACTGACAGACACTGTCTATGGTTTCTGAACATAGGTACTGACAGACACTCTCTATGGTCTCTGATCATAGGTACAGACTTAGCTTGTTTATGGTCTCTGATCATAGGTACTGACAGACACTGTCTATGGTCTCTGACCATAGGTACGGACAGACACTGTCTATGGTCTCTGATCATAGGTAATGACAGACACTGTGTATCGTCTCTGATCATAGGTACTGACTTAGATTGTTTATGGTCTCTGATCATAGGTACTGACAGACACTGTCTATGGTTTCTGATCATAGGTACTGACAGACACTGTCTATGGGCACTGATCATAGGTACTGACAGACACTGTCTATGTTTTCTGATTATAGGTACTGACAGACACTGTCTATGGGCACTGATCATAGATACTGACAGAGACTGTCTATGGTTTTTGATCATCGGTACTGACAGACACTGTCTATGGTCTCTAATCACAGTTACTGACAGACGCTGTCTATGGTTTCTGATGATAGGTACTGACAGAGACTGTCTATGGTCTCTGATCATAGGTACTGACAGACACTGTCTACGTGCACTGAGAATAGGTACTGACAGACACTGTCTATGGTTTCTGATTATCGGTACTGACAGACACTGTCTATGGTCTCTGATCATAGGTATTGACAGACACTGTCTACGTGCACTGAGAATAGGTACTGACAGACACTGTCTATGGTCCCTGATCATAGGTACTGACAGACACTGTCTATGGTCTCTGATCATAGGTACTCACAGAAACTGAATATGGGCACTGACCATAGGTACTGACAGACACTGTCTATGGTTTCTGATGATAGGTACTGACAGACACTGTCTATGGTTTCTGACCAGAGGTACTGACAGAGACTGTCTATGGGCCCTGATCATAGGTACTGACAGACACTCTCTATGGTTTCTGCTCATAGGTACTGACAGACACTGTCTATGGGCACTGATCATAGGTACTGACAGACACTGTCTATGGTTTCTGCTCATAAGTACTGACAGACTCTGTCTATGGGCACTGATCATAGGTACTGACAGACACTGTCTATGGTTTCTGATCATAGGTACTGACAGACACTGTCTATGGTTTCTGATCATTGGTACTGACAGACACTGTCTATGGTCTCTGATCATAGGTACTGACAGACACTGTCTACGTGCACTGAGAATAGGTACTGACAGACACTGTCTATGGTCTCTGATCATAGGTACTGACTTAGATTGTCTATGGTCTCTGATCATAGGTACTGACAGACACTGTCTATGGTTTCTGATTATAGGTACTGACAGACACTGTCTATATCTTCTGACCAGAGGTACTGACAGACACTGTCTATGGGCACTGATCATAGGTACTGACAGACACTCTCTATGGTTTCTGCTCATAGGTACTGACAGACACTGTCTATGGTCACTGATGATAGGTACTGACAGACACTCTCTATGGTTTCTGATCATAGGTACTGACAGACACTGTCTATGGGCACTGATCATAGGTACTGACAGACACTGTCTATGTTTTCTGATTATAGGTACTGACAGACACTGTCTATGGGCACTGATCATAGGTACTGACAGAGACTGTCTATGGTTTTTGATCATCGGTACTGACAGACACTGTCTATGGTCTCTAATCACAGTTACTGACAGACGCTGTCTATGGTTTCTGATGATAGGTACTGACAGAGACTGTCTATGGTCTCTGATCATAGGTACTGAGAGACACTGTCTACGTGCACTGAGAATAGGTACTGACAGACACTGTCTGTGGTTTCTGATTATCGGTACTGACAGACACTGTCTATGGTCTCTGATCATAGGTATTGACAGACACTGTCTACGTGCACTGAGAATAGGTACTTACAGACACTGTCTATGGTCCCTGATCATAGGTACTGACAGACACTGTCTATGGTCTCTGATCATAGGTACTCACAGAAACTGAATATGGGCACTGACCATAGGTACTGACAGACACTGTCTATGGTTTCTGATGATAGGTACTGACAGACACTGTCTATGGTTTCTGACCAGAGGTACTGACAGAGACTGTCTATGGGCCCTGATCATAGGTACTGACAGACACTCTCTATGGTTTCTGCTCATAGGTACTGACAGACACTGTCTATGGGCACTGATCATAGGTACTGACAGACACTGTCTATGGTTTCTGCTCATAAGTACTGACAGACTCTGTCTATGGGCACTGATCATAGGTACTGACAGACACTGTCTATGGTTTCTGATCATAGGTACTGACAGACACTGTCTATGGTTTCTGATCATTGGTACTGACAGACACTGTCTATGGTCTCTGATCATAGGTACTGACAGACACTGTCTACGTGCATTGAGAATAGGTACTGACAGACACTGTCTATCGTCTCTGATCATAGGTACTGACTTAGATTGTCTATGGTCTCTGATCATAGGTACTGACAGACACTGTCTATGGTTTCTGATTATAGGTACTGACAGACACTGTCTATATCTTCTGACCAGAGGTACTGACAGACACTGTCTATGGGCACTGATCATAGGTACTGACAGACACTCTCTATGGTTTCTGCTCATAGGTACTGACAGACACTGTCTATGGTCACTGATGATAGGTACTGACAGACACTCTCTATGGTTTCTGCTCATAGGTACTGACAGACACTGTCTATGGGCACTGAATCATAGGTACTGACAGACACTGTCTATGGTTTCTGATCATAGGTACTGACAGACACTGTCTATGGGCACTGATCATAGGTACTGACAGAGACTGTCTATGGTTTTTGATCATCGGTACTGACAGACACTGTCTATGGTCTCTAATCACAGTTACTGACAGACGCTGTCTATGGTTTCTGATGATAGGTACTGACAGAGACTGTCTATGGTCTCTGATCATAGGTACTGAGAGACACTGTCTACGTGCACTGAGAATAGGTACTGACAGACACTGTCTGTGGTTTCTGATTATCGGTACTGACAGACACTGTCTATGGTCTCTGATCATAGGTATTGACAGACACTGTCTACGTGCACTGAGAATAGGTACTTACAGACACTGTCTATGGTCCCTGATCATAGGTACTGACAGACACTGTCTATGGTCTCTGATCATAGGTACTCACAGAAACTGAATATGGGCACTGACCATAGGTACTGACAGACACTGTCTATGGTTTCTGATGATAGGTACTGACAGACACTGTCTATGGTCTCTAATCACAGTTACTGGCAGACGCTGTCTATGGTCTCTGATCATAGGTATTGACAGACACTGTCTATGGGCACTGATCATAGGTACTGACAGAGACTGTCTATCGTTTTTGATCATCGGTACTGACAGACACTGTCTATGGTCTCTAATCACAGTTACTGACAGACGCTGTCTATGGTCTCTGATCATAGGTATTGACTTAGATTGTCTATGGTCTCTGATCATAGGTACTGACAGACACTGTCTATGGTTTCTGATTATAGGTACTGACAGACACTGTCTATATTTTCTGACCAGAGGTACTGACAGAGACAGTCTATGGGCACTGATCATAGGTACTGACAGACACTGTCTATGGTTTCTGATTATAGGTACTGACAGACACTGTCTATATTTTCTGACCAGAGGTACTGACAGAGACTGTCTATGGGCACTGATCATAGGTACTGACAGACACTCTCTATGGTTTCTGCTCATAGGTACTGACAGACACTGTCTATGGGCACTGATGATAGGTACTGACAGACACTCTCTATGGTTTCTGCTCATAGGTACTGACAGACACTGTCTATGGGCACTGAATCATAGGTACTGACAGACACTGTCTATGTTTTCTGATTATAGGTACTGACAGACACTGTCTATGGGCACTGATCATAGGTACTGACAGAGACTGTCTATGGTTTTTGATCATCGGTACTGACAGACACTGTCTATGGTCTCTAATCACAGTTACTGACAGACGCTGTCTATGGTTTCTGATGATAGGTACTGACAGAGACTGTCTATGGTCTCTGATCATAGGTACTGACAGACACTGTCTATGGTTTCTGATCATCGGTACTGACAGACACTGTCTATGGTCTCTGATCATAGGTATTGACAGACACTGTCTACGTGCACTGAGAATAGGTACTGACAGACACTGTCTATGGTCTCTGATCATAGGTACTAACAGACACTGTCTATGGTCTCTGATCATAGGTACTCACAGAAACTGAATATGGGCACTGACCATAGGTACTGACAGACACTGTCTATGGTCTCTGATCATAGGTACAGACAGACACTGTCTATGGTCTCTGATCATAGGTACTGAAAGACACTGTCTATGGTCTCTGATCATAGGTATTGACAGACACTGTCTACGTGCACTGAGAATAGGTACTTACAGACACTGTCTATGGTCCCTGATCATAGGTACTGACAGACACTGTCTATGGTCTCTGATCATAGGTACTCACAGAAACTGAATATGGGCACTGACCATAGGTACTGACAGACACTGTCTATGGTTTCTGATGATAGGTACTGACAGACACTGTCTATGGTCTCTAATCACAGTTACTGGCAGACGCTGTCTATGGTCTCTGATCATAGGTATTGACAGACACTGTCTATGGGCACTGATCATAGGTACTGACAGAGACTGTCTATCGTTTTTGATCATCGGTACTGACAGACACTGTCTATGGTCTCTAATCACAGTTACTGACAGACGCTGTCTATGGTCTCTGATCATAGGTATTGACTTAGATTGTCTATGGTCTCTGATCATAGGTACTGACAGACACTGTCTATGGTTTCTGATTATAGGTACTGACAGACACTGTCTATATTTTCTGACCAGAGGTACTGACAGAGACTGTCTATGGGCACTGATCATAGGTACTGACAGACACTCTCTACGTGCACTGAGAATAGGTACTGACAGACACTGTCTATGGTCCCTGATCATAGGTACTGACAGACACTGTCTATGGTCTCTGATCATAGGTACTCACAGAAACTGAATATGGGCACTGATCATAGGTACTGACAGACACTCTCTATGGTTTCTGCTCATAGGTACTGACAGACACTGTCTATGGGCACTGATGATAGGTACTGACAGACACTCTCTATGGTTTCTGCTCATAGGTACTGACAGACACTGTCTATGGGCACTGAATCATAGGTACTGACAGACACTGTCTATGTTTTCTGATTATAGGTACTGACAGAGACTGTCTATGGTTTTTGATCATCGGTACTGACAGACACTGTCTATGGTCTCTAATCACAGTTACTGACAGACGCTGTCTATGGTCTCTGATCATAGGTATTGACAGACACTGTCTACGTGCACTGAGAATAGGTACGGACAGACACTGTCTATGGTCCCTGATCATAGGTACTGACAGACACTGTCTATGGTCTCTGATCATAGGTACTCACAGAAACTGAATATGGGCACTGACCATAGGTACTGACAGACACTGTCTATGGTTTCTGATGATAGGTACTGACAGACACTGTCTATGGTTTCTGACCAGAGGTACTGACAGAGACTGTCTATGGGCCCTGATCATAGGTACTGACAGACACTCTCTATGGTTTCTGCTCATAGGTACTGACAGACACTGTCTATGGGCGCTGATCATAGGTACTGACAGACACTCTCTATGGTTTCTGCTCATAAGTACTGACAGACACTGTCTATGGTCCCTGATCATAGGTACTGACAGACACTGTCTATGGTCTCTGATCATAGGTACTCACAGAAACTGAATATGGGCACTGACCATAGGTACTGACAGACACTCTCTATGGTTTCTGCTCATAGGTACTGACAGACACTGTCTATGGGCACTGATGATAGGTACTGACAGACACTCTCTATGGTTTCTGCTCATAGGTACTGACAGACACTGTCTATGGGCACTGAATCATAGGTACTGACAGACACTGTCTATGTTTTCTGATTATAGGTACTGACAGACACTGTCTATGGGCACTGATCATAGGTACTGACAGAGACTGTCTATGGTTTTTGATCATCGGTACTGACAGACACTGTCTATGGTCTCTAATCACAGTTACTGACAGACGCTGTCTATGGTCTCTGATCATAGCTATTGACAGACACTGTCTACGTGCACTGAGAATAGGTACGGACAGACACTGTCTATGGTCCCTGATCATAGGTACTGACAGACACTGTCTATGGTCTCTGATCATAGGTACTCACAGAAACTGAATATGGGCACTGACCATAGGTACTGACAGACACTGTCTATGGTTTCTGATGATAGGTACTGACAGACACTGTCTATGGTTTCTGACCAGAGGTACTGACAGAGACTGTCTATGGGCCCTGATCATAGGTACTGACAGACACTCTCTATGGTTTCTGCTCATAGGTACTGACAGACACTGTCTATGGGCGCTGATCATAGGTACTGACAGACACTCTCTATGGTTTCTGCTCATAAGTACTGACAGACACTGTCTATGGGCACAGATCATAGGTACTGACAGACACTGTCTATGGTTTCTGATCATAGGTACTGACAGACACTGTCTATGGGCACTGATCATAGGTACTGACAGACACTGTCTATGGTTTCTGACCAGAGGTACTGACAGAGACTGTCTATGGGCACTAATGATAGGTACTGACAGACACTCTCTATGGTTTCTGCTCATAGGTACCGACAGACACTGTCTATGGGCACTGAATCATAGGTACTGACAGACACTGTCTATGTTTTCTGATTATAGGTACTGACAGACACTGTCTATGGTCTCTGATCATAGGTACAGACAGACACTGTCTATGGTCTCTGATCATAGGTACTGACAGAGACTGTCTATGGTTTCTGATGATAGGTACTGACAGACACTGTCTATGGTCTCTGATCATAGGTACAGACAGACACTGTCTATGGTCTCTGATCATAGGTACTGACAGACACTGTCTATGGTCTCTGATCATAGGTAATGACAGACACTGTGTATCGTCTCTGATCATAGGTACTGACAGACACTGTCTATGGTTTCTGATCATAGGTACTGACAGACACTGTCTATGGTTTCTGACCAGAGGTACTGACAGAGACCGTCTATGGGCCCTGATCATAGGTACTGACAGACACTCTCTATGGTTTCTGCTCATAGGTACTGACAGACACTGTCTATGGGCACTGATCATAGGTACTGACAGACACTCTCTATGGTTTCTGCTCATAAGTACTGACAGACACTGTCTAAGGGCACTGATCATAGGTACTGACAGACACTGTCTATGGTTTCTGAACATAGGTACTGACAGACACTCTCTATGGTCTCTGATCATAGGTACTGACTTAGCTTGTTTATGGTCTCTGATCATAGGTATTGACAGACACTGTCTATGGTCTCTGACCATAGGTACGGACAGACACTGTCTATGGTCTCTGATCATAGGTAATGACAGACACTGTGTATCGTCTCTGATCATAGGTACTGACTTAGATTGTTTATGGTCTCTGATCATAGGTACTGACAGACACTGTCTATGGTTTCTGATCATAGGTAATGACAGACAATGTCTATGGGCACTGATCATAGGTACTGACAGACACTGTCTATGGTTTTTGATCATCGGTACTGACAGACACTGTCTATTGTCTCTAATCACAGTTACTGACAGACGCTGTCTATGGTTTCTGATGATAGGTACTGACAGAGACTGTCTATGGTCTCTGATCATAGGTACTGACAGACACTGTCTACGTGCACTGAGAATAGGTACTGACAGACACTGTCTATGGTTTCTGAGTATCGGTACTGACAGACACTGTCTATGGTCTCTGATCATAGGTATTGACAGACACTGTCTACGTGCACTGAGAATAGGTACTGACAGACACTGTCTATGGTCCCTGATCATAGGTACTGACAGACACTGTCTATGGTCTCTGATCATAGGTACTCACAGAAACTGAATATGGGCACTGACCATAGGTACTGACAGACACTGTCTATGGTTTCTGATGATAGGTACTGACAGACACTGTCTATGGTTTCTGACCAGAGGTACTGACAGAGACTGTCTATGGGCCCTGATCATAGGTACTGACAGACACTCTCTATGGTTTCTGCTCATAGGTACTGACAGACACTGTCTATGGGCACTGATCATAGGTACTGACAGACACTCTCTATGGTTTCTGCTCATAAGTACTGACAGACACTGTCTATGGGCACTGATCATAGGTACTGACAGACACTGTCTATGGTTTCTGATCATAGGTACTGACAGACACTGTCTGTGGGCACTGATCATAGGTACTGACAGACACTGTCTATGGTTTCTCACCAGAGGTACTGACAGAGACTGTCTATGGGCACTAATGATAGGTACTGACAGACACTCTCTATGGTTTCTGCTCATAGGTACCGTCAGACACTGTCTATGGGCACTGAATCATAGGTACTGACAGACACTGTCTATGTTTTCTGATTATAGGTACTGACAGACACTGTCTATGGGCACTGATCATAGGTACTGACAGACACTGTCTATGGTTTCTGATCATGGGTACTGACAGACACTGTCTATGGTTTCTGATCATAGGTACTGACAGAGACTGTCTATGGTTTTTGATCATCGGTACTGACAGACACTGTCTATGGTCTCTAATCACAGTTACTGACAGACGCTGTCTATGGTTTCTGCTGATAGTTACTGACAGACACTGTCTACGTGCACTGAGAATAGGTACTGACAGACACTGTCTATGGTTTCTGATCATCGGTACTGACAGAGACTGTCTATGGTCTCTGATCATAGGTACTGACAGACACTGTCTACGTGCACTGAGAATAGGTACTGACAGACACTGTCTATGGTTTCTGATCATCGGTACTGACAGACACTGTCTATGGTTTCTGATCATAGGTACTGACAGACACTGTCTATCGTCTCTGATCATAGGTACTGACTTAGATTGTCTATGGTCTCTGATCATAGGTACTGACAGACACTGTCTATGGTCTCTGATCATAGGTACAGACAGACACTGTCTATGGTCTCTGATCATAGGTACTGACAGACACTGTCTATGGTCTCTGACCATAGGTACTGACAGACACTGTCTATGGTCTCTGATCATAGGTAATGTCAGACACTGTCTATGGTCTCTGATCATAGGTAATGACAGACACTGTCTATCGTCTCTGATCATAGGTACTGACTTAGATTGTCTATGGTCTCTGATCATAGGTACTGACAGACACTGTCTATGGTTTCTGATTATAGGTACTGACAGAAACTGTCTATATTTTCTGACCAGAGGTACTGACAGAGACTGTCTATGGGCACTGATCATAGGTACTGACAGACACTCTCTATGCATTCTGCTCATAGGTACTGACAGACACTGTGTATGGGCACTGATGATAGGTACTGACAGACACTCTCTATGGTTTCTGCTCATAGGTACTGACAGACACTGTCTATGGGCACTGAATCATAGGTACTGACAGACACTGTCTATGTTTTCTGATTATAGGTACTGACAGACACTGTCTATGGTTTCTGACCAGAGGTACTGATAGAGACTGTCTATCGGCCCTGATCATAGGTACTGACAGACACTCTCTATGCTTTCTGCTCATAGGTACTGACAGACACTGTCTACGGGCACTGATCATAGGTACTGACAGACACTCTCTATGGTTTCTGCTCATAAGTACTGACAGACACTGTCTATGGGCACTGATCATAGGTACTGACAGACACTGTCTATGGTTTCTGATCATAGGTACTGACAGACACTGTCTATGGGCACTGATCATAGGTACTGACAGACACTGTCTATGGTTTCTGACCAGAGGTACTGACAGAGACTGTCTATGGGCACTAATGATAGGTACTGACAGACACTCTCTATGGTTTCTGCTCATAGGTACCGACAGACACTGTCTATGGGCACTGAATCATAGGTACTGACAGACACTGTCTATGTTTTCTGATTATAGGTACTGACAGACACTGTCTATGGGCACTGATCATAGGTACTGACAGACACTGTCTATGGTTTCTGATCATGGGTACTGACAGAGACTGTCTATGGTTTCTGATCATAGGTACTGACAGAGACTGTCTATGGTTTTTGATCATCGGTACTGACAGACACTGTCTATGGTCTCTAATCACAGTTACTGACAGACGCTGTCTATGGTTTCTGATGATAGTTATTGAGAGAGACAGTCTATGGTCTCTGATCATAGGTACTGACAGACACTGTCTACGTGCACTGAGAATAGGTACTGACAGACACTGTCTATGGTTTCTGATCATCGGTACTGACAGACACTGTCTATGGTCTTCTGATCATAGGTACTGACAGACACTGTCTACGTGCATTGAGAATAGGTACTGACAGACACTGTCTATGGTCTCTGATCATAGGTACTGACAGACACTGTCTATGGTCTCTGATCATAGGTACTCACAGAAACTGAATATGGGCACTGACGTTAGGTACTGACAGACACTGTCTATGGTTTCTGATGATAGGTACTGACAGACACTGTCTATGGTCTCTGATCATAGGTACAGACAGACACTGTCTATGGTCTCTGATCATAGGTACTGACAGACACTGTCTATGGTCTCTGACCATAGGTACTGACAGACACTGTCTATGGTGTCTGATCATAGGTAATGACAGACACTGTCTATTGTCTCTGATCATAGGTACTGACTTAGATTGTCTATGGTCTCTGATCATAGGTACTGACAGACACTGTCTATGGTTTCTGATTATAGGTACTGACAGAAACTGTCTATATTTTCTGACCAGAGGTACTGACAGAGACTGTCTATGGGCACTGATCATAGGTACTGACAGACACTCTCTATGGTTTCTGCTCATAGGTACTGACAGACACTGTCTATGGGCACTGATGATAGGTACTGACAGACACTCTCTATGGTTTCTGCTCATAGGTACTGACAGACACTGTCTATGGGCACTGAATCATAGGTAGTGACAGACACTGTCTATGTTTTCTGATTATAGGTACTGACAGACACTGTCTATGGGCACTGATCATCGGTACTGACAGACACTGTCTATGGTCTCTAATCACAGTTACTGACAGACGCTGTCTATGGTTTCTGATGATAGGTACTGACAGAGACTGTCTATGGTCTCTGATCATAGGTACTGACAGACACTGTCTACGTGCACTGAGAATAGGTACTGACAGACACTGTCTATGGTTTCTGATCATCGGTACTGACAGACACTGTCTATGGTCTCTGATCATAGGTATTGACAGACACTGTCCACGTGCACTGAGAATAGGTACTGACAGACACTGTCTATGGTCTCTGATCATAGGTACTGACAGACACTGTCTATGGTCTCTGATCATAGGTACTCACAGAAACTGAATATGGGCACTGACCATAGGTACTGACAGACACTGTCTATGGTTTCTGATGATAGGTACTGACAGACACTGTCTATGGTTTCTGATCATAGGTACAGACAGACACTGTCTATGGTCTCTGATCATAGGTACTGACAGACACTGTCTATGGTCTCTGACCATAGGTACTGACAGACACTTTCTATGGTCTCTGATCATAGGTAATGACAGACACTGTGTATCGTCTCTGATCATAGGTACTGACTTAGATTGTTTATGGTCTCTGATCATAGGTACTGACAGACACTGTCTATGGTTTCTGATCATAGGTACTGACTGACACTGTATATGGTTTCTGACCAGAGGTACTGACAGAGACTGTCTATGGGCCCTGATCATAGGTACTGACAGACACTCTCTATGGTTTCTGCTCATAGGTATTGACAGACACTGTCTATGGGCACTGATCATAGGTACTGACAGACACTCTCTATGGTTTCTGCTCATAAGTACTGACAGACACTGTCTATGGGCACTGATCATAGGTACTGACAGACACTGTCTATGGTTTCTGATCATAGGTACTGACAGACACTGTCTATGGGCACTGATCATAGGTACTGACAGACACTGTCTATGGTTTCTGATCGTAGATACTGACAGACACTGTCTATGGTCTCTGATGATAGGTACAGACAGACACTGTCTATGGGCACTGATCATAGGTACTGACAGGCACTGTCTACTTGCACTGACGGTAGGTACTGACAGACACTGTCTATGGTTTCTGATGATAGGTACTGACAGACACGGTCGATGGTCTCTAATCACAGTTAGTGACAGAGACTGTCTATGTTTTCTGATTATAGGTACTGACAGACACTGTCTATGGGCACTGATCATAGGTACTGAGAGACACTGTCTATGGTTTCTGATCATAGGTACTGACAGAGACTGTCTATGGTTTTTGATCATCGGTACTGACAGACACTGTGTATGGTCTCTAATCACAGTTACTGACCGACGCTGTCTATGGTTTCTCATCATAGGTACTGACAGACACTGTCTATGGTCTCTGATCACAGTTAGTGACAGACACTGTCTATGTTTACTGATTATAGGTACCGACAGACACTGTCTATGGTCTCTGATCATAGGTACTTAACAGACACTGTCTATGGTCTCTGATCATAGGTACTCACAGACACTGAATATGGGCACTGACCATAGGTACTGACAGACACTGTCTATGGGCACTGATCATAGGTACTGACAGACACTGTCTATGGTTTGTGATCATGGGTACTGACAGACACTGTCTATGGTTTCTGATCATAGGTACTGACAGAGACTGTCTATGGTTTCTGATCATAGGTACTGACAGAGACTCTCTATGGTTTTTGATCATCGGTACTGACAGAGACTGTCTATGGTCTCTAATCACAGTTACTGACAGACGCTGTCTATGGTTTCTGATTATAAGTACTGACAGACACTGTCTATGGTCTCTGATCATAGGTACTGACAGACACTGTCTACGTGCACTGAGAATAGGTACTGACAGACACTGTCTATGGTTTCTGATCATCGGTACTGACAGACACTGTCTATGGTCTCTGATCATAGGTACTGACAGACACTGTCTACGTGCACTGAGAATAGGTACTGACAGACACTGTCTATGGTCTCTGATCACAGGTACTGACAGACACTGTCTATGGTCTCTGATCATAGGTACTCACAGAAACTAAATATGGGCACTGACCATAGGTACTGACAGACACTGTCTATGGTTTCTGATCATAGGTACTGACAGACACTGTCTATGGTTTCTGACCAGAGGTACTGACAGAGACTGTCTATGGTTTTTGATCATAGGTACTGACAGACACTGTCTATGGGCACTGATCATAGGTACTGACAGACACTGTCTATGTTTTCTGATTATAGGTACTGACAGACACTGTCTATGGGCACTGATCATAGGTACTGACAGAGACTGTCTATGGTTTTTGATCATCGGTACTGACAGACACTGTCTATGGTCTCTAATCACAGTTACTGACAGACGCTGTCTATGGTTTCTGATGATAGGTACTGACAGAGACTGTCTATGGTCTCTGATCATAGGTACTGACAGGCACTGTCTATGGGCACTGATCATCGGTACTGACAGACACTGTCTATGGTCTCTAATCACAGTTACTGACAGACGCTGTCTATGGTTTCTGATGATAGGTACTGACAGAGACTGTCTATGGTCTCTGATCATAGGTACTGACAGACACTGTCTACGTGCACTGAGAATAGGTACTGACAGACACTGTCTATGGTTTCTGATCATCGGTACTGACAGAGACTGTCTATGGTCTCTGATCATAGGTATTGACAGACACTGTCCACGTGCACTGAGAATAGGTACTGACAGACACTGTCTATGGTCTCTGATCATAGGTACTGACAGACACTGTCTATGGTCTCTGATCATAGGTACTCACAGAAACTGAATATGGGCACTGACCATAGGTACTGACAGACACTGTCTATGGTTTCTGATGATAGGTACTGACAGACACTGTCTATGGTCTCTGATCATAGGTACAGACAGACACTGTCTATGGTCTCTGATGATAGGTACTGACAGACACTGTCTATGGTCTCTGACCATAGGTACTGACATACACTTTCTATGGTCTCTGATCATAGGTAATGACAGACACTGTGTATCGTCTCTGATCATAGGTACTGACTTAGATTGTTTATGGTCTCTGATCATAGGTACTGACAGACACTGTCTATGGTTTCTGATCATAGGTACTGACTGACACTGTATATGGTTTCTGACCAGAGGTACTGACAGAGACTGTCTATGGGCCCTGATCATAGGTACTGACAGACACTCTCTATGGTTTCTGCTCATAGGTATTGACAGACACTGTCTATGGGCACTGATCATAGGTACTGACAGACACTCTCTATGGTTTCTGCTCATAAGTACTGACAGACACTGTCTATGGGCACTGATCATAGGTACTGACAGACACTGTCTATGGTTTCTGATCATAGGTACTGACAGACACTGTCTATGGGCAATGATCATAGGTACTGACAGACACTGTCTATGGTCTCTAATCACAGTTACTGACAGACGCTGTCTCTGGTTTCTGATCATAGGTACTGACAGACACTGTCTATGGTTTCTGATCGTAGATACTGACAGACACTGTCTATGGTCTCTGATGATAGGTACAGACAGACACTGTCTATGGGCACTGATCATAGGTACTGACAGGCACTGTCTACTTGCACTGACGGTAGGTACTGACAGACACTGTCTATGGTTTCTGATGATAGGTACTGACAGAAACGGTCGATGGTCTCTAATCACAGTTAGTGACAGAGACTGTCTATGTTTTCTGATTATAGGTACTGACAGACACTGTCTATGGGCACTGATCATAGGTACTGAGAGACACTGTCTATGGTTTCTGATCATAGGTACTGACAGAGACTGTCTATGGTTTTTGATCATCGGTACTGACAGACACTGTGTATGGTCTCTAATCACAGTTACTGACCGACGCTGTCTATGGTTTCTCATCATAGGTACTGACAGACACTGTCTATGGTCTCTGATCATAGGTACTGACAGACACTGCCTACGTGCACTGAGAATAGGTAGTAAAAGACACTGTCTATGGTTTCGAATCATCGGTACTGACAGACACTGTCTATGGTCTCTAATCACAGTTAGTGACAGACACTGTCTATGTTTACTGATTATAGGTACCGACAGACACTGTCTATGGTCTCTGATTATAGGTACTTAACAGACACTGTCTATGGTCTCTGATCATAGGTACTCACAGACACTGAATATGGGCACTGACCATAGGTACTGACAGACACTGTCTATGGGCACTGATCATAGGTACTGACAGACACTGTCTATGGTTTGTGATCATGGGTACTGACAGACACTGTCTATGGTTTCTGATAATAGGTACTGACAGAGACTGTCTATGGTTTCTGATCATAGGTACTGACAGAGACTCTCTATGGTTTTTGATCATCGGTACTGACAGAGACTGTCTATGGTCTCTAATCACAGTTACTGATAGACGCTGTCTATGGTTTCTGATCATAGGTAATGACAGACACTGTCTACGTGCACTGAGAATAGGTACTGACAGACACTGTCTATGGTCTCTCATCATAGGTACTGACAGACACTGTCTACGTGCACTGAGAATAGGTACTGACAGACACTGTCTATGGTTTCTGATCATCGGTACTGACAGACACTGTCTATGGTCTCTGATCATAGGTACTGACAGACACTGTCTACGTGTACTGAGAATAGGTACTGACAGACACTGTCTATGGTCTCTGATCACAGGTACTGACAGACACTGACTATGGTCTCTGATCATAGGTACTCACAGAAACTAAATATGGGCACTGACCATAGGTACTGACAGACACTGTCTATGGTTTCTGATCATAGGTACTGACAGACACTGTCTATGGTTTCTGACCAGAGGTACTGACAGAGACTGTCTATGGTTTTTGATCATAGGTACTGACAGACACTGTCTATGGGCACTGATCATAGGTACTGACAGACACTGTCTATGTTTTCTGATTATAGGTACTGACAGACACTGTCTATGGGCACTGATCATAGGTACTGACAGAGACTGTCTATGGTTTTTGATCATCGGTACTGACAGACACTGTCTATGGTCTCTAATCACAGTTACTGACAGACGCTGTCTATGGTTTCTGATGATAGGTACTGACAGAGACTGTCTATGGTCTCTGATCATAGGTACTGACAGACACTGTCTACGTGCACTGAGAATAGGTACTGACAGACACTGTCTATGGTTTCTGATTATCGGTACTGACAGACACTGTCTATGGTCTCTGATCATAGGTATTGACAGACACTGTCTACGTGCACTGAGAATAGGTACTGACAGACACTGTCTATGGTCCCTGATCATAGGTACTGACAGACACTGTCCATGGTCTCTGATCATAGGTACTCACAGAACTGAATATGGGCACTGACCATAGGTACTGACAGACACTGTCTATGGTTTCTGATGATAGGTACTGACAGACACTGTCTATGGTTTCTGACCAGAGGTACTGACAGAGACTGTCTATGGGCCCTGATCATAGGTACTGACAGACACTCTCTATGGTTTCTGCTCATAGGTACAGACAGACACTGTCTATGGGCACTGATCATAGGTACTGACAGACACTGTCTATGGTTTCTGATGATAGGTACTGACAGACACTGTCTATGGTTTCTGACCAGAGGTACTGACAGAGACTGTCTATGGGCCCTGATCATAGGTACTGACAGACACTCTCTATGGTTTCTGCTCATAGGTACTGACAGACACTGTCTATGGGCACTGATCATAGGTACTGACAGACACTCTCTATGGGCACTGATCATAGGTACTGACAGACACTGTCTATGGTTTCTGACCAGAGGTACTGACAGAGACTGTCTATGGGCACTAATGATAGGTACTGACAGACACTCTCTATGGTTTCTGCTCATAGGTACCGACAGACACTGTCTATGGGCACTGAATCATAGGTACTGACAGACACTGTCTATGTTTTCTGATTATAGGTACTGACAGACACTGTCTATGGTCTCTGATCATAGGTACAGACAGACACTGTCTATGGTCTCTGATCATAGGTACTGACAGAGACTGTCTATGGTTTCTGATGATAGGTACTGACAGACACTGTCTATGGTCTCTGATCATAGGTACAGACAGACATTGTCTATGGTCTCTGATCATAGGTACTGACAGACACTGTCTATGGTCTCTGATCATAGGTAATGACAGACACTGTGTATCGTCTCTGATCATAGGTACTGACTTAGATTGTTTATGGTCTCTGATCATAGGTACTGACAGACACTGTCTATGGTTTCTGATCATAGGTACTGACAGACACTGTCTATGGTTTCTGACCAGAGGTACTGACAGAGACCGTCTATGGGCCCTGATCATAGGTACTGACAGACACTCTCTATGGTTTCTGCTCATAGGTACTGACAGACACTGTCTATGGGCACTGATCATAGGTACTGACAGACACTCTCTATGGTTTCTGCTCATAAGTACTGACAGACACTGTCTATGGGCACTGATCATAGGTACTGACAGACACTGTCTATGGTTTCTGATGATAGGTACTGACAGACACTGTCTATGGTCTCTGATCATAGGTACTTACTTAGATTGTTTATGGTCTCTGATCATAGGTACTGACAGACACTGTCTATGGTCTCTGACCATAGGTACGGACAGACACTGTCTGTGGTCTCTGATCATAGGTAATGACAGACACTGTGTATCGTCTCTGATCATAGGTACTGACTTAGATTGTTTATGGTCTCTGATCATAGGTACTGACAGACACTGTCTATGGTTTCTGATCATAGGTACTGACAGACACTGTCTATGGGCACTGAATCATAGGTACTGACAGATACTGTCTATGTTTTCTGATTATAGGTACTGACAGACACTGTCTATGGGCACTGATCATAGGTACTGACAGAGACTGTCTATGGTTTTTGATCATCGGTACTGACAGACACTGTCTATTGTCTCTAATCACAGTTACTGACAGACGCTGTCTATGGTTTCTGATGATAGGTACTGACAGAGACTGTCTATGGTCTCTGATCATAGGTACTGACAGACACTGTCTACGTGCACTGAGAATAGGTACTGACAGACACTGTCTATGGTTTCTGATTATCGGTACTGACAGACACTGTCTATGGTCTCTGATCATAGGTATTGACAGACACTGTCTACGTGCACTGAGAATAGGTACTGACAGACACTGTCTATGGTCCCTGATCATAGGTACTGACAGACACTGTCTATGGTCTCTGATCATAGGTACTCACAGAAACTGAATATGGGCACTGACCATAGGTACTGACAGACACTGTCTATGGTTTCTGATGATAGGTACTGACAGACACTGTCTATGGTTTCTGACCAGAGGTACTGACAGAGACTGTCTATGGGCCCTGATCATAGGTACTGACAGACACTCTCTATGGTTTCTGCTCATAGGTACTGACAGACACTGTCTATGGGCACTGATCATAGGTACTGACAGACACTCTCTATGGTTTCTGCTCATAAGTACTGACAGACACTGTCTATGGGCACTGATCATAGGTACTGACAGACACTGTCTATGGTTTCTGATCATAGGTACTGACAGACACTGTCTATGGGCACTGATCATAGGTACTGACAGACACTGTCTATGGTTTCTGACCAGAGGTACTGACAGAGACTGTCTATGGGCACTAATGATAGGTACTGACAGACACTCTCTATGGTTTCTGCTCATAGGTACCGTCAGACACTGTCTATGGGCACTGAATCATAGGTACTGACAGACACTGTCTATGTTTTCTGATTATAGGTACTGACAGACACTGTCTATGGGCACTGATCATAGGTACTGACAGACACTGTCTATGGTTTCTGATCATGGGTACTGACAGACACTGTCTATGGTTTCTGATCATAGGTACTGACAGAGACTGTCTATGGTTTTTGATCATCGGTACTGACAGACACTGTCTATGGTCTCTAATCACAGTTACTGACAGACGCTGTCTATGGTTTCTGATGATAGTTACTGACAGAGACTGTCTATGGTCTCTGATCATAGGTACTGACAGACACTGTCTACGTGCACTGAGAATAGGTACTGACAGACACTGTCTATGGTTTCTGATCATCGGTACTGACAGAGACTGTCTATGGTCTCTGATCATAGGTACTGACAGACACTGTCTACGTGCACTGAGAATAGGTACTGACAGACACTGTCTATGGTTTCTGATCATCGGTACTGACAGACACTGTCTATGGTTTCTGATCATCGGTACTGACAGACACTGTCTATCGTCTCTGATCATAGGTACTGACTTAGATTGTCTATGGTCTCTGATCATAGGTACTGACAGACACTGTCTATGGTCTCTGATCATAGGTACAGACAGACACTGTCTATGGTCTCTGATCATAGGTACTGACAGACACTGTCTATGGTCTCTGACCATAGGTACTGACAGACACTGTCTATGGTTTCTGATCATCGGTACTGACAGACACTGTCTATCGTCTCTGATCATAGGTACTGACTTAGATTGTCTATGGTCTCTGATCATAGGTACTGACAGACACTGTCTATGGTTTCTGATTATAGGTACTGACAGACACTGTCTATATTTTCTGACCAGAGGTACTGACAGAGACTGTCTATGGGCACTGATCATAGGTACTGACAGACACTCTCTATGGTTTCTGCTCATAGGTACTGACAGACACTGTCTATGGGCACTGATGATAGGTACTGACAGACACTCTCTATGGTTTCTGCTCATAGGTACTGACAGACACTGTCTATGGGCACTGAATCATAGGTACTGACAGACACTGTCTATGTTTTCTGATTATAGGTACTGACAGACACTGTCTATGGTTTCTGACCAGAGGTACTGACAGAGACTGTCTATGGGCACTGATCATAGGTACTGACAGACACTCTCTATGCTTTCTGCTCATAGGTACTGACAGACACTGTCTATGGGCACTGATCATAGGTACTGACAGACACTCTCTATGGTTTCTGCTCATAAGTACTGACAGACACTGTCTATGGGCACTGATCATAGGTACTGACAGACACTGTCGATGGTTTGTGATCATGGGTACTGACAGACACTGTCTATGGTTTCTGATCATAGGTACTGACAGAGACTGTCTATGGTTTCTGATCATAGGTACTGACAGAGACTGTCTATGGTTTTTGATCATCGGTACTGACAGACACTGTCTATGGTCTCTAATCACAGTTACTGACAGACGCTGTCTATGGTTTCTGATGATAGTTATTGAGAGAGACAGTCTATGGTCTCTGATCATAGGTACTGACAGACACTGTCTACGTGCACTGAGAATAGGTACTGACAGACACTGTCTATGGTTTCTGATCATCGGTACTGACAGACACTGTCTATGGTCTTCTGATCATAGGTACTGACAGACACTGTCTACGTGCACTGAGAATAGGTACTGACAGACACTGTCTATGGTCTCTGATCATAGGTACTGACAGACACTGTCTATGGTCTCTGATCATAGGTACTCACAGAAACTGAATATGGGCACTGACCATAGGTACTGACAGACACTGTCTATGGTTTCTGATGATAGGTACTGACAGACACTGTCTATGGTCTCTGATCATAGGTACTGACAGACACTGTCTATGGTCTCTGATCATAGGTACTGACAGACACTGTCTATGGTCTCTGACCATAGGTACTGACAGACACTGTCTATGGTGTCTGATCATAGGTACTGACAGACACTGTCTATGGTCTCTGATCATAGGTACTGACTTAGACTGTCTATGGTCTCTGATCATAGGTACTGACAGACACTGTCTATGGTTTCTGATTATAGGTACTGACAGACACTGTCTATATTTTCTGACCAGAGGTACTGACAGAGACTGTCTATGGGCACTGATCATAGGTACTGACAGACACTCTCTATGGTTTCTGCTCATAGGTACTGACAGACACTGTCTATGGGCACTGATGATAGGTACTGACAGACACTCTCTATGGTTTCTGCTCATAGGTACTGACAGACACTGTCTATGGGCACTGAATCATAGGTACTGACAGACACTGTCTATGTTTTCTGATTATAGGTACTGACAGACACTGTCTATGGGCACTGATCATCGGTACTGACAGACACTGTCTATGGTCTCTAATCACAGTTACTGACAGACGCTGTCTATGGTTTCTGATGATAGGTACTGACAGAGACTGTCTATGGTCTCTGATCATAGGTACTGACAGACACTGTCTACGTGCACTGAGAATAGGTACTGACAGACACTGTCTATGGTTTCTGATCATCGGTACTGACAGACACTGTCTATGGTCTCTGATCATAGGTATTGACAGACACTGTCCACGTGCACTGAGAATAGGTACTGACAGACACTGTCTATGGTCTCTGATCATAGGTACTGACAGACACTGTCTATGGTCTCTGATCATAGGTACTCACAGAAACTGAATATGGGCACTGACCATAGGTACTGACAGACACTGTCTATGGTTTCTGATGATAGGTACTGACAGACACTGTCTATGGTCTCTGATCATAGGTACAGACAGACACTGTCTATGGTCTCTGATCATAGGTACTGACAGACACTGTCTATGGTCTCTGACCATAGGTACTGACAGACACTTTCTATGGTCTCTGATCATAGGTAATGACAGACACTGTGTATCGTCTCTGATCATAGGTACTGACTTAGATTGTTTATGGTCTCTGATCATAGGTACTGACAGACACTGTCTATGGTTTCTGATCATAGGTACTGACTGACACTGTATATGGTTTCTGACCAGAGGTACTGACAGAGACTGTCTATGGGCCCTGATCATAGGTACTGACAGACACTCTCTATGGTTTCTGCTCATAGGTATTGACAGACACTGTCTATGGGCACTGATCATAGGTACTGACAGACACTCTCTATGGTTTCTGCTCATAAGTACTGACAGACACTGTCTATGGGCACTGATCATAGGTACTGACAGACACTGTCTATGGTTTCTGATCATAGGTACTGACAGACACTGTCTATGGGCACTGATCATAGGTACTGACAGACACTGTCTATGGTTTCTGATCGTAGATACTGACAGACACTGTCTATGGTCTCTGATGATAGGTACAGACAGAAACTGTCTATGGGCACTGATCATAGGTACTGACAGGCACTGTCTACTTGCACTGACGGTAGGTACTGACAGACACTGTCTATGGTTTCTGATGATAGGTACTGACAGACACGGTCGATGGTCTCTAATCACAGTTAGTGACAGAGACTGTCTATGTTTTCTGATTATAGGTACTGACAGACACTGTCTATGGGCACTGATCATAGGTACTGAGAGACACTGTCTATGGTTTCTGATCATAGGTACTGACAGAGACTGTCTATGGTTTCTCATCATAGGTACTGACAGACACTGTCTATGGTCTCTGATCACAGTTAGTGACAGACACTGTCTATGTTTACTGATTATAGGTACCGACAGACACTGTCTATGGTCTCTGATCATAGGTACTTAACAGACACTGTCTATGGTCTCTGATCATAGGTACTCACAGACACTGAATATGGGCACTGACCATAGGTACTGACAGACACTGTCTATGGGCACTGATCATAGGTACTGACAGACACTGTCTATGGTTTGTGATCATGGGTACTGACAGACACTGTCTATGGTTTCTGATCATAGGTACTGACAGAGACTGTCTATGGTTTCTGATCATAGGTACTGACAGAGACTCTCTATGGTTTTTGATCATCGGTACTGACAGAGACTGTCTATGGTCTCTAATCACAGTTACTGACAGACGCTGTCTATGGTTTCTGATTATAAGTACTGACAGACACTGTCTATGGTCTCTGATCATAGGTACTGACAGACACTGTCTACGTGCACTGAGAATAGGTACTGACAGACACTGTCTATGGTTTCTGATCATCGGTACTGACAGACACTGTCTATGGTCTCTGATCATAGGTACTGACAGACACTGTCTACGTGCACTGAGAATAGGTACTGACAGACACTGTCTATGGTCTCTGATCATAGGTACTGACAGACACTGTCTATGGTCTCTGATCATAGGTACTCACAGAAACTAAATATGGGCACTGACCATAGGTACTGACAGACACTGTCTATGGTTTCTGATCATAGGTACTGACAGACACTGTCTATGGTTTCTGACCAGAGGTACTGACAGAGACTGTCTATGGTTTTTGATCATAGGTACTGACAGACACTGTCTATGGGCACTGATCATAGGTACTGACAGACACTGTCTATGGTTTCTGATTATAGGTACTGACAGACACTGTCTATGGGCACTGATCATAGGTACTGACAGACACTGTCTACGTGCACTGAGAATAGGTACTGACAGACACTGTCTATGGTCTCTGATCATAGGTACTGACAGACACTGTCTATGGTCTCTGATCATAGGTACTCACAGAAACTGAATATGGGCACTGACCATAGGTACTGACAGACACTGTCTATGGTTTCTGATGATAGGTACTGACAGACACTGTCTATGGTTTCTGATCATAGGTACAGACAGACACTGTCTATGGTCTCTGATCATAGGTACTGACAGACACTGTCTATGGTCTCTGACCATAGGTACTGACAGACACTTTCTATGGTCTCTGATCATAGGTAATGACAGACACTGTGTATCGTCTCTGATCATAGGTACTGACTTAGATTGTTTATGGTCTCTGATCATAGGTACTGACAGACACTGTCTATGGTTTCTGATCATAGGTACTGACTGACACTGTATATGGTTTCTGACCAGAGGTACTGACAGAGACTGTCTATGGGCCCTGATCATAGGTACTGACAGACACTCTCTATGGTTTCTGCTCATAGGTATTGACAGACACTGTCTATGGGCACTGATCATAGGTACTGACAGACACTCTCTATGGTTTCTGCTCATAAGTACTGACAGACACTGTCTATGGGCACTGATCATAGGTACTGACAGACACTGTCTATGGTTTCTGATCATAGGTACTGACAGACACTGTCTATGGGCACTGATCATAGGTACTGACAGACACTGTCTATGGTTTCTGATCGTAGATACTGACAGACACTGTCTATGGTCTCTGATGATAGGTACAGACAGACACTGTCTATGGGCACTGATCATAGGTACTGACAGGCACTGTCTACGTGCACTGAGAATAGGTACTGACAGACACTGTCTATGGTTTCTGATCATCGGTACTGACAGACACGGTCGATGGTCTCTAATCACAGTTAGTGACAGAGACTGTCTATGTTTTCTGATTATAGGTACTGACAGACACTGTCTATGGGCACTGATCATAGGTACTGACAGACACTGTCTATGGTTTCTGATCATAGGTACTGACAGACACTGTCTATGGTTTCTCATCATAGGTACTGACAGACACTGTCTATGGTCTCTGATCACAGTTAGTGACAGACACTGTCTATGTTTACTGATTATAGGTACCGACAGACACTGTCTATGGTCTCTGATCATAGGTACTTAACAGACACTGTCTATGGTCTCTGATCATAGGTACTCACAGACACTGAATATGGGCACTGACCATAGGTACTGACAGACACTGTCTATGGGCACTGATCATAGGTACTGACAGACACTGTCTATGGTTTCTGATCATGGGTACTGACAGACACTGTCTATGGTTTCTGATCATAGGTACTGACAGAGACTGTCTATGGTTTCTGATCATAGGTACTGACAGAGACTGTCTATGGTTTTTGATCATCGGTACTGACAGACACTGTCTATGGTCTCTAATCACAGTTACTGACAGACACTGTCTATGGTCTCTGATGATAGGTACAGACAGACACTGTCTATGGTCTCTGATCATAGGTACTGACAGACACTGTCTACGTGCACTGAGAATAGGTACTGACAGACACTGTCTATGGTTTCTGATCATCGGTACTGACAGACACTGTCTATGGTCTCTGATCATAGGTACTGACAGACACTGTCTACGTGCACTGAGAATAGGTACTGACAGACACTGTCTATGGTCTCTGATCACAGGTACTGACAGACACTGTCTATGGTCTCTGATCATAGGTACTCACAGAAACTAAATATGGGCACTGACCATAGGTACTGACAGACACTGTCTATGGTTTCTGATCATAGGTACTGACAGACACTGTCTATGGTTTCTGACCAGAGGTACTGACAGAGACTGTCTATGGTTTTTGATCATAGGTACTGACAGACACTGTCTATGGGCACTGATCATAGGTACTGACAGACACTGTCTATGTTTTCTGATTATAGGTACTGACAGACACTGTCTATGGGCACTGATCATAGGTACTGACAGAGACTGTCTATGGTTTTTGATCATCGGTACTGACAGACACTGTCTATGGTCTCTAATCACAGTTACTGACAGACGCTGTCTATGGTTTCTGATGATAGGTACTGACAGAGACTGTCTATGGTCTCTGATCATAGGTACTGACAGGCACTGTCTATGGGCACTGATCATCGGTACTGACAGACACTGTCTATGGTCTCTAATCACAGTTACTGACAGATGCTGTCTATGGTTTCTGATGATAGGTACTGACAGAGACTGTCTATGGTCTCTGATCATAGGTACTGACAGACACTGTCTACGTGCACTGAGAATAGGTACTGACAGACACTGTCTATGGTTTCTGATCATCGGTACTGACAGACACTGTCTATGGTCTCTGATCATAGGTATTGACAGACACTGTCCACGTGCACTGAGAATAGGTACTGACAGACACTGTCTATGGTCTCTGATCATAGGTACTGACAGACACTGTCTATGGTCTCTGATCATAGGTACTCACAGAAACTGAATATGGGCACTGACCATAGGTACTGACAGACACTGTCTATGGTTTCTGATGATAGGTACTGACAGACACTGTCTATGGTCTCTGATCATAGGTACAGACAGACACTGTCTATGGTCTCTGATCATAGGTACTGACAGACACTGTCTATGGTCTCTGACCATAGGTACTGACAGACACTTTCTATGGTCTCTGATCATAGGTAATGACAGACACTGTGTATCGTCTCTGATCATAGGTACTGACTTAGATTGTTTATGGTCTCTGATCATAGGTACTGACAGACACTGTCTATGGTTTCTGATCATAGGTACTGACTGACACTGTATATGGTTTCTGACCAGAGGTACTGACAGAGACTGTCTATGGGCCCTGATCATAGGTACTGACAGACACTCTCTATGGTTTCTGCTCATAGGTATTGACAGACACTGTCTATGGGCACTGATCATAGGTACTGACAGACACTCTCTATGGTTTCTGCTCATAAGTACTGACAGACACTGTCTATGGGCACTGATCATAGGTACTGACAGACACTGTCTATGGTTTCTGATCATAGGTACTGACAGACACTGTCTATGGGCAATGATCATAGGTACTGACAGACACTGTCTATGGTCTCTAATCACAGTTACTGACAGACGCTGTCTCTGGTTTCTGATCATAGGTACTGACAGACACTGTCTATGGTTTCTGATCGTAGATACTGACAGACACTGTCTATGGTCTCTGATGATAGGTACAGACAGACACTGTCTATGGGCACTGATCATAGGTACTGACAGGCACTGTCTACTTGCACTGACGGTAGGTACTGACAGACACTGTCTATGGTTTCTGATGATAGGTACTGACAGAAACGGTCGATGGTCTCTAATCACAGTTAGTGACAGAGACTGTCTATGTTTTCTGATTATAGGTACTGACAGACACTGTCTATGGGCACTGATCATAGGTACTGAGAGACACTGTCTATGGTTTCTGATCATAGGTACTGACAGAGACTGTCTATGGTTTTTGATCATCGGTACTGACAGACACTGTGTATGGTCTCTAATCACAGTTACTGACCGACGCTGTCTATGGTTTCTCATCATAGGTACTGACAGACACTGTCTATGGTCTCTGATCATAGGTACTGACAGACACTGCCTACGTGCACTGAGAATAGGTAGTAACAGACACTGTCTATGGTTTCGAATCATCGGTACTGACAGACACTGTCTATGGTCTCTAATCACAGTTAGTGACAGACACTGTCTATGTTTACTGATTATAGGTACCGACAGACACTGTCTATGGTCTCTGATCATAGGTACTTAACAGACACTGTCTATGGTCTCTGATCATAGGTACTCACAGACACTGAATATGGGCACTGACCATAGGTACTGACAGACACTGTCTATGGGCACTGATCATAGGTACTGACAGACACTGTCTATGGTTTGTGATCATGGGTACTGACAGACACTGTCTATGGTTTCTGATCATAGGTACTGACAGAGACTGTCTATGGTTTCTGATCATAGGTACTGACAGAGACTCTCTATGGTTTTTGATCATCGGTACTGACAGAGACTGTCTATGGTCTCTAATCACAGTTACTGACAGACGCTGTCTATGGTTTCTGATCATAGGTAATGACAGACACTGTCTACGTGCACTGAGAATAGGTACTGACAGACACTGTCTATGGTCTCTGATCATAGGTACTGACAGACACTGTCTACGTGCACTGAGAATAGGTACTGACAGACACTGTCTATGGTTTCTGATCATCGGTACTGACAGACACTGTCTATGGTCTCTGATCATAGGTACTGACAGACACTGTCTACGTGTACTGAGAATAGGTACTGACAGACACTGTCTATGGTCTCTGATCACAGGTACTGACAGACACTGACTATGGTCTCTGATCATAGGTACTCACAGAAACTAAATATGGGCACTGACCATAGGTACTGACAGACACTGTCTATGGTTTCTGATCATAGGTACTGACAGACACTGTCTATGGTTTCTGACCAGAGGTACTGACAGAGACTGTCTATGGTTTTTGATCATAGGTACTGACAGACACTGTCTATGGGCACTGATCATAGGTACTGACAGACACTGTCTATGTTTTCTGATTATAGGTACTGACAGACACTGTCTATGGGCACTGATCATAGGTACTGACAGAGACTGTCTATGGTTTTTGATCATCGGTACTGACAGAGACTGTCTATGGTCTCTAATCACAGTTACTGACAGACGCTGTCTATGGTTTCTGATTATAAGTACTGACAGACACTGTCTATGGTCTCTGATCATAGGTACTGACAGACACTGTCTACGTGCACTGAGAATAGGTACTGACAGACACTGTCTATGGTTTCTGATCATCGGTACTGACAGACACTGTCTATGGTCTCTGATCATAGGTACTGACAGACACTGTCTATCGTCTCTGATCATAGGTACTGACTTAGATTGTCTATGGTCTCTGATCATAGGTACTGACAGACACTGTCTATGGTTTCTGATCATAGGTACTGACAGACACTGTCTATGGTTTCTGACCAGAGGTACTGACAGAGACTGTCTATGGGCCCTGATCATTGGTACTGACAGACACTCTCTATGGTTTCTGCTCATAGGTACTGACAGACACTGTCTATGGGCACTGATCATAGGTACTGACAGACACTCTCTATGGTTTCTGCTCATAGGTACTGACAGACACTGTCTATGGGCACTGAATCATAGGTACTGACAGACACTGTCTATGTTTTCTGATTATAGGTACTGACAGACACTGTCTATGGTTTCTGATCATAGGTACTGACAGACACTGTCTATGGGCACTGATCATAGGTACTGACAGACACTGTCTATGTTTTCTGATTATAGGTACTGACAGACACTGTCTATGGGCACTGATCATAGATACTGACAGAGACTGTCTATGGTTTTTGATCATCGGTACTGACAGACACTGTCTATGGTCTCTAATCACAGTTACTGACAGACGCTGTCTATGGTTTCTGATGATAGGTACTGACAGAGACTGTCTATGGTCTCTGATCATAGGTACTGACAGACACTGTCTACGTGCACTGAGAATAGGTACTGACAGACACTGTCTATGGTTTCTGATTATCGGTACTGACAGACACTGTCTATGGTCTCTGATCATAGGTACTGACAGACACTGTCTACGTGCACTGAGAATAGGTACTGACAGACACTGTCTATGGTCCCTGATCATAGGTACTGACAGACACTGTCTATGGTCTCTGATCATAGGTACTCACAGAAACTGAATATGGGCACTGACCATAGGTACTGACAGACACTGTCTATGGTTTCTGACCAGAGGTACTGACAGAGACTGTCTATGGGCCCTGATCATAGCTACTGACAGACACTGTCTATGGGCACTGATCATAGGTACTGACAGACACTCTCTATGGTTTCTGCTCATAAGTACTGACAGACACTGTCCATGGGCACTGATCATAGGTACTGACAGACACTGTCTATGGTTTCTGATCATAGGTACTGACAGACACTGTCTATGGGCACTGATCATAGGTACTGACAGACACTGTCTATGGTTTCTGACCAGAGGTACTGACAGAGACTGTCTATGGGCACTAATGATAGGTACTGACAGACACTCTCTATGGTTTCTGCTCATAGGTACTGACAGACACTGTCTATGGGCACTGAATCATAGGTACTGACAGACACTGTCTATGGTTTCTGATTATAGGTACTGACAGACACTGTCTATGGGCACTGATCATAGGTACTGACAGACACTGTCTATGGTTTCTGATCATAGGTACTGACAGACACTGTCTATGGTTTCTGATCATAGGTACTGACAGAGACTGTCTATGGTTTTTGATCATCGGTACTGACAGACACTGTCTATGGTCTCTAATCACAGTTACTGACAGACGCTGTCTATGGTTTCTGATGATAGGTACTGACAGAGACTGTCTATGGTCTCTGATCATAGGTACTGACAGACACTGTCTACGTGCACTGAGAATAGGTACTGACAGACACTGTCTATGGTTTCTGATCATCGGTACTGACAGACACTGTCTATGGTCTCTGATCATAGGTACTGACAGACACTGTCTACGTGCACTGAGAATAGGTACTGACAGACACTGTCTATGGTCTCTGATCATAGGTACTGACAGACACTGTCTATGGTCTCTGATCATAGGTACTCACAGAAACTGAATATGGGCACTGACCATAGGTACTGACAGACACTGTCTATGGTTTCTGATGATAGGTACTGACAGACACTGTCTATGGTCTCTGATCGTAGGTACAGACAGACACTGTCTATGGTCTCTGATCATAGGTACTGACAGACACTGTCTATGGTCTCTGACCATAGGTACTGACAGACACTGTCTATGGTCTCTGATCATAGGTAATGACAGACACTGTCTATGGTCTCTGATCATAGGTACTGACAGACACTGTCTATGGTCTCTGACCATAGGTACTGACAGACACTGTCTATGGTCTCTGATCATAGGTACTGACAGACACTGTCTACGTGCACTGAGAATAGGTACTGACAGACACTGTCTATGGTTTCTGATTATCGGTACTGACAGACACTGTCTATGGTCTCTGATCATAGGTATTGACAGACACTGTCTACGTGCACTGAGAATAGGTACTGACAGACACTGTCTACGTGCACTGAGAATAGGTACTTACAGACACTGTCTATGGTTTCTGATTATCGGTACTGACAGACACTGTCTATGGTCTCTGATCATAGGTATTGACAGACACTGTCTACGTGCACTGAGAATAGGTACTGACAGACACTGTCTATGGTCCCTGATGATAGGTACTGACAGACACTGTCTATGGTCTCTGATCATAGGTACTCACAGAAACTGAATATGGGCACTGACCATAGGTACTGACAGACACTGTCTATGGGCACTGATGATAGGTACTGACAGACACTCTCTATGGTTTCTGCTCATAGGTACTGACAGACACTGTCTATGGGCACTGAATCATAGGTACTGACAGACACTGTCTATGTTTTCTGATTATAGGTACTGACAGACACTGTCTATGGGCACTGATCATAGGTACTGACAGAGACTGTCTATGGTTTTTGATCATCGGTACTGACAGACACTGTCTATGGTCTCTAATCACAGTTACTGACAGACGCTGTCTATGGTCTCTGATCATAGGTATTGACAGACACTGTCTACGTGCACTGAGAATAGGTACGGACAGACACTGTCTATGGTCCCTGATCATAGGTACTGACAGACACTGTCTATGGTCTCTGATCATAGGTACTCACAGAAACTGAATATGGGCACTGACCATAGGTACTGACAGACACTGTCTATGGTTTCTGCTCATAGGTACTGACAGACACTGTCTATGGGCACTGATCATAGGTACTGACAGACACTCTCTATGGTTTCTGCTCATAAGTACTGACAGACACTGTCTATGGGCACTGATCATAGGTACTGACAGACACTGTCTATGGTTTCTGATCATAGGTACTGACAGACACTGTCTATGGGCACTGATCATAGGTACTGACAGACACTGTCTATGGTTTCTGACCAGAGGTACTGACAGAGACTGTCTATGGGCACTAATGATAGGTACTGACAGACACTCTCTATGGTTTCTGCTCATAGGTACCGACAGACACTGTCTATGGGCACTGAATCATAGGTACTGACAGACACTGTCTATGTTTTCTGATTATAGGTACTGACAGACACTGTCTATGGTCTCTGATCATAGGTACTGACAGACACTGTCTATGGTCTCTGATCATAGGTACTGACAGAGACTGTCTATGGTTTCTGATGATAGGTACTGACAGACACTGTCTATGGTCTCTGATCATAGGTACAGACAGACATTGTCTATGGTCTCTGATCATAGGTACTGACAGACACTGTCTATGGTCTCTGATCATAGGTAATGACAGACACTGTGTATCGTCTCTGATCATAGGTACTGACTTAGATTGTTTATGGTCTCTGATCATAGGGACTGACAGACACTGTCTATGGTTTCTGATCATAGGTACTGACAGACACTGTCTATGGTTTCTGACCAGAGGTACTGACAGAGACCGTCTACGGGCCCTGATCATAGGTACTGACAGACACTCTCTATGGTTTCTGCTCATAGGTACTGACAGACACTGTCTATGGGCACTGATCATAGGTACTGACAGACACTCTCTATGGTTTCTGCTCATAAGTACTGACAGACACTGTCTATGGGCACTGATCATAGGTACTGACAGACACTGTCTATGGTTTCTGATCATAGGTACTGACAGACACTGTCTATGGTTTCTGATGATAGGTACTGACAGACACTGTCTATGGTCTCTGATCATAGGTACTGACAGACACTGTCTATGGTCTCTGATCATAGGTACTGACAGACACTGTCTATGGTCTCTGATCATAGGTACTGACAGACACTGTCTATGGTCTCTGATCATAGGTACTGACAGACACTGTCTATGGTCTCTGATCATAGGTACTGACAGACACTGTCTATGGTCTCTGATCATAGGTACTGACAGACACTGTCTATGGTTTCTGATCATAGGTACTGACAGACACTGTCTATGGTTTCTGATCATAGGTACTGACAGACACTGTCTATGGGCCCTGATCATAGGTACTGACAGACACTCTCTATGGTTTCTGCTCATAGGTACTGACAGACACTGTCTATGGGCACTGATCATAGGTACTGACAGACACTCTCTATGGTTTCTGCTCATAAGTACTGACAGACACTGTCTATGGGCACTGATCATAGGTACTGACAGACACTGTCTATGGTTTCTGATCATAGGTACTGACAGACACTGTCTATGGGCACTGATCATAGGTACTGACAGACACTGTCTATGTTTTCTGATTATAGGTACTGACAGACACTGTCTATGGGCACTGATCATAGATACTGACAGAGACTGTCTATGGTTTTTGATCATCGGTACTGACAGACACTGTCTATGGTCTCTAATCACAGTTACTGACAGACGCTGTCTATGGTTTCTGATGATAGGTACTGACAGAGACTGTCTATGGTCTCTGATCATAGGTACTGACAGACACTGTCTACGTGCACTGAGAATAGGTACTGACAGACACTGTCTATGGTTTCTGATTATCGGTACTGACAGACACTGTCTATGGTCTCTGATCATAGGTATTGACAGACACTGTCTACGTGCACTGAGAATAGGTACTGACAGACACTGTATATGGTCCCTGATCATAGGTACTGACAGACACTGTCTATGGTCTCTGATCATAGGTACTCACAGAAACTGAATATGGGCACTGACCATAGGTACTGACAGACACTGTCTATGGTTTCTGACCAGAGGTACTGACAGAGACTGTCTATGGGTTCTGACCAGAGGTACTGACAGAGACTGTCTATGGGCCCTGATCATAGCTACTGACAGACACTGTCTATGGGCACTGATCATAGGTACTGACAGACACTCTCTATGGTTTCTGCTCATAAGTACTGACAGACACTGTCTATGGGCACTGATCATAGGTACTGACAGACACTGTCTATGGTTTCTGACCAGAGGTACTGACAGAGACTGTCTATGGGCACTAATGATAGGTACTGACAGACACTCTCTATGGTTTCTGCTCATAGGTACCGACAGACACTGTCTATGGGCACTGAATCATAGGTACTGACAGACACTGTCTATGTTTTCTGATTATAGGTACTGACAGACACTGTCTATGGGCACTGATCATAGGTACTGACAGACACTGTCTATGGTTTCTGATCATGGGTACTGACAGACACTGTCTATGGTTTCTGATCATAGGTACTGACAGAGACTGTCTATGGTTTTTGATCATCGGTACTGACAGACACTGTCTATGGTCTCTAATCACAGTTACTGACAGACGCTGTCTATGGTTTCTGATGATAGTTACTGACAGAGACTGTCTATGGTCTCTGATCATAGGTACTGACAGACACTGTCTACGTGCACTGAGAATAGGTACTGACAGACACTGTCTATGGTTTCTGATCATCGGTACTGACAGACACTGTCTATGGTCTCTGATCATAGGTACTGACAGACACTGTCTACGTGCATTGAGAATAGGTACTGACAGACACTGTCTATGGTCTCTGATCATAGGTACTGACAGACACTGTCTATGGTCTCTGATCATAGGTACTCACAGAAACTGAATATGGGCACTGACCATAGGTACTGACAGACACTGTCTATGGTTTCTGATGATAGGTACTGACAGACACTGTCTATGGTCTCTGATCGTAGGTACAGACAGACACTGTCTATGGTCTCTGATCATAGTTACTGACAGACACTGTCTATGGTCTCTGACCATAGGTACTGACAGAAACTGTCTATGGTCTCTGATCATAGGTAATGTCAGACACTGTCTATGGTCTCTGATCATAGGTAATGACAGACACTGTCTATCGTCTCTGATCATTGGTACTGACTTAGATTGTCTATGGTCTCTGATCATAGGTACTGACAGACACTGTCTACGTGCACTGAGAATAGGTACTGACAGACACTGTCTATGGTTTCTGATTATCGGTACTGACAGACACTGTCTATGGTCTCTGATCATAGGTATTGACAGACACTGTCTACGTGCACTGAGAATAGGTACTGACAGACACTGTCTACGTGCACTGAGAATAGGTACTTACAGACACTGTCTATGGTTTCTGATTATCGGTACTGACAGACACTGTCTATGGTCTCTGATCATAGGTATTGACAGACACTGTCTACGTGCACTGAGAATAGGTACTGACAGACACTGTCCATGGTCTCTGATCATAGGTACTCACAGAACTGAATATGGGCACTGACCATAGGTACTGACAGACACTGTCTATGGTTTCTGATGATAGGTACTGACAGACACTGTCTATGGTTTCTGACCAGAGATACTGACAGAGACTGTCTATGGGCCCTGATCATAGGTACTGACAGACACTGTCTATGGTTTCTGATCATAGGTACTGACAGACACTCTCTATGGTTTCTGCTCATAAGTACTGACAGACACTGTCTATGGGCACTGATCATAGGTACTGACAGACACTGTCTATGGTTTCTGATCATAGGTACTGACAGACACTGTCTATGGGCACTGATCATAGGTACTGACAGACACTGTCTATGGTTTCTGACCAGAGGTACTGACAGAGACTGTCTATGGGCACTAATGATAGGTACTGACAGACACTCTCTATGGTTTCTGCTCATAGGTACCGACAGACACTGTCTATGGGCACTGAATCATAGGTACTGACAGACACTGTCTATGTTTTCTGATTATAGGTACTGACAGACACTGTCTATGGGCACTGATCATAGGTACTGACAGACACTGTCTATGGTTTCTGATCATGGGTACTGACAGACACTGTCTATGGTTTCTGATCATAGGTACTGACAGAGACTGTCTATGGTTTTTGATCATCGGTACTGACAGACACTGTCTATGGTCTCTAATCACAGTTACTGACAGACGCTGTCTATGGTTTCTGATGATAGTTACTGACAGTGACTGTCTATGGTCTCTGATCATAGGTACTGACAGACACTGTCTACGTGCACTGAGAATAGGTACTGACAGACACTGTCTATGGTTTCTGATCATCGGTACTGACAGACACTGTCTATGGTCTCTGATCATAGGTACTGACAGACACTGTCTACGTGCATTGAGAATATGTACTGACAGACACTGTCTATGGTCTCTGATCATAGGTACTGACAGACACTGTCTATGGTCTCTGATCATAGGTACTGACAGAAACTGAATATGGGCACTGACCATAGGTACTGACAGACACTGTCTATGGTTTCTGATGATAGGTACTGACAGACACTGTCTATGGTCTCTGATCGTAGGTACAGACAGACACTGTCTATGGTCTCTGATCATAGGTACTGACAGACACTGTCTATGGTCTCTGACCATAGGTACTGACAGACACTGTCTATGGTCTCTGATCATAGGTAATGTCAGACACTGTCTATGGTCTCTGATCATAGGTAATGACAGACACTGTCTATCGCCTCTGATCATAGGTACTGACTTAGATTGTCTATGGTCTCTGATCATAGGTACTGACAGACACTGTCTATGGTTTCTGATTATAGGTACTGACAGAAACTGTCTATATTTTCTGACCAGAGGTACTGACAGAGACTGTCTATGGGCACTGATCATAGGTACTGACAGACACTCTCTATGGTTTCTGCTCATAGGTACTGACAGACACTGTCTATGGGCACTGATGATAGGTACTGACAGACACTCTCTATGGTTTCTGCTCTTAGGTACTGACAGACACTGTCTATGGGCACTGATCATAGGTACTGACAGACACTGTCTATGGTTTCTGATCATAGGTACTGACAGACACTGTCTATGGGCACTGATCATAGGTACTGACAGACACTGTCTATGGTTTCTGACCAGATGTAGTGACAGAGACTGTCTATGGGCACTAATGATAGGTACTGACAGACACTCTCTATGGTTTCTGCTCATAGGTACCGACAGACACTGTCTATGGGCACTGAATCATAGGTACTGACAGACACTGTCTATGTTTTCTGATTATAGGTACTGACAGACACTGTCTATGGGCACTGATCATAGGTACTGACAGACACTGTCTATGGTTTCTGATCATGGGTACTGACAGACACTGACTATGGTTTCTGATCATAGGTACTGACAGAGACTGTCTATGGTTTTTGATCATCGGTACTGACAGACACTGTCTATGGTCTCTAATCACAGTTACTGACAGACGCTGTCTATGGTTTCTGATGATAGTTATTGACAGAGACTGTCTATGGTCTCTGATCATAGGTACTGACAGACACTGTCTACGTGCACTGAGAATAGGTACTGACAGACACTGTCTATGGTTTCTGATCATCGGTACTTACAGACACTGTCTATGGTCTCTGATCATAGGTACTGACAGACACTGTCTACGTGCATTGAGAATAGGTACTGACAGACACTGTCTATGGTCTCTGATCATAGGTACTGACAGACACTGTCTATGGTCTCTGATCATAGGTACTCACAGAAACTGAATATGGGCACTGACGTTAGGTACTGACAGACACTGTCTATGGTTTCTGATGATAGGTACTGACAGACACTGTCTATGGTCTCTGATCATAGGTACAGACAGACACTGTCTATGGTCTCTGATCATAGGTACTGACAGACACTGTCTATGGTCTCTGACCATAGGTACTGACAGACACTGTCTATGGTGTCTGATCATAGGTAATGTCAGACACTGTCTATGGTCTCTAATCACAGTTAGTGACAGACACTGTCTATGTTTTCTGATTATAGGTACTGACAGACACTGTCTATGGTCTCTGATCATAGGTACTGACAGACACTGTCTATGGTCTCTGATCATAGGTACTCACAGACACTGAATATGGGCACTGACCATAGGTACTGACAGACACTGTCTATGATTTCTGATCATGGGTACTGACAGACACTGTCTATGGTTTCTGATCATAGGTACTGACAGATACTGTCTATGGTTTTTGATCATCGGTACTGACAGACACTGTCTATGGTCTCTAATCAGAGTTATTGACAGACGCTGTCTATGGTCTCTGACCATAGGTACTGACAGACACTGTCTATGGTCTCTAATCACAGTTACTGACAGACGCTGTCTATGGTTTCTGATCATAGGTACTGACAGACACTGTCTATGGTCTCTGATCATAGGTACTGACAGACACTGTCTACGTGCACTGAGAATAGGTACTGACAGACACTGTCTGTGGTCTCTGATCATAGGTACTGACAGACACTGTCTACGGGCACCAACCATTGGTACTGACAGACACTGTCTATGGTGTCTGATCATAGGTACTGACAGACACTCTCTATGGTCTCTGATCATAGGTACTGATAGACACTGTCTATGGTCTCTGACCGTAGGTACTGACAGACACTGTCTATGGTCTCTGATCGTAGGTACTGACAGACACTGTCTATGGTCTCTGATCATAGGTAATCTATGGGCCATGAGCATAGGTGCTGACAGACAGTGTTTTTGGACATTGACCTTGGGCTATGACCATAGGTACTAACGGACACTGTCTATGGCCAGTGAGTGCGGACTGCTACCCTGGGTACTGAAAACAAGCACCAACGGGTACTGTCCACAGCTGCTCGCTGCTGCACTGACTGGCACTGATTGTAGGCACAATGACCATGAGTAATGACTACAAACACCATCCATGGGCACTGCCCATGGTCTTGACCATAGCTATCTCTGCTTCTCTTACTGGTACAGCCCAGAACACCAGCCTCAGGAACTGACCAGCTCTCTGACCGATTCCCTCATCGTGTTGCCTCTGCCCCACCTTCTTGACACAGTGAAACTCTCAACCTTGCCTATCAGCACCACATCCAGGAAGTCACCCCTCAGTGAGTGGCTCGCCCACTGCTACCTCCTGATGGAAGACTCATTGTGTTCAATGGAAGTGTACAATCACTGGATCACTGTGCCCAAGCCAGCAAACCGCCCATTCGCCAAGGCATCTGGAGCTAGGCAGAGTGATTCCGGCTGTGTATGGGGTCGGGCCGTTCCGTACCAGTGTGTAGTCTGACCGCTTCATCTTCTCCTGCTTCTGTTCGATGGCACTCAACGTGGCAAAAAAATCGTCCTCACCTCCATCGTCAGACCTGTCATAGAGAAGATGTATTTCCTGAAAATGATCTGAACCACAAAGAGAACTTCCGATACATTCAGCTGGAGACGTTGCTGGGATCGGTTATGCAGAAAATGATTGCACATAGTAGATCTTAGCTAGATTCAGTTGGGTTTTATGAAAGTGAACTTGTATTGAACAAATTGACTTTATTCTTTGGGGTTACCGCAAGAAGGATAGTTGGAGGCAAGCCAGTGGGGAACGGATAAGAAGCTTCTGTAAGGAAGGGAAATGCAACGTTAGCTTTCGTTTCGAGAGGACGAGAATATAAAAGCAAGGATGTAATGCTGAGGCTTTATAAAGCATTGGTCAGACTGCACTTGGAGTACTGTGAGCAGCTTTAGGTCCCTTATTGAGGAAAAAATGTGCTGCTCTTGGAGCAGGTCCAGAGGGTGATTCCAGGAGTGAAGTGTATGAGGAGTGTATGAGGAGTGTATGAGGAGCGTATGAGGAGAGTATGAGGAGTGTATGAGGAGTATATGAGGAGCGTATGAGGAGTGTATGAGGAGTGTACGAGGAGCGTACGAGGAGTGTATGAGGAGTGTATGAGGAGCGTTTGAGGAGTGTATGAGCGTATGAGGAGTGTATGAGGAGTATATGAGGAGCGTATGAGGAGCGTATGAGGAGTGTATGAGGAGTGTATGAGGAGCGTATGAGGAGCGTATGAGGAGCGTATGAGGAGTGTATGAGGAGTGTATGAGGAGCGTATGAGGAGTGGATGAGGAGCGTTTGATGGCTCTGGGCCTCTGCTTGCTGGAGTTTAAAAGGATGAAGGGATCTCATTGAATCTATCAAACATTGAAAGGCCTAGATAAAAGGGACGTGGAAAGGATGCTTCGTAGAGCAGGGGAGTCTAGAATTAGTGGGCACAGCCATAGAGTACAAGGACATCCATTCAGAACATCAGTGAGGAAGATTTCCTTCCCAGTGGGTGGTGAATCTGTGGAACTCATTGCCACAGTAGGCTGTGGAAGCCACGACATTGGGTATATTAAAAGCAGAGATTGATAGGTTCTTGATGAGTCAGGGCATCAAAAGTTACGGGAAGAAGACAGGAGAATGATGTTGAGAGGGATAATAAATCAGCCATGATTACCTGGTGGAGCAGCCTTGATGGGCCAAATGGCCTAACTTGCTCCTAAGTCTTATGATCTAAGAAAAGGTTGCTGAACAAGGAAAGGCTAATCTATTAACATGGATAAAGGATTGGGTAAAAAACTGAAAGCAGAGTTCAGGTCAGCAAGCAGAAACTAATGGGGTGCCGTAGGGATCTGTGCTGGGACGTCACTTGGTAAAAGACAATTGGGAGCCTTTTAAAGAAGAATTAACAAATGTTCAGGGACAGCGTGTTCTGGTGAAAAGAAAAGATGGTGGTGATCATTGAACCTTGATAACATTACTGAAGGTTTTTTTCAGGAAAAGAAGAAAAAGGAATCCATCAAGGAATATAGAGAGTGCAGGAGGGTACTTCAGAAGGAATTTAGGAGGGCAAAAAGAGGTAGTAAAATGCCATTGGCAGGTAAGATGAGGGAGAATCATAAGTCATTCTATGTATATTAGGAGAAGGGGGTGGCTAGGGACAACAATAATAGGGATAATTATTTGCAGAAACGGGGGATGTGGGTGAGGCCCTTAATTAATACTCCTCTTCATTCATCAAGGAGAATGATGTGAACGATAATGCAGAGAAGATCATGGAAGTATTATAAAAGGTGAGGTGTTAAATGTCTTGGAACACAGGAGTAAATCTCTAGCACTGGATGAGATCTATTCCAGAATGTTATCAAAAACAGGGGAGGAGGTTGTGAGGCCCTGATGGAGATGTTCAGATCTTCATTAGCCACGGGTGAAATACTAGAAGACTAGAGGATTGTTAATGTTGTTCCTTTAGTTAAGAAGGGTGGCCAGAATAAGTCGAGTAGCTATAGTTTAGTGACAAACAAGAGAAAAATGGCAGATCTGGAAATCCAAGCAGCGGGGACACACACACACACACACACACACACACACACACACACACACACACACACACAGTTCTGGAGGAATTCAGCAGCCAGCATCTACGGAAAAGAGTAAACGGTCAAAATTTTGGGCTGAGATGCTGAGAAGTCAGAGCAAGAAGGTGGGGGGAGGGGGGAAGAACTACAAGGTGATAATTGATGGGTGAAAATGGGAGAGGGGAAGGGGTGAATTACAGGGTGATAGGTGATGGGTGAAACCGGGAGAGGGGAAGGGGTGAATTACAGGGTGATAGGTGATGGGTGAAACCGGGAGAGGGGAAGGGGTGAAGTAAAGAGCTGGGAAGATTGGTGAAAGAGATAAAGGGTGGGAGAAGGGGGAATATGATAGGAGGACAGAAGGCCATGGAGGAAAGGGAAGGAAGAGGAGCACCATAGAGAGGTGATGGGCATGTAAGGAGATAAGGTGAGAGAGGGAAATGGGAATGAGGAATGGTGAAGGGGGGCCATTACTGGAAGTTTGAGAAATCGATGTTCACGTCATCAGGTTCAAGGCTACCTAGGTGGAATATAAGGTGTCACTCCTCCAACCTGAGTGTGGTCTCACTGGGGCAGTAGAGGAGGCCATTGACTGACATGTCGGAATGGGAATGGGAAGTAGAATTAAAATAGGTGGCCACTGGGGGATCCTGCTTTTTCTGGTCGACTGAGCATAGGTGCTCGGCGAAGTGGTCTCCCAATCTATGTCAGGACTCATTGCTCTACAGGAGGCCACACTGGGAGCACTGGATACAGTACACTTGCAAGCCTAAATGCCAGGAGGGAGGTCAAAGGGGAGGGATGAATGGACAAGGGAGTTGTACAGGGACTGTTCCCTGATTAAAGCAGAAAGTTGGGGCCGGGGGCGGGAGGGAAAGATGTGTGGTTGTGGCTCCCTGCGATTCCTTTGTCTATTTGTCCCTTCCCACTGATCACACTCCTGGCACTTATCCAGGGTCTCCTCTACAGCCGCGATGAGACCATACTCAAGTTGGAAGAGCAACACCTGGGTAGTCTCCAACCTGATGGCATGAACATTGATTTCTCAATCTTCCAGTAATAGCCTCCCCCTACCTTCAGCATTCCCCATCTCATTGCCCTCTCTCACCTTATCTCCTTACCTGCCCATCACCTCCCCCTTCCCTTTCCTCCATGGCCTCCAGTCCTCTCCTATCAGATTCCTCCTTCTCTAGCCCTTCATCGCTTTCAGTAATCGACTTCCCAGCTTCCAGTTTCATCTGTCACCTACTACCTTGTATTTCCTCCTCCCCTCCCCCCACCTTCTTACCCTGACTTCTCATTTTTTTTCTCCAGTCCTGATGAAGGGTCTCGGCCTGAAACATCAACTGTTTACTCTTTTCCACAGATGCTGCCTGGCCTGCTGGGTTCCTCCAGCATTTTGTGTGTGTTACAGTTCAGTGAGCCTTATATCAGTGATCAAGAAATTACTGGAGGAAGTTCTAAGGGACAAGATACACGTTCTCTTAGAAAGATGGGCAAAACATGACTTTGTGAGGGCAAAGTCCTACCTCACTAATTTGATTGAGTTTTTGAGGATTAGTTAAGAAGACTGATGAAAACGGGATGGTAGATATTGTTGATATGGTCTGTAATAAAGCATTTGGGAAGGTCCCATATAGTAAGCTGGTCCAAAGGTTTAAGGCACATAGGATCCAAGATGAGTGGGCAAATTGGATTCAAAACTGATGAGATGATGGGGGGGGGGTACTGTTGGACAATGCTTTCCTGATTAGAAGCCTCCTACTAGTGGTGGATCGTGGGAATAGATGACATCAAAGTTAGATAGAGCATTGGGAGATGAAACTCAATACCAACAAGTGGGAAGTGATATATCTGAGGCAGTCAAACAGTGGTAAGAAACATACATAATTGGTAGGGCATGAAAGAATGTTGATAAACAGAGGAACTTAGGGGCCCAAGTCCATAGTTCCCTGGAAATGGTGAAGGGGACACATGGTATTCTTATCTTCATAGGTCAGGGCAGAGAATATAAGAATTGGGATGTTATGTTACAACTTCAGAAAACACGAGTTCTACCATACTTGGAGTATGCTTGCCACACTGTAAGAAGGATGTGGTTGTGCTGGAGAAAGTGCAAAAGAGATTCACCTGATGGGGCCTGGATTGGAGGACTTTAGTTGTGGGGAGGAGTTGGACAGAGAGGGCTTTTTTTCCCCCCTGGAGCAAAGGGACTTGAGGGATGACTTAACAGAAGTATATAAGATTAGAGAGGTTAGATAGGCAAAATCTTTTTGCCACTTTTGGGGTATCAAACAGGAGGGCACAGTTCTGAGGTGAGAAGTAGGAGATTTAAAGGGGAACTTAGGGGTAATTTTTTTTTAGACAGAAAGTTGCTGATATCCGGAACATGTTGCCAGAGGAGTCAGATACAATTACTACATTTAAGAAGAATTCCAATAAATGATTAAATAGGTAAGGGATAGAAAGACGCAGCATTAATGTGGGATTAACACAGGCAGGCCAAAAAGTCGATATGGATGTGACTCTTTGACCCTTTGATTCTGTTCACCATCTATATTAATAACTTCAAAGAAAGGACAAAGGGCAATGTGTCCAAGTTTGCTGAAGTACAAAGTTAGGAGGGAGGTAATGGTAAGATGGACAGAGAGTACGAAAGGAATATACTGTAGTTAGCTTCAGTAAGCAGGCAGAAAGATGGCTTGTATTCCCTGTAGCAGAGAAGGCTGAGGGATGGCCTGAGAGAAGCAGATGAGATTAAGACAGGCATAGGTAGGGTAAATAGCCAAAATCTTTACCCATATTGTGGCATAGTGTGGAAAGTAAGAGATTATTTTCTTTAATAAAAGAATAAGACAAAATTTTATTTAAGATAATTATATGTTGGTATTCAGAGAGAACTAGATGTCCTTGTATTAGAAGCACAAAGTGTTAGCAGAAGCAAGTTATTAAGAAGCCAAATTGAACATGGATCTTTATTTTGAAGGGTAGAATATGTAAGACTTGCTAAATTCCACAGGCTTTGGTTGGCCTGCATCCATGTAACTGTGAACGGTTTTGGTCTCTTTATTTGGCAAAGGCCATACTTGCCTTGGAGGTCCACTAGTTGCTTATTAAGATAAGAGATCGTCCTCATAAAAGACTGAGTAATAATTTATGATCAAGCACCTAGAGATAATGGAAGTTTGGAATGTGAACATAAAGTGCTGGAAACACCCTGCAGATCAGGCAGCATCTGTGGGGAAGAAGAGTTAAAATCTAAGGTTTATAAAGATTGAGCAGAGTGGACCTATAATCGAGGAGGAATGGTGGAAGAGAGTGGACCTAGGAGTGTTGTCAAAGGATAAAAGTTTGGCCACAAGGTGGCCTCACAGAGATTTGTGAACATTTAACATTCTGTATCCAGAGAACTTTGTTTACTGCACCACACGTTTTTTTCTGTGTTAGGGCATATTCTGGAGTTAAGGTATATAGCAAATATTAATTTCAGAAATCAATCATTAGGCCTGATTGTGAACAGTAGATTAAATTTAAAATGCAGTCCTGGACAATAGTTTCCTGGAGCTGTAAACATCAGTTAATTGAAAGTCAGACAATGCTGATTAACATTCATTTTGGGTGTCTGGAGTGTGGATGCGAAGAAGGAGTTGTGTGAAAATTACATGTAATTCAAAGGAAGCTTTGTAGATACATTGTAACCATAGAATTGTCCTTTGATCTTTAGCATATAAAATGTCATGTAATACAGGGTCAAACAGGTCTCTTCCTCCAGTGAGTGTCTCATTTCATTGAACAAAAGACAACTTTTATATCTACCAACTACGTCTCTCCAGTGACTTTGTTCACATTACAACGTTCTGTACTCCATCCTATTCTCTACATAAAACAACGAATGAAATGATTCGGTTCTTTTGCTTCAACCCATGATAATTTCATCATTCATATTCCTTGGGGTCCCACCTACCAACCTCATCCTAGCCCATTTGGAAACATAGGTCCTTCTGCAGAGAACTGCGCCATTAAAGTCTTTTTGAGGCAGAAAGAGATTGAATGTTTGTATTTGGGGGAGAGACAATCAAGAATCAAGAATTAAGATGGTTAAGCAGGAAGTGGAAGTGAGGTCAAAGATCAGATCATGCCATGGTAACGTAGTGCTTATACAGGTCGGGGCACTGGGGCTGGTACATCCTTCCCATGGAATACATGGGTTTTCCCCAAGTGCTCCAGTGTCCCCCCACAGCCGAAAGGCTTACTGGTTGGTAGGTTAATTGGTCATTGTAAATTGTCTTGTGATTAAGCCAGGATTAAATCGGGGTTTGCTGGGTGGCACGGCTCGAAGGGCCTGAAGGCTCCATTCTGCACTGTATCTCAATAAATAAATACAATTAAATCAGGTCCTGTCACAGGGACTCAAACTGAAACATTGACAAATCCTTTCTCTCTACAAATACTGCTCAACTGGCTGCTCATTTCTTGCTTCAGATCTGCCATGATCTCATTGACCGAGGGAGAAGGACAGAAACTGAGGGGCAAAGGGCCCAGATGCTGATATTATTTACTGCTCTAAAATGGATACACAGTACCTTGAAAAAGTATTACCCCCAACCTTTTGTTCACATAAATCCATATTACAACCAGAGATTTTGATCAATTTAACTCGAGAATTTTTATTTGTGAATCACATGCTCTTTTTTTTCACAGTAGAGCCCAAAAAAAACACGGGAAGTTGTAAAGCATGAAAAACTAAAAATTTTAAAACTAATGTCAACAGTTCAAAGGTATTCATCTGCTTTTGCTCAGTACTTTGTTGAACCACCTCTCTATACCTAATACATCATTCCTACTGTAAAGTATGGTGGAGGTAGCATTAGCATCATGCTATGGGGATGCTTTTCAGCAGCAGGGACTGGTATTCTGGTCTGGGTTGGGAATACGGAGAGATACTGGATAAAAACCTACCAGCCTCTGCCAGAAAGCTTAAACTGGGGAGGAAACTCCGTCTTTCCACAGGACAACGATTTAAAGCACACTGACAGAGCAACCATAGAGTGGCTTCAAGTGAAGAAAATTGATGTCTTTGAGTGGCCCAGTCGAAGTCCTGACCTTAACCTCATCGAACATTTCTGACAAGACCTCAAGATTGCTGCCCATGATTGATCTCCAACTAACCTGGCACAGCTTGAGCAATTTTGCAAAGAGGTATGGGCAAATCTTGCTCCATCATGTTGTACAAAGCTGATAGGGACTTATCTAAAAAGACTACGGGCTGTAACAGCAGTGAGAGGCGGTTCATCCAAACACTGAGCAAAGGCAGATGAATACTTTTGAACTGCTGATATTTCAGGTTTCGAATTTTTAGTTTTTCACGCTTTACAGTATTCCCTATTTTTTTGGGCTCTGCTGTGAGAAAAAGAAGAAAGTGATTCAGAAATAAAATTCTCAGTTAAATTGATCAAAATCCCTGGTTGTAGTATTTAATTATGCGAACAAAGGGTTGGAGGCTGAATTCTTTTACAAGGCACTGTACCTGTATAATTCTGAACACTGATACCACCTCCAGGTACAAATGCAGCCCCAACACTGATGGCTATCCCTTCTTCACTGCCTTCTCATCACAAGCCTTCATATGCCTAATACATCCCCCCATGCAGCCACAGTCCCACAGTGAATTCTATCGCTCCTGCTTTAGACACAGATTCAAAATGAACACTAATTTGTTAAGACATTAACAAAGGTTACACCCTTCTCTAACACTGACACTACCTCATACTGACAATGTCACAGACATTGGTTTCAAGATGTTCAGAATATCCTGAGAAATTTGGAACAGCATTTATTAAAAAATGGAATATGTTTTGAATACGTGTCGTATGGAGAGTGGAGGAGTGGTGCACTGACTGCTATTTGAGTTGTGGTTGGCAAATTTTCTTGAGCCATGGACCTGTTGCTAGGAGACTATCAGTTAAAGATCATCCTGATGGCCAGATTCACTGGATAAGCGAAAGACATGCATTTGAAATCAGATGCAAGTTTGGAATGAATTCTTGACAGAAAAATCAGCACAAATCTGCAGGAAGGAGACCACAGTAATTGTGCACGTTTGCTTCTGAATGAATGAATGAATGAGAGAAAAAGAATGGAATGATGAAGGGGGGGGAGAAGCAGATGATGGCAGAGAGGGTGAGAAAGGGAAAGGGAGGGAGAGGGAGAAAGGGTTAGGGAGAGGATCAGAGAGAAAAAGGGAAAGAGAAAGAGAGGGATTAGGGAGTGAAGGTGGGAAGGAAGAAGGAAAGAGGGAGGGAGAGCAAGGGGAGATAGAGGGAGAAAGGATAAAGGAGAGAGAGAAGGGGAAAGGGAGAGAGAAGGAGAGAGAAAGGGGAAGGGAGGTGGGGAGAGCGAGATGCAGACAATGTATTTCTGAATTGAGGAAAGATACAGAAACAAGGAAGAGAGGAAAGGAGTTAGGTAAAAGACAGCAGATAGAGATAGAAGCAAGGAGAAAGCAAAATGTATTTGGATTAAGATCTGTGCTTGTGGACTGCTGTTCTAGGTGCCCGTCACAGGCTCTGGTCTCCAGCCAGTGATTCCCACCCACTCGTTGATCCCAGGGCTGACCCCAATATTACTGTATATTTCCTACTTGCTTCTCTGTATTAGTGAAGGATTACTCTTGAGAGAAAGAAGAGACAACGAATTATCCTTGCAGTGCTGGGGTTCATGTGCTGAATGAGGGCAATGCATGTTGTTGCTGGGCAGGGAATCCCAGGATGAAAGATTAATGTGTGTGACTTGGAGGGAGCCAGAATGAGCCACAGTTCCAATATACCTGCTGCCCTTATCCCTCTGGACATTACAGATCACATGGAAAGGAGGCAATGGCAGACGAATTGGAAAGGTACTTTACCACAATTTTACCAAAGTAACATCCCAGAAGTAGCATTAACTTGGGAATTGGAAGGGAGGGAAGAACTCAGCAAAGTTACAACCACCAGAGCAGTGGTTGAGCAAATTGTTGGAGCTGAGGTCCAACAGGGACCTGTTGCTAATGGTCTTCATCCTAGGATGGTAAAAGAAATGTATAACAAGGGAGTTGATATGTTTGTTTCAATTTTCAAAAATTCCCTAGATTCACAAAGTTTCATTGGATTTGAAAATAGCAAACGTGACACAATTATTTGAAAGGGGACTCAGAAGACAGGAAATTACAAGACAGTTAGCTTAAGATCTGCCTGAGGGAGAACGCTTGACGCTATTATTAAATACATTGTAGAAGGAGGCTTAGAAAAAATTTAAAGTAATCAAACAAAATCAACATAGTTCTTTGAAAGGGAATTGATTTTTGACCAATTTATTGGAGTCGTTTGAAAAAATAACATTTACTGCAGATAAAGGGGAATTGATAGATACACTGTACTTAGATCTCCAAAAGGAATTTAATAAGGTGCCACACAAAGGTTATTGCAGAAAATTGAAGTTTGTGATGTAGGCAGTGATATATTGGCATGGCTGAAAGATTAGCTAGCCTGCAGGAAACAGCGACTAGACCTTTTCTGGTTGGTAAGATACGAGCCACCTGGTGATGTAGTCAGACATGCACAGGCAGCACCTCCCAGTCTCCAACCTGCTCACAGGAGTCACCTGCCACTCGTTTCCAACTCATCACCTGCAGCCTATTTAAACCCAGCTCTCATCCACAGTCCTTGTTCACTCAATGAACCAGCCAGCCACAACCTGTTGCTCCTAACCTTCAGCTAACTTGTTGCCTGTTGTGTTTAGTATCTGTTCTCTTGTTTTGTGGTCTGTTATTTGCAGTTTATTTGTAAGGTATCATTTACTGCTAAATAATCTCTGCTGCTCTGTGTTTGGGTCAGGTCTCCTCAACATTTCCTGAACTAGCGATTAACCCAGAAGAGTTTGCTTGCCTAAAGGAGTCATTTGTCAAAAAGAGCAGCAGGAATCCATTGACCATCTGCTCACCACTTTCAACCAGCTTTCTGTCTCGATACAGCTCCCTTAACCTCCACCCCCAAGAGTGTGAGCATTGTTGGAGAAACAACTTGTGCACTTACTGCAGACCAGCTGATCACCCGTGCATCAAATGCCCACTGCTTCTGGGAAATGGCTCCACCAGGTAGAGACAAGGGGCCTTCTATCTGATAAGCTCCCCCAGACCCTCAGTCCAGCACCATAGCCCAACACACTTTCTCTGTCTTCTTCCACACACCAACAGTTCTACGTGCACAGCAGGCAACTTTCTGGACCAGACTCTGTGTGTGCAGATTGAACTCCTCTCTGAGCTCATTTCACATCCCTTCTCTGCCACGGCCATTGATCAACATCCCTTGGGGTCTGGGCTGGTCTGAGTGTGCACATGGCCCAAACACATGAGCACCGGAGAGCAGCACGAGGCCATCCAAATCCCCCCGATCGACTCACTCAACTCTCCTCTCATCTTGACTTACCCCAGCCCTCCACTCAGAACCCTCAGTTCGCCTGGCTATCTGGTTCACTGCTGAACTGGGATCCCAGCTGCTGGCAACCTCACTCTGTAAATCCGTGGAGACAGAGGAAACCCTGGACAAACTGCTACAGGAATACCATGACTTAGCCATTGCCTTCAGTGAAAGGGAAGCCAGCACCCTACTGTCTTACAGACCACACAACTGCGTGATTGATTTCCTTCCGGCACCCCATCTCCCTGAGGTTGCCTATTCTCCCTCTCCCGTCCTGAGACCCAAACTATGAATGACTACATTGCCAAAGTGCTACAACGTGGCTTAATTTGCCCATCCCAGTCTCAAGCTGGTGCAGGATTCTTCCTTCTCAAAAAGAAAGATGGGAGGGTGATCTTCATCCCTGCATTGACTACCATGGACTCAACAATATCACTATCGAGAACCAGAAACCACTACCCTCTTCCCTCAATGGATAGTGCCTCTGATCCACTCTGTGGGGCTCAGATCTTCACCACACTGAATCTTTGGTGTATTTTCAAACTGATCTGCATTTGCCAGCGAGATGAGTGGAAGATGGTGTTCATAAAACCCACTGGCCACTACAAATACTTAGTAATGCCTTTTGGAATTTCCAACAGTCCAGCCATTTCCAAGCCTTCACTAACAAGAGGCATGCTACCTCTGTCTCTCTACCTATGTCTATCTCAATGACATCCTCATCTTCTCTAAGGACCCCCAAGACCATGTCTGTCTCGTCTAGTTAATGTCTTCTCAAAGACCAAATGTATTGCAAATTAGAGAAATGCCAGTTCCACACCACAATCCTTTCCTTCCTGGGTCACATCCATTCACCCCAGGGTCTAATCATAGACCTCGAGGAAGTGCGTGCTGTCATTGAATGACCCCACCCACTATCTCAAACAACTACTGTGCTTCTTGGGCTTTTCCACTTCTACTGCTGTTTTAACAGAAACTACAACCAAATCATGCTCCTCTCACCTCCCTACCTCACAGATAATCTGGTCTGTTGCAACAGACCACGATTTCAAGGAGCTCAAGAGATGCTTGACCATCACTCACATTCTACACCGTCCAAACCCCCACAGGCCTTTTGTGGCAGAGATGGATGCATCTGCTAGGGCAATCTCTTCCAGCAAGCACTAGGTGGAAGACATACTCTTGTGCCTTCCTCTCCGGCACGTTCAACTCCACACAGTTTTGCCTGATGACCTGGAGAGTCATTCCATAAGACGCTTACCGTTACGGATTGCCAGAGTGATAAGGCTTTTGAGGTCAGTGAGCATCTCCCAGATAGACATCACGCAATAGGCCTTGGAGGAGTAGAGACATTGGCTGATGGGAAACACCAAGCTCTTCCTGATCTGGTCTGACCACCAGAACCTGATATCCATTTAAGAGACCTGCCAGCTTAACCCATGTCAGGCTCACCATCTCCATCTGACCCAGCTCCCGGAACACTAAGGTGGACGCCCGTTCGTACCAGTTTGACACAGCAGAAGCAGAGATTGACCCTCAGCCCATCATTCCATCCTCCCAGATCCTCACCCTGATCATCTGGGACTTTGAAGATGGCAGGTGAAGCTAGGCGGTTGGGAAAGGTAAAGGGTTGGAGAAGAAGGAATCTGATAGGAGAGGAGAGTGAACAATGACAGAAAGGGATGATGGAGGGGCACCAGAGAGAGGTGATAGGCAGGGGAAGAGAAGAGGTAAGAGGCCAGAGTGGGGAATAGAAGAAGAGAGAAGGGGGCAGGGATTTTTTTTAACAGAAGGAAAGTTTGATTGTAGCCTCAACTCTCCATTCCTGCATACATGGTGAAACCGCCCCCCCCCCACCCTACCCCTTTTGTTATCAGGAATTAACTTCTGTCTGTTTGTGTCATAAGCAAATTTAGCGACCACACCTTCACTGCCTTATTCCAAGTCATTTGCAAAAAGTATAAAAATGGAGGCCACATCTATTGGGAAATATAGAGGAGGTTGATCCAAAGGCAGAACTGTGGAGACAAATTAGCAGTAAACAAAATTTTACGAATAAACTACAAAATAACGAGCCATGAGGGGCCACAAAACAGGAGAGAACAGATACATAACACAACAGGCAACAAGTTAACTGAAGGAACGACTGGTAGAGGCTGGCTGGTTCGATGGGTGAACAAGGACTGTTGATGAGAACTGGGTTTAAATAGGCTGCAGGTGATAAGTTAGAAACGAGTGGCAGGTGACTCCAGGTAACTGGGTAGAGACTGAGAGGTGTCTGCCTGTGCAGACATGACAGGACCTCATATCCCATCCCTGACCGGCATCTCATGGCCCAGGATGAGCTGGATGGACCAGATGGATCTCTCAATGAGTGATGGATCCAAGATGAACAGGGCGACTCTGACTCTTGCATCCTGTGCATGTGGTTTAGCACACAGCTTCATGTGCTCTGGAGCTGTATGCATTTTGAAACCTCGCTGAAAATTGTTTCTGATGTTGCTTTAATCTCATTTGCATGTGCCTTCCCTCAGCCGCACTCTGGTGGCTCCCAGACTGAATATCTGATTCTGCTGGTTCCAGCCCTAATTCTCGTGTCACACATGCCTAGTCCTGCTTCTTCCCAGCACTGGTCCCTATTCCTGGTTCTGTTGGTTTTCAGACCCAATTTCCATCCCAGATCCTGCAGCTTTCCAGCCCCAGTCACTACCCTTGTCCTCCTGTTTCCCAGGTCGAATCCCCACCCCAGATTCTGCCAATTTCCAGCCAAAAATCCCTGACCCTGCTTTTCTCCCCGAGCTGTTTTCGGCTCTGTATTCATGCCACAATCAAGCCTTGTTCTCCCCATTCAAATCCAGTGCCAGTCACAGGTTGTCTCAGGTTGTGTAGTTGAGAAAAAGGAAATTTAAAAAAAACAGGAAGAATCATTGTGGCAGAGGAACAGAGAGAATCTGAATCACAAAGGAAGTGTGAAAGAATTTCAGCATTGAGAGTCACATATTGGGAAATCTGGACATGAGATTTCACCTCCAGGATTACAAGGCTATTTTACAATATCAAATATTTTATTCTTCTTTGAATCAGGGAAGATGTTGAGATTCCATTAAATGATATAAGGAGAGATTCATGAAATTGAACTTAAGCTCCTCAAATTAAGAATTTGATTGATGAAGTCCTAATGATATTTCAGTGCATACACAGTACTACATATTTCCTGTTGAGATTTGAGTGTCACCGACAATGTCAGTCCACAAAGTTTCCTAACAAATAACAAGCAAGCTTGGAGTGATACCCAGCTGTGTTTACCTAACAATCTTCTGCATAATTATTCATTCTTATACTCATCAGGTGTGAAACCACGTCAGTGTGGGCTGGAACTATGATAGACCTGACAAGAGAACAGCATGTTCCACTTTTAGAAGAGACATTACCGAGTCCTGTTAATGCTTTGGTGCCTTTGTGGCTTAAAGATGAGGACAGATACCACAACAACTCACATTCATATCTAGTTCTGACACAGAAATAATTGGTGTGGTACTCACAGTGAGTCAGGTCGACAATTCTAGAGCTTATAAGTTTCAGAATGAGATCAGAAGTTAGAAGAATTTTCACCTCTAACCTCAGCCTTGTGTCCCAGCAATAGATGATAATATTAGGGCAATTAGAACCTGTCTAAAGGATCTGGTAAACATTTCGCTGGAGAACAGAGTGAGAGGTGGCCCGGAGAGGCTGGCATCCGATGCCCTCTCTCAGAAAAGCAGGCCTGTTGGTGGCTGCTGCACAGTCCGTGAGTGAAGTGCTGGCTGCCAGTTTACCTGGGGACTGCCTGCTCACCTGAAGTGAGAAGCTGGAAGGTGATAAGTGGGAAGAGGTGAAGGACTGAAGAACAAGGAATCTGATAGGACAAGAGAACAGGTGGGAGGAAAACCAGACTGGCAAATGGAAAGAGGGTGGATATGGGGGATTCACTAATTCATCAATTAGTGAAATTGATGTTCATATCATCATGTTGCAGGCCAAACCTGAGTGTTGGCCTTATTGTGGCAGTAGAGGAAGCCATGGACAGACAAGTAGGAATGGGAAGCAAATTTAAATGTGTGTAGAGGAGGCAAATGGGGAGCATTTTGTCGAGCACCTTCTGTCTGTTGCAAAAGGTAGGCTATCCCAGTGGACATCCATTTCAATTTGGCTTCTTATTCCCCCCCACTTCTCTCTTCTTTTGTTCCCCATTCTGGTTTCCCTCTCACCCATTTTCTTCTCCTTGCCTGCCCATCACTTCCCTCTGGTGCACCTATTGCTTCTCTTTCTCCCATGGTCTCCTGTCCTCCTCTATCAGACTCCTTCCTTAGCCCTTCACCTCTTTCACCTATCACCTCCCAGCTCACTCACCCTCTTGCTTGACCCCTCAGCTGATTTCACCCATCACTTGCCAGCTTGTACTCCTTCCCCTTCCCCCTCTGGCTTCTTTCCAGACCTGATGAAGGGCCTCAGCCCGAACTGCTAGTTCCAGCCCAAACCAGATCATCAAGTTCACTGATGGCTGGCCCCATCAACAACGATGATGAGATGTTGTTCAGAGAGGGGTCAGAGCGGCTGGTAGAATGGTGTGAGCACAACAACCTGAGTCTCAAAGTGGACAAGACCAAAGAGGTGACTGTGGACTTTAGGAAGGTGCAGGTCGGCCACTCCTCGCTGCACATTAAAGGCTCCTCCAGAGAGAGTTAGGAACACCAAGTTTCTGAGAGGGCACATAATGGGTGATATCACCTGGTCCCTCAACCCACTTCGTTGGCCAAGAAAGCACAGCAGCATCTCCACTTCCTGAGGAGACTGAGGAGAGCAAGGCTCCCCAGTCCCCAGTTTTTACAGGAGCACCACTGAGAGTGCCCTGACCAGCTCCATCACCATCTGGTCTGGGAATGGCAAGACATCTGGCCACAAGACCCTGCAAAGGACTGAGAGGATCATTGGGGTCTCTCTTCCGCCCACCGGAGATATTTTTCAGGAACGTCACTTGAACAGGGCCCTTAGCATTGTCAATGATCCCTCCCATCCATCCAACAATCTCCTTCACCCCCGACCATCAGGCAGAAGGTACTGTACTGTACAAGGACTGTTAGGATGGGAAACAGCTTCTTCCTCCAGGCCACGAGACGACTGAACTCCCTGCCACCACCCAGGTCTCATCACGTATGAAGAACCAGTAGCATTATACTGTTTACTTTTTAACTTTTATTGTAAATGCCCCTTATTATTTGTTAATCTATTTGTGGTAATATTCCCTTGTGTTGTGTGTGAGTTATATATATTGTGTTGAGCACCTTCGTCCAGAGTAATGTTGTTTCATTTGGCGGTGTACCTGTATGCCATTGAATGACAATAAACTTGAACTTGAAATGTCAACTGTTTATTCCCTTCCATAAATGCTGCCTGACTTGCTGAGTTCCTCCAGAATTGTATGTGCGTTGCTCAGGCACACATCCTGCTCTGTGCTGATGTACCCCACAGCTGGTGACCGAGAGGATTCAAAGCCCCAGAAGCCAAGAGCAGCAAGCGAGAACACCTTGATAATCCACTTCAAGCCAGCCGGATGGAAAAACTTATTTTCAGCAGAAGCACGGGACATCAACCAATATAAATATCCAAGCATTTCACAACTCCATTTAATATCCTCCTTTGCAATCAGGGTGTTCTTGGGCTATATTCTTACTTGGATTTGAAAAGGTCCTGAGGGAGAGACGTTACTCGGAGGGATTTGAACAGTGAGAAGGGAACGGATGGGCTTACAGCCGCCTTACCTGGACTTGCAGTCAGTGGAATACGCTCCCTCCCCAGCTACAGGCTGACGAACTGACTGGCGATTCTGGAACTGCTGCATCGTGCAGCTTCTGGGCACCAATATGAGCAGGATGGCGTGCTGAGTTGGAGGAAATTATGCAAGCCTAAAAGAGGAAAACCAGTAACATCAACTAGTGAAGAAATAAGCACCATTAGAGTGACACTGTGTTCAGAACTTTTCCGACTCAGCATCTGTGGCACACCCACTTATACATTGCGATCACACTGTGCCAGCACCAAACTCCCAGCTTTACCTGCTGTGATCATTTGTGACTCCACTCAAACACCGTGGATGAAGGGTTAAGGGTCCAATGCACTCTTCAGATCAGATTCAGTTTATTCAAACTATAGAACAGATGGTTAGTGTTTCTGCACAATGTTCCACTTTCTATTCATAAACTATGTAAATATACTTGCACTAACTTCCCCCTAGTACACATCACACAGAAACACAGAACCCTTACTGGAATACGTTGCACAAAAGAGAACATCCCTTTCGAAGTATAATGTATGGGTATACAAAGCCCCTCTTTGAATTCACTGCAGGCACATGGGACGTGCAGCATGGATGCTTGGAAACTTCCCTGAAGCACAGTCAATGGATACACACACCCAATCCTAGAAAACATTGCTTGGACCTCTCCGGGAGTAGACGACGTAAGTAAACAGAGCCCTAAATGGAACACACTGCATGTGTACACAGAACCGCCCCTGGAATACTTTGCTAGGAGAACCATTCCTCAAGGCTGCAGGAATCGTTGATACAATACATATCAACAGTACATTGAATTTCTATAACAACCAACGTTATGATGAGCTACGTACAGGCCTCCGAACAGCAGCCAAGATGTAGAGTACAAATTACAGTGGGAGACAGAAAAAGCATGTCAAAAGGACAATGTTATGATAGTCATGGGGGAATTCAATATGCAGGTAGATTGTGAAAATCAGGTTTGTGCTGATTTTGAATCCCAAGAGAGAGAATTTGTAGAATACTTACAGGATAGCTTTTTAGAGCAGCTTGTGGTTGAGCCCACTAGGGGATCCGCAATTCTGGATTGGGTGTTTTGCAATAAACTAGATTGGATTAAGGAGCTTCAGGTAAAGGAACCATTAGAAGGCTATGATTATAATATGGTAAGACCCACTCTGCAATTTGAGAAGTTAAACGTATCAGTATTATAGGCTGTTGGAGCAGTGCTGCCAGGATAATCAAGGACACGACCCACCCAGCCAACACACTTTTCACCCCTCTTCCCTCCGGGAGAAGGCTTAGGAGCTTGAAGACTCGTACGGCCAAATTTGGGAACAATAAGACTGCTGAACAGATCCTGACCTGGATCTGGGCCGTACCCTCCAAATATCTGGACCTGCCTCTCGGTTTTTTTGACTACCTTACTTTCCCTTTTCTATTTTCTATTTATGATTTATAATTTAAATTTTTAATATTTACTATCGATTTGTACTCCAGGGAGCACGAAGAGCAAAATCAAATATCGCTGTGATGATTGTATGCTCTGGTATCAATTGTTTGGCGACAATAAAGTATAAAGTATAAAGTATATTACAGTGGAGTAAAGGGAATTACAGAGATATGAGAGAAGAGCTGGCCAAAGTTGATTAGAAGGGGACACTAGCAGGGATGACAGCATAGCAGCAATGGCTGGAGTTTCTGGGAGCAATTCAGAAGGTGCAGGATAGATACATCCCAAAGAAAAAAGTATTCTAAAGCCAGGATGACACAACTATTGCTGACAAGGAAAGTCAAAGCCATCATAAAAGCAAAAGAGGACATACAATAGTGCAAAAATTAGTAGGAAGTTAGAGATTGGGAAGCTTTTAAAAACCTTCAGGCAACTAGAAATGCCATAAGGAGGGAAGAGATGAAATATGAAGGTAGGGCAGCCAATAATATCAAGGAGGATACCAAATGTTTTTTCAGATATATAAAGAGTAAAAGAGAGGCGAGGATAGATATTGGACCATTGGAAAATGGCGCTGGAGGGGTAGTAATAGGGGACAAAGAAATGGCGGATGAACTGAATAAATACTTTGCATCAGTCTTCACTATGGAAGACACCAGCAGTATGCCATAAGTTCGAGAGTGCTGGTGGCAGAAGTGAGTGCAGTTGCTATTACGAAGGAGGAGGTGCTTCGGAAGCTGAAAGATCTGAAGGTAGATAAATCATCTGGACCAGATGGTGTACACCCAACAGTTTGAAAGAGGTAGCTGAAGAGATTGTGGAGGCATTAGTAATGACCTTTCAAGAATCAATCGATTTTGATATTGTTCCAGAAAACTGGAAAGTTGCAAATGTCATCCCACTCTTCAAGATGAGAGGGAGGCAGAAGAAAGGAAACTATAGGCCAGTTAGTCTGAACTCCATGATTGGGAAGATGTTGGAGTTAGTTGTTAGGTTTGTGGCTTCGGAGTACTTAGGAGACATATGGTACAATAGGCCAAAGTCAGCATGGTTTCCTTAAGGGAAAAGCTTACCTGACAAATCTGGTGGAATTCTTTGAGGAAATAACAAGCAGGATAAACAAAGGAAAATTGGTGGATGTTGTGTACTAGGATTTTCAGAAGGCTTTTGATAAGTTGCCACACATGAGGATGCTTAACAAGTTAATAGCCCGTGGTATTACAGGAAAGGCACTAGCATGGATAGAGCATTGGCTGATTGGCAGGAGACAAAGAGTTGGAATAGAGGGAGCCTTTTCTGATTGGCTGCCAGAACCTAGTGGTGTTCCACAGGAGTCTGTCGAGACTGCTTCTTTTTACGTTGTATGTCAATGATTTGGATGATGGAATTTGCAGAGGATATGAAGACAGGTGTAGGGGCAGGTAGTGTTGAGGAAGCAGGGAGACTGCAGAAGGAGGTAGACAGAGGTAGACAGATTAACAGAATGGGCAAATAAGTGGCAGATGAAAGACAGTATCAGGCACTTCGGTAGAAGGAATAAAAGTGTAGACTATTTTCTAAACGGAGAGGAAGTTCAAAATCAGATGTGCAAAAGGATTTGGGAGTCCTCGTGCAGGATTCCCTAAAGGTTAACTTGCAGTCTGGGTCCATGATCAGGAAGGCAAATGCAGTGTTAGCACTCATTCCGAGAGGACTGAAATATAAAAACAAGGGCACAATACTGAGGCTTTAAAAGGCAATGTGAGGCCTCACTTGAGGTATTGTGAACAGTTTTGGGCCCCTTATCTAAGTAAGGATGTGCTGACATTGAAGAGGGCTGAAGGGAGTTTCTTGTAAATGATTCCAGGAATGAAAGGCTTATCACATGAGGAGTGTTTGATAGCTCTGGGCCTGTGCTCACTGGAATTTAGAAGAATGAGGTTGGGGGTGGGGAACTTCATTGAAACCTATTCAACATTGAAGGGCCTAGATAGAGTGGATGTGGGGAGGATATTTCCTATAGCGGGGGAGTCTAGGACCTCAGAATAGAGGGACGTCCATGTAGATCGGAGTTGAGGAGAAATTTCTTTAGCCAGACGGTGGTGAATCTGTGGAATTTGTTGCTCCAGGCAGCTGTGGAGGCCAGTCACTGGGTATATTTTTGATTAGTTTATGAGAACACTCAGTCCTCTTTTATTGTCACTTAGAAATGCATACATGCATTAAGAAATGATACAATGTTTCTCCGGAGTGATATCACAGAAAACAGGACTGACCAAGACTAACACTGACAGAACCACATAATTTAGGGGCAGATTATAGCAGAGGTGTAAACACAAAATAATCTGCAGATACTGGGGTCAAAGCAACACTCACAACACGCTGGAGCAACTCAGCAGGTCGGGCAGCATCTGTGGAAATGATGAGTTGACGTTTCGGACCGGAACCCTTCGTCAGGACTGAAGAGGGAAGGGCCAGAGGCCCTATAAAGAAGGTGGGGGGAGGGTGGGAAGGAGAAGGTTGGTAGATTCCAGGTGAAAGACCAGTAAGGGGAAAGATAAAGGGGTGGGGGAGGGGAGGCAGGGAGGTGATAGGCAGGAAAGGTGAAGAAAGAACAGGGGAAAACACAATGGGTAGTAGAAGGAGGCGGAACCGTGAGGGAGGTGATAGGCAGCTGGGGGAGAGGGCAGAGTGACATAGGGATAGGGGAAGGGAGTGGGAGGGAATTACTGGAAGTTGGAGAATTCTATCTTCATACCAAGGGGCTGGAGACTACCTAGACGGTATATGAGGTGTTGCTCCTTCAGCCTGAGTTTAGCCTCATCATGGCAGTAGAGGAGGCTATGTATGGCCATATCTGAATGGGAGTGGGAAGCAGAGTTAGAAAACGTAGAAAATAGGTGCAGGAGTAGGCCATTTGGCCCTTCGAGCCTGCACCGCCATTCAGTATGATCATGGCTGATCATCCAACTCAGAACCCTGTACCAGCCTTCCCTCCATACCCCCGATCCCTTTAGCCACAAGGGCCATATCTAACTCCCTCTTAAATATAGCCAATGAACTGGCCTCAACTGTTTCCTGTGGCAGAGAATTCCACAGATTCACCACTCTCTGTGTGAAGAAGTTTTTCCTAATCTTGGTCCTGAAAGGCTTCCCCTTTATCCTCAAACTGTGGCCCCTCGTTCTGGACTTCCCCAACATCGGGAACAATCTTCCTGCATCTAGCCTGTCCAATCCACAGGATTATGGTGTCAGCCAACTCTGTCATGGGTTGAGGACATCTTCAAGAGACAACATCTCAGCAAGCTGGAATCCGTCATTAAGAACACTCACCATTTGGGCATGCCCTATTCTCATGACTACCATCAGGAGGGAGGTATAGTAACCTGAAGACCTACAATCAATGATTTAGAAACAGCATCTTCTCCAGCATCAGATTCCTGAATTGTCCATGAACATAACATTGTTTTTCCTTTATTCTGCACTATTTCTTTACTTATGTAGTTTTAATGTATTTTACTGTACTGCTGCGGCAAAACATCATATTTCTCATTATGTACAGCATTGGTAATAAAACTGATCCGGATTCTGATTCTGATGATAGGAGTTGCTACAAGTTATTTCATGCTATTTAGTCTAGCCCATCTGTTACCTTTGGGATATTGTAAAGAGAATGCAGATGGTCATGAGTACTGCGAGTCCATCACTCAAATCAGACCCCTGTCCATTGAGTCTACTTACAATTCCTGCTCCTCAGAAAAGCAGCCAACATAATCATGGACAATTCCCATCCCAGTCATTCTCTCTTCTCTCCTTTCCTTTTGAATAGAAGTTACCAAAGCTTGAGAGCACACACTTACCGACTCAAAGACCATAGAACCATAGAACCATTGAAACTACAGCACAGAAACAGGCCTTTTGGCCCTTCTTGGCTGTGCCGAACCATTTTCTGCCTAGTCCCACTGACCTGCATACGGACCATATCCCTCCATACACCTCCCATCCACGTATCTGTCCAATTTATTCTTAAATGTTAAAAAAGAACCCGCATTTACCACCTCGTCTGGCAGCTCATTCCATACTCCCACCACTCTCTGTGTGAAGAAGCCCCCCCTAATGTTCCCTTTAAACTTTTCCCCCCTCACCCTTAACCCATGTCCTCTGGTTTTTTTCTCCCCTTGCCTCAGTGGAAAAAGCCTGCTTGCATTCACTCTATCTATACCCATCATAATTTTATATACCTCTATCAAATCTCCCCTCATTCTTCTACGGTCCACGGAATAAAGTCCTAACCTTTCTCTGTAACTGAGTTTCTCAAGTCCCGGCAACATCCTTGTAAACCTTCTCTGCACTCTTTCAACCTTATTTATATCCTTCCTGTAATTTGGTGACCAAAACTGAACACAATACTCCAGATTCGGCCTCACCAATGCCTTATACAACCTCAACATAACATTCCAGCTCTTATACTCAATACTTCGATTAATAAAGGCCAATGTACCAAAAGCTCTCTTTACGACCCTATTTACCTGTGACGACACTTTTAGGGAATTTTGTATCTGTATTCCCAGATCCCTCTGTTCCACTGCACTCCTCAGTGCCTTACCATTAACCCTGTATGTTCTACATTGGTTTGTCCTTCCAACGTGCAATACTTCACACTTGTCAGTATTAAACTCCATCTGCCATTTTTCAGCCCATTTTTCCAGATGGTCCAAGTCCCTCTGCAGGCTCTGAAAACCTTCCTCACTGTCTACTACACCTCCAATCTTTGTATCATCAGCAAACTTGCTGATCCAATTTACCACATTATCATCCAGATCATTGATATACATGACAAATAACAATGGACCCAGCACTGATCCCTGTGGCACACCACTAGTCACAGGCCTCCACTCAGAGAAGCAATTCTCTACCACCACTCTCTGGCTTCTTCCATCGAACCAATGTCTAATCCAATTTACCACCTCTCCATGTATACCTAGAGACTGATTTTTCCTAACTAACCTCCCATGCAGGACCTTGTCAAAGGCTTTACTGAAGTCCATGTAGACAATATCCACTGCCTTCCCTTCATCCACTTTCCTGGTAACCTCCTCGAAAAACTCCAACAGATTGGTCAAACATGACCTACCACGCACAAAGCCATGTTGACTCTCCCTAATAAGCCCCTGTCTATCCAAATGCTTGTAGATTCTGTCTCTTAGTACTCCCTCCAATAATTTACCTACTACTGACGTTAAACTCACCGGCCTATAATTTCCCGGATTACTTTTCGATCCTTTTTTAAACAACGGAACAACATGAGCCACTCTCCAATCCTCCGGCACTTCACCTGTAGACAGCGACATTTTAAATATTTCTGCCAGGGCCCCCGCAATTTCAACACTAGTCTCCTTCAAGGTCTGAGGGAACACCCTGTCAGGTCCCGGGGATTTATCCACTTTAATTTTCCTCAAGACAGCAAGCACTTCCTCCTTTTCAATCTGTACAGTTTCCATGGTCTCACTACTTGATTCCCTCAATTCCATAGATTTCATGCCAGCTTCCTTAGTAAATACAGACGCAAAAAACCTATTTAAGATCTCCCCCATTTCCTTTGGTTCCGCACATAGCCGACCACTCTGATCTTCAAGAGGACCAATTTTATCCCTTACAATCCTTTTGCTCTTAATATACTCGTAAAAGCTCTTTGGATTATCCTTCACTTTGACTGCCAGGGCAACCTCATGTCTTCTTTTAGCCCTCCTGATTTCTTTCTTAAGTATTTTCTTGCACTTCTTATACTCCTCAAGCACCTGATTTACCCCCTGTTTCCTATACATTTCATACAACTCCCACTTCTTCTTTATCAGAGTTGCAATATCCCTTGAGAACCAAGGTTCCTTATTCCTGTTCAATTTGCCTTTAATCCTGACAGGAACATACAAACTCTGCACTCTCAAAATTTCCCCTTTGAAGGCTTCCCACCTATCAATCACATCTTTACCAGAGAACAACCTGTCCCAATCCACGCTTTTTAGATCCTTTCTCATTTCTTCAAATTTGGCCTTCTTCCAGTTCAGAACCTCAACCCTAGGACCGGATCTATCCTTGTCCATGATCAAATTGAACCTAATGGTTTTATGATCACTGGAGCCAAAGTGCTCCCCTACACAGACTTCTGTCACTTGCCCTAATTCGTTACCTAACAGGAGATCCAATATTACATCCCCTCTAGTTGGTCCCTCTATATATTGATTTAGAAAACTTTCCTGAACACATTTTACAAACTCTAAACCATCTAGACCCCTAACAGTATGGGAGTCCCAATCAATGTATGGAAAATTAAAATCCCCTACCACCACAACTTTATGTTTCCTGCAGTTGCCTGCTATCTCTCTGCAGATTTGCTCTTCCAAGTCTCGTTGACTATTGGGTGGTCTGTAATACAATCCCACTAATGTGGCCATACCTTTCCTGTTTCTCAGCTTCTCTCTCTCTCTGTTTTCACACCCCTGAATGAACGTCCCATGCAATAAATATGAACTCTTGATCTCCCAGTCCAGCTCAGTGAGACCCTTGCCTTTTATTTCTTTTTAACCTACCCTGCATTTTCTCTATATCTATGACACTACATTCTGTTTCTTTTACTGCCTCAATGTCCTTATGTATGGCATAATCTGCTCTGATTGCACACAAATTGAAATTTTCTCTATGTACCTCAGTACACATGATAATAATAAACCAACACCAATACCAATAATATTTTCTGTGTGCTGCACTGTGAACTGTATCGTAAAGTATTGGTTTAATTTATCTGCCTTTCTTTATTTTCTGTTATGAATTCCCATCTCACTTTTCCCATCTACACCTTCCTTTTTGTATATCTATATCAGCTTTTTGCTGCTTCTATTGATATTACACGCCAGATTTCTCTCATAATAAGCTTTCTCTCTCATTAGCTATTTAGGCTTTTGCTGCTGGCTCCTCAAGCTTTACTAGTTCTCTGTTCTATCACTATTCCTTGCAGTAGTTTTAGGTTTATTGTAATCACTGAGTTTCTTTGGCACTGATGGTTATCTATTTCATTGAATCCCTCTTTCTAATTAGGCAATTTTTCTGTTGAGTATTATGATCTAGGTGTTTAAATATCTATCACTGTTCACCCATGAAAAAAACATAGAAAACCTACAGCACAATACAGGCCCTTCGGCCCACAAAGCTGTGCTGAACATGTCCTTACCTTAGAAGTTACCTAGGGTTCCCCATAGCCCTCTATTTTTCTGAGCTCCATGTACCTGTCCAGGAGACTCTTAGAAGACTGTATTGTATCCATCTCCACCACCATCGCCAGCAGCCCATTCCATGCACTCACCGCTCTCTGCATAAAAAACTTGCTCCTGACATCTCCTCTGTACCTACTTCCAAGTACCTTAAAACTGTGCCCTGTTGTGCTAGCCATTTCAGCCCTGGGGAAAATGCCTCTGACTATCCACATGATCACTGCCTCCTATCAGGTCAACTCTCATCCTCCATCACTCCTAGGAGAAAAGGCCGAGTTCACTCAAACTATTTTCATAAACCATGCTCCCCAATCCAGGCAACGTCATTGTAAACGTCCTCTGCACCCTTTCTATGGTTTCCACGTCCTTCCTGTAGTGAGGCGACCAGAACTCAGCACAGTACTCCAAGTGGGGTCTGACCAGGGTCCTATATAGCTGTAACATTACCTCTCTGCTCTTAAACTCAATCCCATGATTGATGAAGCCCAATGCATTGGATTCCTTCTTAAACACAGAGTCAATCTGCGCAACAGCTTTGAATGTTCTATGCACTTGGACCCCAAGATCCCTCTGAACCTCCACACTGTCAAGAGTCTTACCATTAATACTATATTCTGCCATCGTATTTGACCTATCAAAATGAACCACCTCACACTTATCTGAGTTGAACTCCATCTGCCACTTCTCAGCCCAGTTTTGCATCCTATCAATGTCCTGCTGTAACCCCTGAAAGCCCTCCACAATATCCACAACACCCCCAACCTTTGCGTCATCAGCAAATTTGCTAACCCAACCCTCCACTTCCTCAACACACACGAAAGTTGCCGGTGAACACAACAAGCCAGGCAGCATCCCCAGGAAGAGGCACAGTCAACGCCCCAGGCCGAGAGCTCCCACCAGTACCAACCGAAAGAAGAAACAGCAAGAGACCTGAATGTGGGAGGGGGAGGGGGAGATCCAAAATGATAAGAGAAGACAGGAGGGGGAGGGATGGAGCCAAGAGCTAGACAGGTGATTGGCAAAAGGGATATGAGAGGATCATGGGATCCCTTTAGGATTTTGTACATTTCAATAAGATCCCCCCTCAATCTTCTAAATTCCAACGAGTACAAGCCCAGTTCATCCAGTCTTTCTTCATATGAAAGACCTGCCATCCCAGGAATCAATCTGGTGAACCTTCTTTGTACTCCCTCTATGGCAAGGATGTCTTTCCTCAGACTAGGGGACCAAAACTGCACACAATACTCCAGGTGTGGGCTCACCAAGGCCTTGTACAACTGCAGTAGTACCTCCCTGCTCCTGTACTCGAACCCTCTTGCTATGAATGCCAAAATACCATTCACCTTTTTCACCATCTGCTGTACCTGCATGCCCACTTTCAATGACTGGTGTATAATGACACCCAGGGCTTGTTGAACCTCCCCTTTTCCTAATCGGCCACCGTTCAAATAATAATCTGTTTTCCTGTTTTTGCCACCAAAGTGGATAACCTCACACTTATCCACATTAAATTGCATCTGTCATGAATTTGCCCACTCACCCAACCTATCCAAGTCACCCTGCATCCTCTTAGCATCCTCCTCACAGCTAACACTGCCGCCCAGCTTCATGTCAACACTTCGAGTTGAAGTGGGTGGCTACTGGGAGATCCTGTCTGTTTCGGCGGATGGAGTGGAGTTGCTCGATGAAGTGGTCCCCCAACCTGCGTCGGGTTTCACCGATGTAGAGGAGGCCGCACCAGGAGCATCGGATGCAATAGGTGACCCCAACAGACTCACAAGTGAAGTGTTGCCTCACTTGGAAGTACTGTTTGGGGCCCTGAATGGTGGCAAGAGAGGAGGTGTAGGGACAGATGTAGCACTTGCGCTTACAGGGATAAGTGCCAGGTGGGAGATCCGTGGGGAGGGACATGTGGACCAGGGAGTCGCGGAGGGACCGATCCCTGCAGAAGGCGGAGAGGGGTGGAGAGGGAAAGATGTGCTTAGTGGTGGGGTCCTGTTGAAGGTGGCGGAAGTTGCGGAGGGTAATGTGCTGGATCCGGAGGCTGGTGGGGTGGTAGGTGAGGACAAGGGGAACTCTGTCCCTGTTGTGGTGGCGGGAGGATGGGGTGAGAGCCGAAGTGCGGGAAATGGAGGAGATGCAGGTGAGGGCATCATTGATGACAGCAGAAGGGAAACCATGATCCTTAAAGAAAGAGGACATTTGAGATGTCCTGGAATGGAAAACCTCATCCTCGGAGCAGATGCGGCAGAGGAGGAACAAGGAATAGAGAATGGCATTTTTGCATGTGGTGGGGTGGGAAGAGGTATAGTTGAGGTAGTTACGAGAGACAGTGGGCTTGTAGAAGATGTCAGTGGACAGTCTGTCTCCAGAGATGGAGACCGAGACATCGAGAAAGGGGAGGGAAGTGTCCGAGATAGACCAAGTGAATTTGAGGGCTGGGTGGAAGTTTGAAGCAAAGGCGATGAAATTGACGAGCTCAGCATGGGTGCAGGAAGCAGCACCAATGTAGTCGTCAATGTACGGAAGGAAAAGTTGGGGAGCAGTACCAGAATAGGTTGGGAGCACAGACTGTTCCACATAACCAACGAAGAGGCAGGCGTAGCTGGGTCCCATGCGAGTTCCCATAGCTAAACCCTTGGACTGAAGAAAGTGGGAAGAGCCAAAAGAGAAGTTATTGAGTGTGAGAACCAGTTCCACCAACCGGGGGAGGGTAGTGGTGGTGAGGTCTATTATCCAGGAAATAGTGGAGGGCTTTGAGGCCTTCTTGATGGGGAATGGAGGCGCATAAGGATTGGACATTCAAAGTGAAAATGAAGTGGTTGGGACGGGGGAACTGGAAGTTATTGAAGAGGTGGAGGGCATGGGATGTATCCCGGATGTAGGTGGGGAGGGACTGAACTATGGGAGACAAAATGGAGTCCAGGTAGGCAGATACAAGTTCGGTGGGACAGGAGCAGGCAGAAACTATGGGTCTACCGGGACAGTCAGGCTTGTCAGGCTCACCCCATCCTCCCACCACCACAACAGGGACAGAGTTCCCCTTGTCCTCACCTACCACCCCACCAGCCTCCGGATCCAGCACATTATCCTCCACAGCTTCCGCCACCTTCAACAGGACCCCACCACTAAGCACATTTTTCCCTCTCCATCCCTCTCCGATTTCCGCAGGGATCGGTCCTTCCGTGACTCCCTGATCCACACATCCCTCCCCACGGATCTCCCACCTGGCACTTATCCCTGTAAGCGCAAGTGCTACACCTGTCCCTACACCTCCTCTCTTGCCACCATTCAGGGCCCCAAACAGTCCTTCCAGGTGAGGCAACACTTCACTTGTGAGTCTGTTGGGGTCATCTATTGCACCTGGTGCTCCCAGTGCGGCCTTCTCTACATCGGTGAGACCCAACGCAGATTGGGGGACCGCTTCGTCGAGCACCTCCGCTCCGTCCGCCACAACAGACAGGATCTCCCAGTAGCCACCCACTTCAACTCTGCTTCCCATTCCCATTCAGATATGTCCATACATGGCCTCCTCTACTGCCATGATGAGGCTAAACTCAGGTTGGAGGAGCAACACCTCATATACCGTTTAGGTAGTCTCCAGCCCCTTGGTATGAACATAGAATTCTCCAACTTCCGGTAATTTCCTCCCCCTCCCTTCCCCTAACCCTATTTCACCCTGCCCCCTCCCCCAGCTGCCTACCACCTCCATCTTGGTTCCGCCTCCTTCTACTACCCATTGTGTTTTTCCCTATTCTTTCTTAACCTTTCCTGCCTAACCCCTCCCTGCTTCCCCTCCCCCACCCCTTTATCTTTCCCCTTACTGGTTTTTCACCTGGAACCTACCAGCCTTCTCCTTCCCACCCTCCCCCTACCTTCTTTATAGGGCCTCTGCCCTCTCCCTCTACAGTCCCGACAAAGGGTTCCAGCCCAAAATGTTGACTGTTCGTTTCCACAGATGCTGCCCGACCTGCTGAGTTCCTCCAGCGTGTTGTGCGTGTTATAGCAGAGGTGGATAGATTCTTGATAAATCAGGGTATGAAAGGCTATGGGAAGAAGGCAGGAGAATGGAGCTGAAAGGGAAATAGATCAGGCAGCCATGATCAAATGCTGGAGCAGACTCGATGGGCCAAATGGACTAATGCTGTACCTATGTCTTATGAGTGTGCGGGGCAGCACCAGGATTAAGTTCCGCAGAATTACTCCTTAAGATTACATATTTTGGAGGACAGAATCACTTCAAGAATATATTGCAAGGGTACATGGAAGACCTTCAGGAATCCATCACACAAACAGAGAGGGTTCCTCTGCTGCATGGATACACAGAATTCCAGAAATAGACTGCATGGTAGAGGAAATCCCTCCAGGATTACACTGCATGGGAACAAAAACAAAACACCTCAGGAATGCGTACATAGATTAAAATGAAAACCTTACCCACCCCCTCCCCATCACTCCGAATACACTGCTCAGGTGAATAGATCTCTCTCCTGGAAAGCACTGTATGGGTACAATTAAAAGGTCCAGGAATCCACAGCACAGGTACAGGGAACCTCTGCTTGAACAGACTACACTAGTTCACAAAACGTTTCCTGGAATCTGTTGCAAAGGTACATAGAACCTCTACTAGAAAACTGGATGTGGGGACCCAGGAACCCACCCACTCAAGAATCAATGGCAAGGTGCACATGTCTCCTCCTGAAATAAGCACCCCTCTGGCAGTGTACCAAATGGTTATTACAGAGGACATAGAAACCTACAGCACATTACAGGCCCTTCGGCCCACAATGTTGTGCCGACCACGTAAACTACTCAAGGAACTGCCTAGAATTTGCTTAGTGCACAGCCCTCTATTTTTCTAAGCTCCATGTACCTATCCAAGAGGCTCTTAATAGACCCTATTGTATCCGCCTCCACCACCGCCTGCAGTGCATTCAACGTACCTACCGCTCTCTGTGTGAAAAACTTACCCCTGACATCCCCCCGTACCTACTGCCAAGCACCTTAAAACTATGCACCCAGTGCTAGCCATTTCAGCCCTGGGAAGAAAGCCTCTGGCTATCCACATGATCAATGCCCCTCATCATCTTATATAAGAACTGCTTTGGAATACACTGGAGTTACACAGAATCACCCCGAGGACCTATGGCATGGTATTCCTTCAGCAATGCAAGACAAGATAAAGAGAACTTGGGGAATACACTGCAGAGATATACAGATACAAATGTAACGCCCTGGGAAAGGTTTCACTGTCAATGTAATGGTTTCTCTGTAGCAGCAGTGTTTGGGTTATGGCTAGAGATAACGGGGGCTTTGGAATGTGCACCGTCCAATGAAGGCAGTGTTTTTTTCTTGTTGTGTGCCTGAGAGCGGGTTGTTCTAGATCTTTTGTTCGATGGAAGATGGAGAGAGAAGATGCCGGAAGGGAGAGGTCGTAGACTGCAGGACGGAGTGGACTTGGATGGGGCTGGGAGTCGATGATGCCCGGGGGAAATCGATGGAGGACTAACGGACGGGAAACCATGAGCTCCAATGTGTACATTAGACTGTTTCATTAAAATGGGCCCTTTTCTTTCTGTTTTCTTTACCAACCCTATAGTGAAATTAAGAATTATAAAGCTAAATCATTTAATTGAGTAGGGTATACTGTCTGTTATTCTGTGATACTGATTTGTAACGGGGAACAGATCACACAGCATTCTCACAACAAGAGGTTTTGCACCTCAGATTTCACACGTTTGGCGGGGCAGAGACAGTCCTCCCGGCCGAACCTGAAGGTTACACAAAGCATGCGTACTACAATACATAACTCCTGTATTTGCTGTGCAGTTGCACAGAATTCCTCTGAGAATAAAAAGCAGGTACACAAATCTCTCCTCAGAAATGAACTGCACCTGGCCAGCCCCTCCCCCCTTCCTATTAGCATTTTCTACACGATACCCGGTATCTCTCCTGGAATATATTGTTACGGTGTGGGGGATCCTTTTGGAAACACGAATAGAGGGAAATCCTAGGAATAAACTTCATGAGCGGATAGAACCCCTCTGGGAATAAACGGGATCAATTAACTTTGTGAATACCATTGTTTGAAAGCTGTCTGGAAATAAGCTGAACGACTCCAGGAGTATACTGTTATAGTTCCACAAAGCCACTGGAAAATGCGCACAAGCCGACGGGGAATGGAATGGCAGCATAGAATTCTCTGTGTGGGTTTAATGAACCCCTCTGGCATAAATCCTCTCTGGTATGGATCCTCTCGGGAACTGCAGAATCCCTTTGAGACACAGAGAACATCTTGGAACACATTGCACAGGTACATAGAATTCCTTCTGGAATATCCTGCAAAGGTACACAGAAGCCCTCCCAGAATACAGCCCAGCGTCTCCAGGAAGAACAATGCCCGGATACACAGAATCCCTCCAGGCTCATGGAACCACCTTGTGTATACACACTGCACAAATGCATGGAGTTCCTCCAGAAACACTTAGCATGGGTTCACAGGATTACTGTGGACGTGCACTAAGTACACAGAGTTGTCTGGGAATCACTACTTAGGCAGAGAAGCATTTTTAACAGTGTTCAGCCTTGATCCATAGAATCCACCTTTCAGCATAAAAATAAAAAGATAGGCATCTGTTAGTCTCATGAGACCATGGATTTGCATCTGGAAGGTTTCCAGGGGGCAGGCCTGGGCAAGGTTGTATGAAAGACCAGCAGTTGCCCATGCTGCAAGTCTCCCCTCTCCACACCATCGATGTTGTCCAAGGGAAAGGCACTAGGGCCAATACAGCTTGGCACCGGTGTCGTCGCAGAGCACTGTGTGGTTAAGTGCCTTGCTCAAGGACACATGTGCTGCATCAGCTGAGGCTCGAACTAGTGACCTTCAGATCACTAGACCGACGCCTTAACCACTTGGCCACACGCCAACACTCAAGTGCTGCTCCGGAAATGTACTACAAGGGTACATGGAGCTTCGAAAGGAATGCACAGCACAGCTGCACAGAATGCCCCTTGAATTATAATGTATGAAGACACAGAATGGGTCTGGCTAAACACAGTAGAGATTTAATGAAGGACAATCAATCGCTTAGAACGCTTTGGAGGCTGTAACCAGCAGGACGGATGAGGGTGGACCAGTGGACGTTGTGGCTTTGCTATGTATCTGTGATTTTCAAGGGGCTTCGAAGTTGCCACACCAGATAATAAATCAGACTTAGAGTACACCATGTTGGGGGTAATATACTGCCCCATACTGAGCTTTGGTTAACAAACAGATACCACAGATTAAGGACAAACAGGTTCTGAATTCTGACAAAGTTCTTCAACATGAAATGTTAACCCAGTTTCCATTTCACTGATATTGCCTGACTTGTAAAATGCTCTTTTTCTATTGATCTTTCAGGACCAAACGAGTCGATAGTGTTTTCAGGGAGTGTGGTCAGTGAGATACCACAGGGAAGGGTGTGGGCACCCCAGCTTTGAATATTCTGTATCAACAACTTGAATGAAGCAGCCAGGTGTAATATATACAAGTTTTTTGGTGATGCAGATCTCGGCACTAATGTGGACTGTGAGGAAGATATAGAGAGGTTTCAGGGGAATAAATGCCTGGATAAGTGAATAGGTGACGGCATGGCAGATGGATTATAATGTGGGAAAAATGTGACGTTATTCAGTTTGGCAGAAGAAAATTGTTAACACGAAGTATTTTTGAAATGCTGAGACACTGAAAAATTTTGGTGTGTAGAGGGACCTGCTGTCCTCGTACACAAATTACTCGAAGTTAATGGATTAGTGTAGTGTGGCATGTGGCCAAGTGGTTAGGGCATTGGACTAGTGATCTGACTGTGTGTCTCCTTGAGCGAGTCTACCCAGCTGAGAATGGGTACCGGCAAAAACGCTGGGGGTTAACCTCGCGATAGAATCCAGGGGGGAGTCTCGTACTCTCAGTCGCTTCATGCCATGCCACAAGGCTTGTGACAGACTTTTTAAAAAATGGATTAGTACACCAAGCAGTTAGCAAGTCAAATGGAATGGTGGCCTTAATCTCAACATGATTTGAGAAGAGAGGATAAGTGGCCTGCTGTCTAGTGAGAATGCACCAGGAATATTCTGTTCATCTCTGGTCTTACTACCTGAGGAAGAATATACATGATAGTCATGGAAGGCTCACCAGATTGCTTCCGAGGATAGGGGGTTTGTCCTTTCAGGACAAGTAAAGTGTCTGGTCAATCTTGAGTTTAGAAGAATAAGAGATGATCTCATTGAAACATGCAAAATTCCTACTGGGCTTGACAGGGATAGTGTTTCCCCGGAAAAGAGTCGAGACCCAACGTCCAGCATCCAGGATTGAGATGAGAAGGCATTTCTTCATTTCGGGATTGGATGACTCTTTGGAATTATCCATCCAAGGGCATGGTGGAAACAGCCACTGTCTATAGATTAGAGAAAGAGATAAAAAAGATTTTCAAATACAGTATTAAAAGAAGGGATTTGGGATGTTTGCAGAAGAGTGATACTGAGTTGAAGTAACCACTATGAAGGACTTCATTCCTTGGAGCATTAGAGACTTAGAGGTGATCTTATAGAGGTGTATAAAATCATGAGAGACATCGATAGGTTGAATGCACTCAATCTTTTTTTCCCAGAATTGGGGAATCAAGAACTCGAGGGCATGGGTTTAAGGTAAGAGGAGAAAGATTTAAAAGCAACTTGAGAGGCAACTATTTTTTACACAAAGGGTGGTATCTATGAGGAATCAGCTGCCAGAGAAGTTGTTGAGGCAGGTACAATAACAATTTTTAATTCACAGTTAAACAGGTACATGGATTGGGAAGGCTGAGGAGATTATTGGCTAAACACTGGCAAATAGGACTAACTTGGATGGGTGATCTTGGTCGGCATGGACCAGTTGGGCTGAAGGACTAGTTTTCTTGTTGTAGAACTTGATGTTTGCAGCACTGCAGCTCAATAGCTTCATGATTCTCTGCAAAGACAGGACAGCTGGGTCTTTTAAAGGCAGGGGAAGTGGGGTATGCCTTATGATTAACTCATCGCAATGCACACATGTGGTACTCTGACTCAGTCCTGCTCACCCAACCCATCTCGTGGTCAAATGTCATCCAGTTTATCTGCCAAACGAGTCTTCCGCCATCATCCTGGTAGTGATGTCCATTCCACCTCAGGTCAACGTCAGGCAGGCTCTGGAGAAACTGAGCATTGTAATCAGCAGACTCGAAACTACATACCCTGATGCTTTACCCATCACTGAGGGAGATTTCAACCAGGCCAGCCTCTGAACAACTACTACCAACATATTACTTGTGGAACCAGAGGAGCCAACATGTTTGATCACTGTTATAACACCATCAAGTACGGTGACCATACAAACCCACGTCCACACTTTGGAAAGTATAATCATCTGGCTGTACTTCTACTCCCAGAGTATAGGCAGAGATTAAAGACCGCAGCACCACTGGTGAGGACCAAGAAAGTATGGTCAACGGAGGCAGGGGAGTGCTTACAGGACTGCTTTGAGTTGGTGGACTGGACAAAATTCAGGGTTTCATTTTTGAATATGAATGAATAAGCCACAGTTGTCACCAACTTCATCAAGATCTTTGTGGATACTCACAACACGCTGGAGGAACTCAGCAGGTCGGGCAGCATCCGTGGAAATGATCAGTCAACGTTTCGGGCCGGAACCCTTTGTCAGGACTGTAGGGGAAAGGAGCAGAGGCCCTATAAAGAAGGTGGGGGAAGGGTGGGAGGGAGAAGGCTGGTAGGTTCCAGGTGAAAAACCAGTAAGGGGAAAGATAAAGGGGTGGGGGAAGGGAGGCAGGGAGGTGATAGGCAGGAAAGGTGAAGAAAGAATAGGGGAAAACACAATGAGTAGTAGAAGGAGGCGGAACCAAGAGGGAGGTGGTAGGCAGCTGGGGGAGGGGGCAGAGTGAAATAGGGATAGAGGAAGGGAGGGGGAGGGAATTACCGGAAGTTGGTGAATTCTATGTTCATACCAAGTGGCTGGAGACTACCTAGACGGTATATGAGGTGTTGCTCCTCCAACCTGAGTTTAGCCTCATCATGGCAGTAGAGGAGGCCATGTATGGAGATATCTGAATAGGAGTGGGAAGCAGAGCTGAAGTGGTTGGCTACTGGGAGATCCTGTCTGTTTTGGCGGACGGAGTGGAGGTGCTCGACGAAGCGGTCCCCCAATCTGCGTCGGGTTTCACCGATATAGAGGAGGCCGTGCTGGGAGCACCGGATGCAATAGATGACCCCAACAGACTCACAAGTGAAGTGTTGCCTCACTTCGAAGTATTGTTTGGGGCCCTGAATGGTGGCAAGAGAGGAGGTGTAGGGACAGGTGTAGCACTTGCGCTTACAGGGATAAGTGCCAGGTGGGAGATCCATGGGGAGGGACGTGTGGACCAGGGAGTCGTGGAGGGACCGATCCCTGCAGAAGGCGGAGAGGGGTGGAGAGGGAAAGATGTGCTTAGTGGTGGGGTCCTGTTGAAGGTGGTGGAAGTTACGGAGGATAATGTGCTGGATCCGGAGGCTGTTTGCTCATATGATAAGCCTGCCAATTCTGGAATCATTTTCACGAACCTCCTTTGCACCCTCTGAAACATCAGCACATCCTTTTTCAGATAACAGGAACAAAACTGCTCACAATACTCCAAATGAGCACTTACCAGCACCCTATAAAGCCTTAACATTACATCCTTGCTTTTATATTCTAATCCTCTCAAATCTACTGTGAGAGATTTGGGAGGTTGGTCATGGCTAGAATCAACTCCTGCCTAAGCAAGGACTTGGACATGCTGCAATTTGCCTATCGCCACAATGGGTCTACAGTGGATGCAGCCATACTGGCTCTTCACTTGGCCTTGAATCACCTGGACAATAGCAACCCCTAAGTCAGGCTGTTGTTTTTAGACTTCAGCTCAACATTCAACAGAGTCATGCCCTCAGTTCTAATTAGCAGGCTCCGAAACCTAGGTCTCTGTACCTCCCTCTGCAACCAGATCTTTCACTTCCCCACCAGGAGACCACAGTCTGTGTGGATCAGAAATGACATCTCCTCCTTGCTGATAACCAACACCAGTGCACTTCAAGGATGTGTGCTTAGTCCGTTGCTTTACTCTCTCTATGCCTACGAATGTGTGGTAAGGCACAGCTCAAACACCAGCTATAAATTTGCTGACAACACAGCCGTTGTTGGTGGAATTTCAGATGGTGAGGAGAAGGCATGCAGGAGCAAGATGGATTAGCTGGTAGAGTGATGCCCCAGCAATAACCTTGTACTTGGAATCAGAAAGACCAAGGAATAGATTGTTGACTTCAGGAAGTGGAAGTCGAGGGAATGCACACTAGTCCTTGTCGAGGGATCAGGAGTGAAAGGGGTTTCAAGTTCCTGGGTGTCAATATCTCTGGGTATCTGTCCCAGGCCCAACATTTAATGTAATTACAGAGAAGGCAAGTCAGCAGCTATATTTCATTGGGAGTTTGGGGAGAATTGGTATATCACCAAAGACACTCATGAATTTTTGTGGATGCATCGTGGTGAATATTCTAACTGGTTGCATCACTGTCTGGTGTGGAGGAGCCACTGCACAGGATTGGAAAAAGCTGCAGAGAGCAGTGAATTCTTCCAGCTCCATCATGGGCATTGGCTTCCCAGCAACGAGGCAATGCATCAGGAGAGCAGCATCCATCATTAATCACCCAGGACAAGTCCTCTTCTCATTGCTCTCGTCGAGGAGGAGGTACAGGAGCATGAAGACACACACTTTGCAGGAACAGCTTCTTCTCTTCCGCCTTCAGATTTATGAATGGACAAAGAACCCATGAATATTACTTCAGTATTCTTCCTCTCGTTTTGCACTACTTATTTAATTTCATTTTCTTTTTTAATATGTACTTCTTATTGTAATTTATAGTTTTTGTTATTATGTGTTGCAATGCACATCTGCTGAAACATAACAAATTTCATGACATATGCTAGTGATATTTAACCTGATACTGATTCTGACTCTAGGATCTCACTAGATGGCAGATCAGGCAAGAGTGGCTGAATGGTCAACTCCAGCTATATTTTATGATCTCAGGAGTCAATGATTCAGTGTACTCGGAGAGCTATCAGTAGAGCAATGCAATGAATCCCAGCATTTCCCCCCACTCCCACCGCCAGCTTCCATTCTTTCTCTGGACACTTGCAAAGTATTCTCCCTCAAGGTCTTCTCCAATTCCCTTCTGGACTGCAAGATCCAGTTCATAAGTATGCTCTGTAAAAAAGTTTATCCTTATATTCTCCTTGAACCTTTGGCCCCAAAATTTAACTCCCTGCCTCATTAATACTCAGTCTGCATCAAATCATGGAACACATCCAAGAGTATACCAGAAGGGTACACGGAATCAATATGAAATACTACTCTGAGAATACGTAACAAGGGTGCATAGACTCTTTTGGAGTTACCTGTAGAATTCTCTGGGAACACACCGCCTGGAATACACCATGTGGGTTCACGAAACCAACACAATGGAAATGCACAAGCTGGGCACAGAACCTCTCCAACTGCAGACTATTTTGGTACATAGAAGATAATACAATCCACAAATATACAAGAAGAGTCACCAAACATTGCCAGAGAAGTAGCATTTCAGCTGCGAGGAGAGATGGGGTGGAGGTGGGGGAGGTTATTCGTGAGATTGGATTTCTTTTTCTTTGAGTAGAGAAGACTCAGGGGGGTAGTGGAACTGTTTAAGATATAGAGCATCGTGAGTGGTATAGGTAGGAAAGCAGGTGAGAATATTTTCTCCATAGCAGAGGGGTCCGAAGGGAATAGACATAAGAGAGGGCCCTCGAGGAAGATCAGAGGATAGTTGAAATCTGAACATAATGCCTGTTAGAGGCAGGTAGTCTCGAGTATTTTAAGAAATACTTAGGTGAACATTGGAAACCAAATAGAAGTTTACAGGCTGCATTAACAAATCGGATTAGAGTAGGTCGATTCTTGTTGGCTGTCACAGTCACGCTGGGCTGAAGGGCCTATTTCTATTCTCTACCACTCAATGACATTGCACAGGTACACAGGATTTCTTCTAAATATAATGTGTTGGTGCTCAGACAGTCCAAAGGTGCACTGAGCCAGCATGGGAATAAACTTCAAAGGTATTAATAACACCTCAGGGAATATGTGGATTTTAGCAGTACTGTATCTGTCAGAGACCTGGATATTGGGACTACCTGTAGAGGGAGAGAGTATATTCTCAGAGGAATCCCTGCCATGCATCCTTAGAGAAATTCTGTCTACCTGTGCTCTCAATCCCCTGAGATGTTTTATATACCTGGCTGCATGTTCCCAGAGGTCCTTTGGTGTCCTGGTGCCCAGCATACCAGGACGTGATCTCACAGTATCCAATCCTCCAGTCGTGATCCAGTAGGGCCCAGCCCACTTATTGAGAACTGTTGCAATGAGATCTAGCCCACTGACAGGTGGTCCAAGGTGATCTAGCCCTTCAACAATGTCCAGCTCTCCTGCAGGTGGTCTCCCATTTTTGGCTGTTTTCCAGCCTGGTTCTCTAGAATGTTCTCCACTTGTCTCACTGTGTGCATCGGAGCAAAGAGTCGGCATCCAATGAGCCACTCTCCAGCAGGTGTTCAGCCCTTTAACAGCTGATGGTCCATCCTCCATCGGGTGGCCTTGCAGCCACCCGGGTGGATTCTCCAACCCTCGCTGAGTTCTCCAGGCATCCCATGCCACAGGTGTTTTCCCAGCCCACCTCACCACCACCTTCCAGCCGCAACAGTCGCCCAGCTGCTCGGTCCTCTAGCAGGAAGGTTGCTGGTTCCTGGTCCACGACAGCAGGGTACCTGGCAGTCAAAGGCTTCTCTGCTCAGTGTAAACCCCATGGTCGTGACTCTGCCATGGCACATTATGGAGACTGCGAATACTTAATTGTGTGTGGTTTTCTCTAACGCAGCGGGGAAGAGCAGGAAACAGACTGTCGTTAGGTTGAACCCTTATGCCGAATTATGTGTTTAATTGCGTTTTAGTAAGGTTAATATATGCGGATTGGCAAGTGGACATGCTATTCGCTTGTTGGGGCTGGGTATCTCAGCAGCTTCGGGTGGTATCCAGGCCAAGTGGAAATGTTGCAACTAATTTGGAAGTCAGCCCGCATGCCAGGAATGGAACCAAAGGCACCAAATGCCAATGATGTGGGCACAGGGGAAGGAAAAGGTAATGTAGCAATCAAGGATTCTCGAAAACCGTGTTGTGGTAGAAAGGAAGGAAATGTACTGCACGCAATCAATCTTCACAAGCAGAGAATCCGTCAGTCCATCAGCCTCATCCATCCGCTCGGCGTTATTGACGATTCATACTTCGGTCTTGTGACATTCCACTTGTTGCTCCCTCCCACACACCTTCGGGTAAGTGTGTCCCCACTTCCCAAATGCGTGTTGTGAAATCGGCCCAGACATACCCACGGCTGCCGTTCTTCGGCGAATTAAATCCCGTGAGCTGGTTCCTCAAGGAAGCTCAGGGCAGTTGATCCGACATTCTGGACTGAACTTTGTTTCACTGTGTCTGGGTAAATCAGTCTCGCCGGCGTGGTGAGCTACTTGCCATCCCTGCTGTGTGCGGCACCTGTTTGTGACTCTGTTACTCAGCAAGGAGACAGTAATTATTCCTAACGCGACTGCTCTTTCAGCAAACACAACGACTGGTGGAGAGTGGGGTGGGTGGAGAGCACGGGGTTTTGAGATTTTGAGGTTAAAATCGATTAAAGTGAAATATAACGAAAAAGGGAGATCTGCGTGGGAAAGCTAGCTAGACGTGGAACTGGATTAGAAACATTCAAGGGGGTTAGAACAGAGGAGAGTGAGGAGGTGCAGACGGCTAGTGATGGAGTGGTGCAAATGTACCCGGAGTGAGACTGTCGAGACGCAATAAGCGGAGCTCGGTCCACCTCTCATTCACACTGTAAACAGCACAGAGTCTGGCGTCATAGACTGGGGCAAGATAGCGAAAGGGAAGTGACAGAGCGGGGGCGGGGGGAGAAATGGAGGCAGACGGGCAGACACAGACATAGGTAGAGACATACGCACACTGGTACTAAGAGGGCGCGACAAGACGGCGAGGATACTGGGAGGGAAGGGTAGTTGAAAATGAGACTGGGGAGGGAGAAGGAAGAGACTTCGATGCACTTCAATAAAAGGGGGAAAACAACCAATCCTGTGGATTTTCCCAATCCAAATAGACACATGAAATATGAGGTGTTCGGACGAAAAGGATGAGGGATTGAGGAGGCGATGGGGGGGGGGTGTCAGATGGAGACAGGATACAGCGAGGGAGATAGAAGGAGACATACACAGAGAAGATAAAAAAACAAGGGACAGAATAGTGTGAGAGAGGGACAGAGTGGGGGGTGGGGGAAGGAAGGAGGGATATTCCTACAGGTAGAAATAAAGTCTTTGGAAAGGCAGCGGCTGCCGCAAAGTGAAACCTCTTGACTGCGAACGCACCGCTCCGATCATGCTCCCCACCCACTTCCACCCCAGGTGCCCCACCTGCACCAGCCGCCCCTGGCCCCAGTCTCGGGGTTCCTTACCTGCTGCAGCCGGTCACTGCCTCGGGCACTCTTGACAGTTCGAGACACATCGCGCTGAGGATGGAAGAAGCAGAGAGGAGCCGCCTACAGGGCGAGCCAACCTATCAGAACTTTGGGAAAGCGCCCAGACACAAGGGCGGGGCCAAAGTTTCCCGGTTCAGAAATATCAGTTCATCCTCCCACGAGTGGCGTCAATCAGACCCCAAGGCATCGAATCCTGCTTTCACACATTCATTTCATCTTAGTTCAGTTTAGAAATCATCACGGTCCCATCCGAATCGGTGCTACTGCAGGTCCTTTCTTACAACGATGTCCATTCCAGCTCTGTCAAAACCGGCATTCACTCTCCAAATTCTTTATTTATTACGCTTCTCTCCAAACCAATTGCTATTATCGAAACAAATCTTGTCCAAATTATAGTGTCAATCAAAACACTAGTTTATTACACCTACCTCCAAACTCGCCCCCCCAGTCCTCTTGAAAACTGTTATTTAATATGTTATTACGAACAAAAGTTACAGTATTTTTCAAATTAGTGTTTTATAAAGCTCAGTCCAAACCAGTATTTGATATAAGTCTAATCATAATCCTTGTTAATTATATCCCCTGGCAAACCAGAATTTATTTCAGTCTTGCCAATCAGTGTTTATTAAAATCCCAAACAAACCAGGGTTTATTACTTTCCTGAAACAAGAGTCCTGATGAAGGGTCTCGACCGGAAATGTCAACTGTTTGCTCTTTTCCATAGATGCTGCCTGGCCCGCTGAGTTCCTCCAGCACTTCGTGTGTGTTGCTTTATTACATCCCTGTCCAATTAATGTTTAATTTTGCCCAATCCAAACGAAGATTTAATATAGTTCCCCAAACATTGTTACTTACATCTTGGCCCATTAAAAACATTGTGAATTACAGTTTAATTAAAACCAAACTTCATTATATGCAGATCAAATCAGTGTTTATCACAGTCCTGTTGAAGCCAATGTTGATGAAAGTCCAATACGCACCAATTTTCATTATATAACCCTGTACAGATCAGTGCTTGTTAATGTTCAGTACAAACTATTTAGAATCAAGTTCAAACTCGATAGCTACATATGAACATACAGTACAGACTATGGGAAGAATAGGTCACTTGGCATTTGGATCCTTCTGCATCGTATAATATGTTCATGGCTGACCTGTTTCATACTATAATCTCAACTCCCATTCTTATCCATCTTTCAACTTTTACCCTCTTGTTTATCAGATATCTGCCTATCTCTGAATTCAAAATAATCATAGACTCTGCTTCACAAACAAAAGAAAATCTGCAGATGCTGGAAATCCAAGCAACAGACACAAAATGCTGGAGGAACTCAGCAGGCCAGGCAGCATCTGTGGAAAAAAGTACAGCCGACGTTTTGGGCTGAAGTGGTCTAGAGATTTACTGTCCTTTGAGCGAAAAAAGATAGCTCATCTCTCTCTTAAATGGATCACTCCTTTATTTTTAAACAGTGAGCCTTAGTTCTAGAAGCTCCTGTAAGAGAAACCATTCTCTCCAAATTCACCATGTCAAGTTGTCTATATGATCCCTCAAGAGGGAATTTCATTGACATATATATTTCAACCAAGTTCCTTCTCTCCTTTCTACAGTCCAGCAGACACAACTTTCTTCAAAAGGCAATCCTCCAACTCCAGGAAATTTCAGATTCCCAGATTGTAATAAGCAAAATGCAAAAAAAATCTGTAGATGAAATATCTTTGACCTGAAATGTTAACTTCATTTTCTGCAGATCCTGCCTGACCTATGAATATTTCCAACAATTTTTATTTCAATTGATTACAGCACTGTCAAACTAAAGCTTTTTTTTACAGTCCTCTCCAAACCTAGGTTAACAATAGATAAAAGCAGCTTTCATCATAGTCTAGTCAAGAAGAATGACTCTTAAGGTGCTTTGGAAACAATTGTTCATCACTACCCAACGCAGGTTATTACAACCTTGCCCAAACCTATGGTTGATACAGTCCAGTTCCAATAAGGTTTCATTACAACCTAGTCCAATCTAGTGCTTTATTGACCAATTCAATCCAGAATGAATTATACCCATCCAAGCCACTGCATATTAAATTCCAATGTAGCCTAATCTAAACTAGAGTTTATTACACAAGTTTCCAAATAAATGTTAATTACAGCCTAGTCAACCATACCCTAGAGCAAATCAGAATTACAGAGTTGTTATAACACAGAAAATGGCTGTTAGGCTAGCCAAATTCAAATTGTCCCTACTAAGAAAATCCAGTTGCCCCCAGCTTCCTGACTGTTCCCCATAACTTTTTATTTTTTCAGATATTTTGTATACTAAATTATGAGGGGTACAGATAGGGTAAGTGCAAACATTTTTCACCGAGGTTAAGTGAGACTGGAACTAGAGTTTATGGGTTAAGTAAGTGTGAAAGGTGAAATGTTTCAGTGGAACATGAAGGGAAAGTTCTTCATTCAAGAAGTGGTGAGAGTGGGAACGAGCTGCCAGTGGATGTGGTGGATGCAGCTTCCATTTCAACATTTAAGAGAAATTTGAATTGGGAGGGGCATGGAGGGCTTTGCTCCAGATGAAGGTCAATGGGGCGAGGCAAATCAATAGTTCAGCATGGACTAGATGGGCCAGCTGGCCTGTTTCTGTGCTATAGTATTCTATGACTATGACTCTCTACTTATTGACTCCCTTTTGAATGCTACAATCGAAACTGTCTCCAAAGCTGCCCTGGCAGTGTGTTTCAGACCTTAACCACTGCACTAAAATGTTAACACGAGGAAATCTGCAGATGCTGGAATTTCAAGCAACACACATAAAAATTGCTGGTGAACGCAGCAGGCCAGGCAGCATCTATAGAAAGAGGTGCCTCTGCCCGGCCTGCTGCGTTCACCAGCAATCTTTATGTGTGTTGCATTAAAATGTTGTTTCTTTTGTAAATCACCTTTAATCATGATCACTGTAAACTGCCCCCTAGTGTATGTGACTGGGAGAGAATCTGGGGGGAGCAAGGGGACAATAGGTTACAGGGAAATTAGTGGTGAATGTGGTTGCTCTGTGAACTGGCATAGGCCCAATGTGCTGAAATGGCTTCCTTCTGTGTCATACAGAAACAACCCCCAGTTATTTGCCCCTCTGCCAATGCAGAACAGCTTCCTTTTATATCCTTGGTGACTTAAATACCCGTTAGATCCCCTTGCAGCTTCCTCTGGTCCAGGCAGAGCAGCCCCAGTTTCTCCAGTCCATCCACATAAACAAAGACATATTTGTACATCCCTCGAATCAGTTTAGTAAATCTCTTTTGCATGCTCCTGGAAGCCTTTATATCTTTCTTAAAGCATAGTACCCAGAACTGGACTGTATTTCAGCTGTGTTCTATATTTGTAGAGCAAGGAAGTCACCATGAAACTTTACACTGGTTCTACCACACTTGGGGTTCTGGAATGGAACAACTGTAGATAAAGCCAAGCATTGTATTCACTCTATTAACCACCTCCTCAGCCTGTCCCTTCACTTCCAATAAAATACACAACGCACCTTCAGGTCTCTGTTTCAGTACTCCTTTTAAAAATGTTCCCTCAATTTAGATTCACTCTTCTAATTTTTCTACCAAAGATGTAACACTTTACATTTCTCAGCATTAAATTCCATCTTCCACCAACCATTCCTGAACCTGTTTTATTCCTACCCTTCCCCAGTTCACTACACATAAATGGATCACGACACTAGTCAATGCAATTAGTATTTATTATAGAGTAATCTAACTCAGGCATTACCATTGACAAAGCATCTTCAGCCTGAAGCATTAATTCTGTCTCTCTTTCTCCAGAAGCTTCCTGACCTGCTGAGTTTTCCCTTTTTCCCTTTATAAGTTCAGTTTATTATAGCACAGTCCAAATCATTTTTGTAGGTCAGGACAAAAGAGAGGTTATTACAATTCTGTCCAAGCTAAATCATCAAGTTCAAACCAATACTTATCTTCATTTTCTCTAAATCTGTGTTCAGTATTGCTGAAAAATAATTGTTTATTACAGCACAGACAAGGCATCATTTACTTCAGCCCAGCCCCAAACCGTATGTGGCATTCCTGCCCAAGCCAGTGTTTATTACAATGAGAGATAATTGCAGTCCAGTTGACAGTAGATAATTTTTTGACCAAGTCCACAGCAGAGTTTAAACAAACCAATGTAGATTATAGCCTTGTACAAATGTCAGTTTATTCAAGTCCAGTCTAAACCACTATCTATTACAGCCCAATGCAAATCAATATTTACCACTACCCTGTACAGAACAGTGCTTTTACAGTATGATGCTAACCTGTGTTTATTACCACCCTGTCCAAACTAGTGTTTGTTAGGTCCTAAAATATATATTTGCCGTAGCTTTGTCTGGAGCACTGTTAAGGAATTGATGAAACAGAAGAAAAAGAAGCATGAGGAGCCTTGAAGAGCCTTTGCTTCATTCAGTAAGATTGTGAGTAAACATTTGTATTATCTCCACTTTTCTCCCATCTTAAACAACTATCCTCTCAGCCTTTTGACTCTCTCAAGTATGAATTCTATTGCCACCAGCCTTGATTATACCTGTTGGATATCCAGAGTTCTCTCGTATAGTAAATAATTACGAATAAATTCTCTTCCTCACAATTCAGTTTGTCCAGATCCTAACTGTGAAACAGTGGGATTGAAATGCATCCTCAGTCACATGCAATATGGTTGCTCAAGTTTGTCGTAATTCTAAATAATTTATAAACCACCATAAGTTACAATTCCAAGCAAATATACAAGTGTTTTTATAGAGCTCTCCGGTTTAGCACTCTAAGCTGTCAATCAAATTAGTGCAAATCAGTGCAAATCAGTGCATATAGAGTTCTGTTCAAAATAGTGCAACAAAAAGAACAGAAAGTTGGAAAAACTTAACAAGTCAGGCAGTATCTGTGGAAAGAGAAGCAGTTAATGCTTTGGGTCAAAGACCCTTCTATTTTCTGGTTTTATTTCATAGTTTCTTTGATTTTAATACTCTGATAACCAAGTGCAAATTAATATTTATGACAAGCCACTCTTGTACAAATGATACTTACAGCTCTGTACAGAACTACAGTTATTCTTGACATGGTGGATGTGGGGAAGATATGTCCTCTTAGACCAGAAGACCATAAGACATAGCAGCAAATTTAGGCCGTTCAGCCTACTGGGTTTGCTCCGCCAACCCATCATGGCTGAAGCAGTCTTGAATATTTTCAGTCCTGGGCAGATAGATACTTTTCAAAAAGAAAGATTAGTTTTCTTTGTGAACACAGTGAAATGCGTCATTTTGTGACAAATCAAGTCAGTGAGGATTGTCTGGGGGCAGCCTGCAAAAATCGCCATGCTTCTGGCACCAAAATAGCAACTCCACAGCTCACTACCCTTAACTCGACTGACACCTTGGAAAGAGGGAGAAAACTGATGGAAATGTACACGGTCAAGGAGAGAATGTACAAACACTTCACAGACAGTCGCAGAAATCAAACTTAAGAAAGGAAGTGAAAGATTACTGCTGTTAAGTGAGAATGCAAAATTGAGTTTCTAATCAAATCAGATATGATTAAAAGGCACAGCAGGTTTGAGGGTTTAAAAGGCCTAATTCTGCTCCTCGTACGTATTATCATTATTTTTTATTTCAGTCTGTCCATACCAATTTCATCTATCTGTCAGAATCAGTATTCACTGCTGTCCTGGTCAAACCCAGAATTATTACAGCCCTGAGCAAATGTACAGTTTCTAAATCCACAGATATAATTCTGACCAAACACACAAACATTCTGTCCATTCAGCAGGCCAGGTAGCAGCTATGGAAAAGAGTATAGTCGACATTTTGGGCCGAGACCCTTGAGCAGGACTGAGAAAAAAGCTGAGGAGTCAGAGTAAGAAGGTGTGGGGGGGGGGGAAGGTAATGGAGGAAGGTGGTAGGTGATAGGTGAAACCAGGAGAAGGGGGAAGGGTGAGGTAAAGAGCTGAGAAGTAGGCTGGTGAAAGAGATACAGGGCTGGAGAAGGGGGAAGATGACAGGAGAGGGCAGAAGGCCATGGAAGAAAGAAAAGGGGTAGAAGCACCAGAGGGAGGTGATGAGCAGGTAAGGAGATAAGGTGAAAGAGGAAAAAGAGGTACTGGGTAGGTTAACTGGTCATTGTATATTGTTCCACGGTTAGGTTAGGGTTAATCAGGTTTGCTGGAGCAGCGTGACTCGAAGGGCCAGAAGGGCCAACTCCACACTCTATCACTAACAAATAATTATACATTACAGAGTGGTGTGCAGAAGAGCATCTCTGAACACACAACAGGTCGAACCTTAAAGTGAATGGGATACAGCAGCAGAAGACCACAAGTGTAACCACTTTACTAGGTACAGGAGGTACCCAATAAAGTGGCTTCTGAGTGTAAAATGCGAGCTGCTGTGGTGGAATACAGGCCTGTGCAATGATATCAGTTCTCAGGGCCTCCGGATTCAATGCCAGCAGCCTATCCAGCTAGCCGGCCGGTGGTGTAGTGGCATCTGCACTGGGCTTTGAGGCAAGTGGGCTCAGGTTCGAATCTGGCCAGCTCCTTGCACACTTTCCATCCATGCTGGGCTGAGTATCGAGCTAGCAACTCGGCCTCGTGAAAAAACAGACGAATGCTAAAGAAATGGCAAGGTTGCCAACTGATGCGCCTTAAGGCGCAGAAGGAAAAAGAAACTTATTCAGCGGACATAAGATTAGCATTTGAATCTTTCTTGATCCAAACTCACTCATTTTCAGGGATAGATGTCTTTTCTATTTTTGTTCAAGTTTGGTTTTTGTATCAAGGTCTGTGGCTTTAAAGATATTTTTGTTTGCCAATGACACAGAACAGGATGTGGGGACTTCAACGTTCCCTCTATAATTCTTTTTACAGCTACGTGGACCAACGATTGCTCTGAGCAGGAAATTGCTACACGGCCTGAGAAGTGTGCAGCAGTTTAATGAAACATTATATAAAAGAAAGTTCCACCTGCATGGCAACAAAGGCTGTGTGCATGGGAACATTTCAGTCAAAGCGCGGCCATACACCCACGCAGCTTAGAGGGAACAGTAGTGGAGAAGAGTCCCAATGCTTCAACTCCAGTTTAGTTAGACCTGAGGTCTGTATAACCAGTAGAAGTGGATTATCTTTAGTTGGATTTTGAAAATATGTTCCTCTTGATCCTGCATACCATGCCTGATGGTTTGGGCATTTAGATTTTGTCTTAGATTATGAGGACACGCAGTCCTCTTTTATTGTCATTTAGTAATGCATGTATTAAGAAGTGATACAATGTTCCTCCAGAATGATAGCACAGAAACACGAGACAAACCAAGACTAAAAAACTGACAGAAACCACTTAATTATAACATATAGTTACAACAGTGCAAAGCAATATTGTAATTTGATAAGAACAGACCATGGGCACGGTAAAAAAAAGTCTCAAAGTCTCTTGAAAGTCCCATCATCTCACGCAGATGGTAGAAGGAAGAAAACTCTCTCTGCCATGAACCTCCAGCGCCGCAAACTTGCGGATGCAGCACCCTGGAAGCACCCGACCACAGCCGACTCTTGAGTCCGACCGAAAACTTGGAGCCTCCGACCAGCCCTCCAACACTGAGCACCGAGCACCATCTCTGCCGAGCGCTTCAACCCCGGTCCCGGCAACAGGCAATAGGCAAAGCCAAGTCTTTGAGGCCTTCCTCTCCGGAGATTCTCGATCGCACAGTAGCAACAGCAGCGAAGCAGGCATTTCAGAAGTTTCTCCAGATGTTCCTCTGTGCTTTTCACGTCTGGCTCCATCAAATCAGGATTGCACACAGCAGCTACTTACCAAATACGATATCATTTCGGAGCGGCCGCACGCACTACGTCGCGCCACCATCTTCTCCTCCCCTCCCCAATATGTGAATACAATCCGAATGTTGCATCTTGCTGGGGATTTTCCTGATATTTCTGAGCAGAGAGAATTTAGCACAGGTGAACTTGAAATATTTGCCTGATAATACCCAGATCTACCAGCTTGAGGTGACATATTGGGTTCAAGTGATGTGCACACAGGGTTGGGGAGGTGTGCAAAAATAGTCCAGGAGGATGGGGGATCTGCTGTTGATGTGCAGATAAGGACATTGATGGGACTCAGAGTACTAGACACTTGGTGCATGGACAGGCTTGCTGGAAGGTCAATTGAGTGTTATCTCTGAGTTAGTGCCAGGATTTCTCATCAGGCCAAAATGTTTAATGAGTTTCTCCCTCCACAGTTGCTGTCTGACCTGCTGAGCTTTTCTGGCATTCTACATTTTTACTTCAGGTTTTCTACATCTGCAGACTTTTGCTTTCCAATTTGTGTGTGTGTGTGTGTGTGTGTGTGTGTGTGTGTGTGTGTGTGTGACCTGCTATGTACTGCCTGATGGCAGTATTGTGAATGAGTGACTTCTCCTACAGTAATCTGCTGAGGGCCAGATCAGAGGCATTCAGGTCTGGCGACCAAGAAAGTTACATGGTTCGGGTAAGATTTCCAGAAAGCCATCACATGGTTAAAGTGGCAATTCCAAACTAAACTTGAATCAATAATGAATGCTTGACAGTTGTGGTAGGGCTTGAATGCTTTCACCTCTTACAAAGTGAAATCAGATGATGTCGATGACAACAGGACTTTGCTTCCAGATGAGCTCAATGCCTTCTATGCTCGCTTTGACCTTGAAAACCTGGAGGAGCCATCATGAACTCCCTCAGCCCTGGGCGACCCTGTGATTTCAGTCTCCGAGGCTGATGTGAGAGCATCCTTCAGGAAGGTGAGCCCGTGAAAAGCACCCGGCTCCGATAGCATACCTGGTGAGCACTAAAGACCTGAGCTGATCAAATGGCTGGTGTGTTCACTGACATCCTTAACCTCTCGCTTCAGTAGTCTGAGGCACTCATTCACTTCAAGCAGACTCCAATTATATTGGCACCTAAGAAGAACGTGGTAACATACCTCAGTGACTATCATCCAGTGGCACTTACGACCATGGTGATGATGTGTTTTGAGAGGTTGGTGATGAAATATTTCAACTCCTGCCTGAGAAGTGACTTGGATCCACACCAATTTGCCTACCGAAGCAACAGGTCCACAGCAGATCTCATTTCATTGGCTCTTCTCTCAACCCTAGAGCATCTGGACAGCAAAGGTGCATACATCAGGAAATCCTTTTTTGACTACAGCTTGGCATTCAGCACTATCTTCCCCTCAAAACTAATTGCTAAGCTACAAGACCTTGGCCTCAATACCTCCTTGCTCAATTGGATCCCTGATTTCCTCACTTGGTGACCCTAATCAGTGCAGATTGGCAACAACATCTCCTCCACTATCTCCATCAACACAGGTGCACCAAAAGACTCTGTGCTTAGCCCCTTGCTCTACTCACTTATTACTTATGGCTGTGGGACTAAGTGCAGCTCCGATGCCATATTCAAGTTTGCTGATGACACCACTGTTGTTGGCCAAATCAAAGATGGTGACGAATCAGCATATAGGAGGGAGATTGAAAATCTGGCTGAGTGGTGTCACAACAACAACCTCTCACTCAATGTCAGAAAGACCCAGGAGCTGATTATTGACTTCAGGAGGAGGGAGTCCATGAGCCAGTCCTGATAGGGGGAATTGGAATTGGGGAGGGTCAGTAACTTTAAACTCCTCAGTGTTGTTATTTCAGACGACCTTTCCTGGGCCCAGCAAGTAAGTGCAATTATGAGGAAAGCACAGAAGTGGTTCTACTTCCTCAGAAACTTGTGATGATTGGGCATGGCATCTAAAATTTTGACAAACTTCGATGGATGTGTGGTGGAAGGGATATTGATGGCTGCATCATGGCCTGGTCTGGAAATACCTGCAGAAAATCTGACAAAAAGGTAGTGGATATGGCTCGGTCCATCACGGGTAAAGCCCTCACCACCATTGAGCACATTTATTCAGGGTGCCGTTGACCAGAGTCAGTCAGAGATGAGTTATTCAGAGCAGAGTCAGTACGACTCAGTCAGAAAAGAGTTTGTCAGAGAGAGACAGTAGGAGCAGTACAGTCAGAGATGAATCAGTCAGAGAGAGTCAGTCAGAGATGAGTCAGTCAGAGAGAGTCAGTCAGAGATGAATCAGTCAGAGAGAGTCAGTCAGAGGTGAATCAGTCAGAGAGAGTCAGTCAGAGATGAGCCAGGCCATCCCAATCAGGGAAGAGTCAGTCAGACAGGGTCAGTCACAGCAGACAAGAGAGGATCTGCAGATGCTGGAAATCAGAGCAACACACACAAAATGTTGGAGGAACTCAGCAGGCCAGGCAGCACCTATGGAAAAAAAGGTTTCAGCCCAAAACATCGACTGTACTTTTTTCCATAAAAGCTGCCTGGCCCGCCGAGTTACTCCAAAAGTTTGTGTGTGTCAGTCACAGCAGAGCCAGCTAGAGCAGATTCGGTGAGAACAGATCAGTCAGGGCAGAGTTAATCAGAGTGAGTCAGTCACAGCAGATCAATCACAGCAGAGTCAGTCAGAGTAGCTAAGTTAAAGCAGCACAGTCAGAACAGAAACACTCAAAGCAGTCAATCAGATGCACAGTCAGAGCAGTCAGTCAGAACAACTCAGTAAGAAAAGAGTCTATCAGAGCAGAGACAGTCAGAGCAGTACAGTCAGAGAAGAGTCAATCAGAAAAGGGTCAGTCACAGCAGATCAATCAAAGCAGAGACAGTCAGACCAAAGTCAGTCAGAGCAGCTTAGTCAGAACAGAGTCAAAGCAGTCAGAGATGCACAATCAGAGCAGTCAGTCAGAACAACTCAGTAAGAAAAGAGTTTGTCAGAGCAGACACAGTGAGAGCAGTGCAGTCAGAGATAAGTCAGTCAGAGCAGAGTAGGACAGAGCAGCCCAGCTTGGACAGAGTCAGTGAGTGCACATTCAGACAGAGCATAGTCAGTCAGAGCAGATTCAGTGAGGTGAGAAGTCAGTCAGAGCAGACAGTGATTGTGACTCAGTCGGGGCAGAATCAGTCAGTGCAAAGTCATTCAGCGCAGAGTCAGTCAGAGCAGAGATACACAGAGCAGAGTCAGTCATAGCAAGAATGAAAGATGATGAATCAGAGCAGTCAGTCAGAGCAGATTGAGTCAGAGCAGATCCAGACAGAGCAGAGTCAGTCAGATCAGAGTCATTCAGAGCAGAGTCAGTCAGAGCAGAGTCAGTCAGAGCAGAGTCAGTCAGAACAGAGGCAGTCAGAGCAGAGGCAGTCAGAGTAGAGACAGTCAGAGCAGAGTCAGTCAGAGCAGAGTCAGTCAGAGCAGAGTAAGTCAGAGCAGGTTCAGTCAGAGCAGAGTCACTCAGAGCAGATTCAGTCAGAGCAGGGTCAGTCAGAGCAGAGTCAGTCAGAGTAGCTAAGTTAAAGCAGCTTAGTCAGAACAGAGTCAAAGCAGTCATTCAGAAGCAAACTCAAAGCAGTCAGTCAGAACAACTCAGTAAGAAAAGAGTCTATCAGAGCAGAGACAGTCAGAGCAGTACAGTCAGAGAAGAGTCAGTCAGAAAAAGGTCAGTCTGAGCAGATCAATCAAAGCAGAGACAGCCACACCAAAGTCAGTCGGAGCAGCTTAGTCAGAACAGAGTCAAAGCAGTCAGAGATGCACAGTCAGAGTAGTCAGTCAGAACAACTCAGTAAGAAAAGAGTTTGTCAGAGCAGAGACAGTCAGAGCAGTACAGTCAAAGATAAGTCAGTCAGAGCAGAGTAGGACAGAGCAGCCCAGCTTGGACAGAGTCAGTGAGTGCACATTCAGACAGAGCACAGTCTGTCAGAGCAGATTCAGTGAGGTGAGAAGTCAGTCAGAGCAGTCAGTGATTGTGACTCAGTTGGAGCAGAGCCTGTCGGAGCAGAATCAGTCAGTGCAAAGTCATTCAGCGCAGAATCAGTCAGAGCAGAGATACACAGAGCAGAGTCAGTCATAGCAAGAATGAAAGATGCTGAATCAGAGCAGTCAGTCAGAGCAGAATCAGTCAGAGCAGAGTTAGTTAGAGCAGGTTCATTCAGAGCAGAATCAGTCAGAGCAGAGTCAGTCAGAGCAGAGTCAGCCAGAGCAGATTCAGACAAAGCAGAGTAACTCAGATCAGAGTCAGATCAGAGTCAGTCAGAACAGATTCAGTCAGAGCAGAGTCAGTCATAGCAGAGCCAGGCAGAGCAGAATCAGTCAGAGCAGAGTCAGTCAGAGCAGATTGAGTCAGAGCAGAGTCAGTCGGAGCAGAGTCAGTCAGAACAGAGTCAGTCGGAGCAGAGTCAGTCAGAACAGAGTCAGTCTGAGTAGAGTCAGTCAGAGCAAATTCAGACAAAGCAGAGTAACTCAGTTCAGAATCAGTCAGATCAGAGTGAGTCAGAGCAGAGGCAGTCAGAGCAGAGTCACACAGAGCAGATTCAGTCAGAGTAGAGTCAGTCAGAGCAGAGCCAGTCAGAGCAGATTCAGTCAGGACAGAGTCAGTCAGAGCAGAGTCAGTCAGAGCAGAGTCAGTCAGAGAGAGTCAGTCAGAGATGAGCCAGGCCATCCCAATCAGGGAAGAGTCAGTCAGAGCAGGGTCAGTCACAGCAGACAAGAGAAGATCTGCAGATGCTGGAAATCCGAGCAACACACACAAAATGTTGGAGGAACTCACCAGGCCAGGCAGCACCTATGGAAAAAAGGTTTCAGCCCAAAACGTTGACTGTACTTGTTTCCATAGATGCTGCCTGGCCTGCTGAGTTCCTCCAGCAGTTTGTGTGTGTCAGTCACAGCAGAGCCAGCTAGAGTAGATTCGGTGAGAGCAGCTCAGTCAGGTCAGTGTTAATCAGAGTGAGTCAGTCACAGCAGTTCAATCACAGCAGAGTCAGTCACAGCAGTTCAATCACAGCAGAGTCAGTCAGGGCAGCTAAGTTAAAGCAGCTTAGTCAGAACAGAGTCAAAGCAGTCAGTCAGATGCACAGTCAAAGCAGTCAGTCAGAACAACTCAGTAAGAAAAGAGTCTATCAGAGCAGAGACAGGTAGAGGAGTACAGTTAGAGTAGAGTCAATCAGAAAAGGGTCAGTCACAGCTGATCAATCAAAGCAGAGACAGCCAGACCAAAGTCAGACAGAGCAGCTTAGTCAGAACAGAGTCAAAGCAGTCAGAGATGCACAGTCAGAGCAGTCAGTCAGAACAACTCAGTAAGAAAAGATATTGTCAGAGCAGAGACAGTCAGAGCAGTACAGTCAGAGATAAGTCAGTCAGAGCAGAGCAGGACAAAGCAGCCCAGCTTGGACAGAGTCAGTGAGTGCACATTCAGACAGAGCACAGTCAGTCAGAGCAGATTCAGTGAGGTGAGAAGTCAGTCGGAGCAGTCAGTGATTGTGACTCAGTCGGAGCAGAGCCTGTCGTAGCAGAATCAGTCAGTGCAAAGTGATTCAGTGCAGAATCAGTCAGAGCAGAGATACACAGAGCAGAGTCAGTCATAGCAAGAATGAAAGAGGCCGAGTCAGAGCAGTCAGTCAGTGCGGAGTCTGTTGGAGCTGAATCAGACAAAGCAGAGTCATTGAGAAGAAGGTCAGTCAGAGCAGAGTCATTCAGAGCAGATTCAGTCAGAGCTGAGTCAATGAGTAGAGTCAGTCTTCCTTCAGTTAGTCCTGACGAAGGGTCTCGACCTGAAACGTCGACTGCACCTCTTCCTACAGATGCTGCTTGGCCTGTTGCGTTCACCAGCAACTTTGATGTGTGTTGCTTGAATTTCCAGCATCAGAGATCAGCATTTCCAGCAGAATTCCTGTTGTTTTCAGTCAGTGCAAAGTCAGTCAGAGCAGAGTCATTAAAAGCTGTGTCAGTCAGAGCAGTCTGTCAGAGCAGAGTGGGTCAGAGCAGAGTCAGTCAGAGCAGAATCAGTCACAGCAGAGTCAGCCAGAGAAGAGTCAGTCAGAACAGAGTCAGTCTGAGTAAAGTCAGTCAGATCAGAGTCAGTCAGAGGAGATTCAGACAAAGCAGAGTAACTCAGAGCAGAGACAGTCAGAGCAGAGTCAGTCAGAGCAGAGTCAGTTAGAGGAGAATCAGTCAGAGTAGAGTCACACAGAGCAGATTCAGTCAGAGTAAAGTCAGTCAGAGCAGAGTTAGTCAGAGCAGAGTCAGTCAGATCAGAGTCAATCAGAACAGAGTCTGTCAGAACAGAGTCAGACAGAGCAGATCAGTCAGAGCCGAGTCAGTCAGAATCAGAGTCAGTCAGAGCAGATTCAGACAAAGCAGAGTAACTCAGAGCATAGTCAGTCAGATCAGAGTCAGTCAGAGCAGCGGCAGTCAGAGCAGAGTCACACAGTGCAGATTAAGTCAGATTAGAATCAGTCGGAGCAGAGGCAGTCAGAGCAGAGACAGTCAGAGCAGAGTCACACAGAGCAGATTCAGTCAGAGTAGATTCAGACAGAGTAGAGTCAGTCAGAGCAGAGTCAGTCAGAGAAGATTCAGTCAATGAGCAGAGTCAGTCAGAACAGAGTCAGTCAGAGAGAGTCAGTGAGAGCAGGGTCAGTCACGGCAGAGAAGAGAAGATAGCCCAATACGTCGACTGTACATTTTTCCATATAGGCTGTCTGGCCTGCTGAGTTCCTCCAGCAGTTTGTGTGTGTCAGTCACAGCAGAGCCAGCTAGAGCAGATTCGGTGAGAGCAGAGTCAGTCAGAGCAGAGTCAGTTTGTGCAGAGTCAGTCAGAGCAGTCTGTCAGAGCAGAGTGGGTCAGAGCAGAGTCAGTCAGAGCAGAATCAGTCACAGCAGAGTCAGCCAGAGAAGAGTCAGTCAGAACAGAGTCAGTCTGAGTAAAGTCAGTCAGATCAGAGTCAGTCAGAGGAGATTCAGACAGAGCAGAGACAGTCAGAGCAGAGACAGTCAGAGCAGAGTCAGTCAGAGCAGAGTCAGTTAGAGGAGAATCAGTCAGAGTAGAGTCACACAGAGCAGATTCAGTCAGAGTAAAGTCAGTCAGAGCAGAGTTAGTCAGAGCAGAGTCAGTCAGATCAGCGTCAGTTAGAGCAGAGTCAATCAGAGCAGAGTCATTCAGAGCAGATCAGTCAGAGCAGAGTCAGTCAGATCAGAGTCAGTCAGAGCAGATTCAGGCAAAGCAGAGTAACTCAGAGCAGAGTCAGTCAGATCAGAGTCAGTCAGAGCAGAGTCAGTCAGAGCAGAGTCACACAGAGCAGATTCAGTCAGAGTAGAACCAGTCAGAGCAGAGGCAGTCAGAGCAGAGACAGTCAGAGCAGAGTCACACAGAGCAGATTCAGTCAGAGTAGATTCAGACAGAGTAGAGTCAGTCAGAGCAGAGTCAGTCAGAGAAGATTCAGTCAATGAGCAGAGTCAGTCAGAACAGAGTCAGTCAGAGAGAGTCAGTGAGAGCAGGGTCAGTCACGGCAGAGAAGAGAAGATCTGCAGATGCTGGAAATCCGAGCAACACACACAAAATGTTGGAGGAACTCAGCAGGCCAGGCAACACCGATGGAAAAAAGGTTTCAGCCCAATACGTCGACTGTACATTTTTCCATATAGGCTGTCTGGCCTGCTGAGTTCCTCCAGCAGTTTGTGTGTGTCAGTCACAGCAGAGCCAGCTAGAGCAGATTCGGTGAGAGCAGCTCAGTCAGGGCAGAGTTAATCAGAGTGAGCCAGTCTCAGCAGATCATTCAGAGTAGAGTCAGTCAGAGTAGCTAAGTTAGAGCAGCTTAGTCAAAACAGAATCAAAGCAGTCAGTCAGATGCACAGTCAAAGCAGTCAGTCAGAACAGCTCAGGAAGAAAAGATTCTATCAGAGCAGAGACAGCTAGAGGAGTACAGTCAGAGAAGAATCAATCAGAAAAGGTTCAGTCACAGCAGATCAATCAAAGGAGAGACAGTCAGACCAAAGTCAGTCAGAGCTGCTTAGTCTGAACAGAGTCAAAGCAGTCAGAGATGCACAGTCAGAGCAGTCAGTCAGAACAACTCAGTAAGAAAAGAGTTTGTCAGAGCAGAGACAGTCAGAGCAGTGCAGTCAGAGAGAGTCAGTCAGGGCAGAGTAGGACAGAGCAGCCCAGCTGGGACAGAGTCAGTGAGTGCACATTCAGACAGAGCACAGTCAGTCAGAGCAGACTCAGTGAGGTGAGAAGCCAGTCAGAGTAGAGTCAGTCAGAGCAAAATCAGTCAGAACAGATTCAGTGAGGTGAGAAGTCAGTCAGAGCAGTCAGTGATTGTGACTCAGTCGGAGCAGAGCCTGTTGGAGCAGAATCAGTCAGTGTAAAGTCATTCAGCGCAGAATCAGTCAGAGCAGAGATACACAGAGCAGAGTCAGTCATAGCAAGAATGAAAGATGCCGAGTCAGAGCAGTCAGTCAGATCAGAGTCAGTCAGAGCAGTCATTCAAAGCAGTGTCAGTCACAGCAGAGTCAGTTAGAACAGGGTGAGTAAGAGCAGAGTCAGTCAGAACAGAGTCAGTCTGAGTAGAGTCAGTCAGAGTCGAGTCAGTCAGAGCAGAGGCAGTCAGAGCAGAGTCAGTCAGAGCAGAATCAGTCAGAGCAGAGTCAGTCAGAGCTGAGTCACTCACTCAGAGCATGGTCAGTCAGACCAGAGTCAGTCAGAGTAGTTAAGTTAAAGCAGCTTAGTCAGAAGATAGTCAAAGCTGTCAGTCAGAACAGCTCAGTAAGAAAATATTCTATCAGAGCAGAAACAGCTAGAGGAGTGCAGTCAGAGCAGAGTCAGTCAGAACAGTGTCAGTCAGAGCAGAATCATTCAGAGCGAATCAGTTAGATCAGAGTCAGTCAGAGAAGAGCCACACAGAGCAGATTCAGTCAGAGTAGTGTCAGTCAGAGCAGAGTCAGTCAGAGCAGAATCAGTCAGAGCAGAGTCAATCAATGGAGAGCAGAATCAGCCCAGCTTGGACAGAATCAGTGAGTGCACATTCAGACAGAGCACAGTCAGTCAGAGCAGATTCAGTGAAGTGAGAAGTCAGTCAGAGCAGACAGTGGTTGTGACTCAGTTGGAGCAGAGCCTGTCGGAGCAGAATGAGTCAGTGCAAAGTCATTCAGCGCATAATCAGTCAGAGCAGAGATACACAGAGCAGAGTCAGTCATAGCAAGAATGAAAGATGCCAAGTCAGAGCAGTCAGACAGCGCAGAGTCAGTCAGAGCAGAATCAGTCAGAGCAGAGTCAGTCAGAGCAGAGTCAGTCAGAGCAGAGTCAGTCAGAGCAGAATCAGTCAGAGCAGAGTCAGTCAGAGCAGAGTCAGTCAGAGCAGAGTCAGTCAGAGCAGAGTCAGTCAGAGCAAAGTCAGTCAGATCAGAGTCAGTCAGAGCAGAGTCATTCAAGCAGTGTCATTCGAAGAAGTGTCAGTCACAGCAGTCTGTCAGAACGGAGTGGGTCAGAGCAGAGTCAGTCACAGCCGAGTCAGTCAGATCAGAGTCAATCAGAGAAGAGTCACACAGAGCAGATTCAGTCAGAGAGAGTCAGTCAGAGCAAAGTTAGTCAGAACAGTGTCAGTCAGACAGAATCAATCAGAGCAGAGTCATTCAGGGCAGAGTCAGTCAGAGCAGAGTCAGTGAGAGCAGAGTCAGTCAGCGTAGGGTTAGTTAGAGCAGTGTCAGTTAGAACTGAATCAGTCAGAGCAGAATCAGTCAGAGCAGAGATAGTTAGAGCAGAATCAGTCGGAGGAGAGTCAGTCAGAGCGAAGTCAGTCAGAACAGTGTCAGTCAGACAGAATCAGTCAGAGCAGAGTCAGTCAGGGCAGAGTCAGTCAGAGCAGAGTCAGTCAGAGCAGGGTCAGTTAGAGCAGAGTCAGTCAGAGCAGAGATACACAGAGCAGAGGCAGTCATAGCAAGAATGAAAGATGCCAAGTCAGAGCAGTCAGTCAGTGCAGGGTCAGTCAGAGCTGAATGCGACAGAGCAGAGTCAGTCAGAGCAGAGTCAGTCAGAGCAGAGTCAGTCAGAGCAGAGTCAGTCAGAGCAGAGTCAGTCAGAGCAGATTCAGTCAGAGCAGAGTCAATGAGCAGAGTCAGTCAGAACAGAGACAGTCAGGGTAGAGTCAGTCAGAGCAGTGGCAGTAAGAGTAGAGTCAGTCAGAGCAGGGTCAGTCACAACAGACAAGAGAAGATCTGCAGATGCTGGAAATCCGTGCAACACACACAAAATGTTGGAGGAGCTCAGCAGGCCAGGCAGCACCTATGGAAAAATGGTTTCAGCCCAATACGTCGACTGCACTTTTTTCCGTAGATGCTGCCTGCCTGCTCTGTTCCTCCAGCAGTTTGTGTGTCTCAGTTACAGCAGAGCCAGCTAGAGCAGATTCGGTGAGAGCAGAGTCAGTCAGAGCAGAATCAGTCACAGCAGTCTGTCAGAACAGTGTGGGTCAGAGCAGAGTCAGTCAGAGCAGTGACAGTCAGAGCAGAATCAGTCAGAGCCGAGTCAGTTAGATCAGAATCAGTCAGAGAAGAGTCACACAGAGCACATTCAGTCAGAGTAGTATCAGTCACAGCAGAGGCAGTCAGAGCAGAATCACACAGAGCAGATTCAGTCAGAGTAGGGTCAGTCAGAGCAGAGGAGGTCAGAGCAGAGTCACACAGAGCAGATTCAGTCACAGCAGAGTCAGTCAGAGCAGTCAGAGACAGTCGGAGTAGAGTCAGTCAGAGCAGAGTCAATGAGCAGAGTCAGTCAGAACTGAATCAGTCTGTGCAGAGTTAGTCAGAGCAGATTCAGTCAGAGCAGAGACAGAGCAGAGTCAATCAGAGCAGATTCAGTCAGAGCAGAGTCAGTCAGAGATGAGCCAGGCCATCCCAATCTGGGAAGAGTCAGTCAGAGCAGGGTCAGTCACAGCAGGCAAGAGAAGATCTGCAGATGCTGGAAATCCGTGCAACACACACAAAATGTTGGAGGAACTCAGCAGGCCAGGCAGCACCTATGGAAAAAAGGTTTCAGCCCAAAACGTCGACTGTACTTTTTTCCGTAGATGCTGCCTGGCCTGCTGAGTCCTCTAGCAGTTTGTGTGTGTCAGTCACAGCAGAGCCAGCTAGAGCAGAGTCAGTCAAGCAGAGTCAGTCAGAGCAGAATCAGTCAGAACAGAGACAGTCAGAGCAGAGGCAGTCCGAGCTGTGACAGTCAGAGCAGAGACAGTCAGAGCAAAGTCTGTCAGAGCAGTCAGTCAGAGCAGAGTCAGTCAGAGCAGAGTCAGTCAGAGCAGAGTCAGTCAGAGCAGCTAAGTTAAAGCAGCTTAGTCAGAACATAGTCAAAGCTGTCAGTCAGAACAGCTCAGTAAGAAAATATTCTATCAGAGCAGAGTGTGTCAGAGCAGTCAGTCAGAGCAGAGTCAGTCAGAGCAGAGTCAGTCAGTGCAGAGTCAGTTTGTGCAGAGTCAGTCAGAGCAGAGTCAGTCAGATCAGAGTCAGTCACAGCAGATCAATCAATGGAGAGCAGAATCAGCCCAGCTTGGACAGAATCAGTGAGTGTACATTCAGACAGAGCATGGTCAGTCAGAGCAGATTCAGTGAGATGAGAAGTCAGTCAGAGCAGACAGTGTTGGTGACTAAGTTGGAGCAGAGCCTGTTGGAGCAGAGCCTGTCGGAGCAGAATCAGTCAGTGCAAAGTCATTCAGCGCATAATCAGTCATAGCAGAGATACACAGAGCAGAGTCAGTCATAGCAAGAATGAAACATGCCGAGTCAGAGCAGTCAGACAGCGCAGAGTCAGTCAGAGCTGAATCAGGCAAAGCAGAGTAACTCAGAGCAAAGTCAGTCAGATCAGAGTCAGTCAGAGCAGAGTCAGTCAGAGCAGAGTCAGTCAGAGCAGAGTCAGTCAGAGCAGTCTGTCAGAACAGAGTGTGTCAGAGCAGAGTCAGTCACAGCCGAGTCAGTCAGAGCAGAGTCAATCAGAGAAGAGTCACACAGAGCAGATTCAGTCAGAGAGAGTCAGTCCGAGATGAGCCAGGCCATCCCAATCAGGGAAGAGTCAGTCAGAGCAGGGTCAGTAACAGCAGACAAGAGAGAATTTGCAGATGCTGGAACTCCGAGCAACACACACAAAATGTTGGAGGAACTCAGCAGGCCAGGCAGCACCTGTGCAAAAAAGGTTTCAGCCCAAAATGTTGACTGTACTTTTTTCCGTAGATGCTGCCTGGCCTGCTGAGTTCCTCCTGCAGTTTGTGTGTGTCAGTCACAGCAGAGCCAGCTAGAGCAGAGTCAGTCAGAGCAGAGTCAGTCAGAGCAGAATCACTCAGAGCAGAATCAGTCAGAGCAGAGTCAGTCAGAGCAGAGTCAGTCAGAGCAGAGTCAGTCAGAGCAGAGTCAGTCAGAGCAGAGTCAGTCAGAACAGAGTCACACAGAGCAGATTCAGTCACAGCAGAGTCATTCAGAGCAGATTCAGTCAGAGCAGAGTCAGTCAGATCAGAATCAGTCAGAGCAGAGTCAGTCAGAGCAGAGTCAGTCAGAGCAGAGTCAGTCAGAGCAGAGTCAGTCAGAGCAGATTCAGTCAGAGCAGAGTCAGTCAGAGCAGAATCAGTCAGAACAGAGACAGTCAGAGCAGAGTCAGTCCGAGCTGTGACAGTCAGAGCAGAGACAGTCAGAGCAGAGTCAGTCAGAGCAGAGTCAGTCAGAGCAGAGTCAGTCAGAGCAGAGTCACTCAGAGAAGAGTCAGTCAGAGCAGAATCAGAGCAGATTCAGTGAGGTGAGAAGTCAGTCAGAGCAGTCAGTCATTGTGACTCAGTCAGATCAGAGGCTGTCGGTGCAGAATCAGTCAGAGCAGAATCAGTCAGTGCAAAGTCATTCAGAGCAGAATCAGACAGAGCAGAGGCAGTCATAGCAAGAATGAAAGATGCCGAGTCAGAGCAGTCAGTCAGAGCAGAGTCAGTCAGAGCAGAGTCAGACAAAGCAGAGTCACTCAGAGCAGAGTCAGTCAGAGCAGAGTCAGTCAGAGCAGAGTCAGTCAGAGCAGAGTCAGTCAGAGCAGAGTCAGTCAGAGCAGAGTCAGTCAGAGCAGAGTCAGTCAGAGCAGAGTCAATCAGAGCAGAGTCAGTCAGAGCAGAGTCAGTCAGAGCAGAGTCAGTCAGAACAGAGTCAGTCAGAGCAGAGTCAGTCAGAGCAGAGTCAGTCAGAGCAGAGTCAGTCAGAACAGAGTCAGTCAGAGCAGAGTCAGTCAGAGCAGAGTCAGTCAGAGCAGAGTCAGTCAGAGCAGGGTCGGTCACAGCAGACAAGAGAAGATCTGCAGATGCTGGAAATCTGAGCAACACACACAAAATGTTGGAGGAGCTCAGCAGGCCAGGCAGCACCTATGGAAAAATGGTTTCAGCCCAATACGTCGACTGTACTTTTTTCCGTAGATGCTGCCTGGCCTGCTGAGTTCCTCCAGCAGTTCATGTGTGTCAGTCACAGCAGAGCCAGCTAGAGCAGAGTCAGTCAGAGAGAGTCAGTCAGAGCAGAGTCAGTCAGAACAGAGTCAGTCAGCGTAGAGTCAGTCAGAGCAGAGTCAGTCAGAGCAGAGTCAGTCAGAGCAGAGTCAGTCAGAGCAGAGTCAGTCAGAGCAGAGTCAATCAGAGCAGAGTCAGTCAGAGCAGAGTCAATCAGAGCAGATTCAGTCAGAGCAGAGTCAGTCAGAGCAGATTCAGTCAGAGCAGAATCAGTCAGAGCAGATTCAGTGAGGTGAGAAGTCAGTCAGTGCAGGGATTGATTGTGACACAGTTGGATCAGAGGCTGTCGGAGCAGAATCAGTCAGTGCAAAGTCATTCAGCGCAGAATCAGTCAGAGCAGAGATACACAGAGCAGAGTCAGTCATAGCAAGAATGAAAGATGCCGAGTCAGAGCAGTCAGTCAGAGCAGAGTCAGTCAGAGCAGAGTCAGTCAGAGCAGAGTCAGTCAGTGCAGAGTCAGTCAGATCAGAGTGAGTCAGAGCAGAGTCAGTCAGAGCAGAGTCACACAGAGCAGATTCAGTCAGAGTAGAGTCAGTCAGAGCAGAGTCAATCAGAGCAGAGTCTGTCAGAACAGAGTCATTCAGAGCAGATTCAGTCAGAGCAGAGTCAGTCAGAGCAGAATCAGTCAGAGCAGAGTCAGTCAGAGCAGAGTCAATCAGCAGAGTCAGTCAGAACAGAGTCATTCAGAGCAGATTCAGTCAGAGCAGAGTCAGTCAGATCAGAGTCAGTTAGAGCAGAGTCAGTCAGAGCAGAGTCAATCAGAGCAGAGTCACTCAGAGCAGAGTCAATGAGAGTAGATTCAGTCAGAGCAGAGTCAGTCAGAGCAGAGTCAGTCAGAGCAGATTCAGTCAGAGCAGAGTCAATCAGAGCAGAGTCAGTCAGAGCAGAGTCAGTCAGAGCAGAGTCAGTCAGAGCAGAGTCAGTCAGAGCAGAGTCAGTCAGAGCAGGGTCAGTCACAGCAGACAAGAGAGGATCTGCAGATGCTGGAAATCCGAGCAACACACACAAAATGTTGGAGGAACTCACCAGGCCAGGCAGCACCTATGGAAAAAAGGTTTCAGCCCAAAACGTTGACTGTACTTTTTTCCGTAGATGCTGCCTGGCCTGCTGAGTTCCTCCAGCAGTTCGTGTGTGTCAGTCACAGCAGAGCCAGCTAGAGCAGAGTCAGTCAGAGAGAGTCAGTCAGAGCAGAGTCAGTCAGAACAGAGTCAGTCAGCGCAGAGTCAGTCAGAGCAGAGTCAGTCAGAGCAGAGTCAGTCAGAGCAGAGTCAGTCAGAGCAGAGTCAGTCAGAGCAGAGTCAGTCAGAGCAGATTCAGTCAGGTGAGAAGTCAGTCAGAGCAGTCAGTGATTGTGAGTCAGTCAGAGCAGAGTCAGTCAGAGCAGAGTCAGTCAGAGCAGGGTCAGTCTGTGCAGAGTCAGTTTGTGCAGAGATAGTCAGAGCAGAGTCTGTCAGATCAGAGTCAATCAGAGCAGATTCAGTCAGAGCAGAGTCATTCAGAGCAGATTCAGTCAGAGCAGAGTCAGTCAGATCAGAGTCAGTTAGAGCAGAGTCAGTCAGAGCAGAGTCAATCAGAGCAGAGTCACTCAGAGCAGAGTCAATGAGAGTAGATTCAGTCAGAGCAGAGTCAGTCAGAGCAGAGTCAGTCAGAGCAGATTCAGTCAAGGCAGAGTCAATGAGCAGAGACAGTCAGAGCAGAGTCAGTCAGAGAGAGTCAGTCAGAGATGAGCCAGGCCATCTCAATCAGGGAAGAGTCAGTCAGAGCAGGGTCAGTCACAGCAGACAAGAGAGGATCTGAAGATGCTGGAAATCCGAGCAGCACACATAAAATGTTGGAGGAATTCAGCAGGCCAGGCAGCACCTATGGAAAAAAGGTTTCAGCCCAAAACGCCGACTGTACTTTTTTCCGTAGATGCTGCCTGGCCTGCTGAGTTTCTCCAGCAGTTTGTGTGTGTCAGTCACAGCAGAGCCAGCTAGAGCAGAGTCAGTCAGAGCAGAATCAGTCAGAGCAGAGTCAGTCAGAGTAGCTAAGTTAAAGCAGCTTAGTCAGAACAGAGTCAAAGCAGTCAGTCAGATGCACAGTCAGAGCAGAGTCAGTCAGAACAGAGTCACACAGAGCAGATTCAGTCACAGCAGAGACAGCTAGAGGAGTACAGTCAGAGATAAATCAGTCAGAGAAGAGTAGGACAGAGCAGCCCAGCTTGGACAGAGTCAGTGAGTGTACATTCAGACAGAGCATAGTCAGTCAGAGCAGATTCAGTGAGGTGAGAAGTCAGTCGGAGCAGTCAGTGATTGTGACTCAGTCGGAGCAGAGCCTGTCGTAGCAGAATCAGTCAGTGCAAAGTGATTCAGCGCAGAATCAGTCAGAGCAGAGATACACAGAGCAGAGTCAGTCATAGCAAGAATGAAAGATGCTGAATCAGAGCAGTCAGTCAGAGCAGAATCAGTCAGAGCAGAGTTAGTTAGAGCAGGTTCAGTCAGAGCAGAGTCAGTCAGAGCAGAATCAGTCAGAACAGATTCAGTGAGGTGAGAAGTCAGTCAGAGCAGACAGTGATTGTGACTCATTCGGAGCAGAGCTTGTCGTAGGTGAATCAGTCAGTGCAAAGTCATTCAGCGCAGAACCAGTGAGAGCAGAGATACACAGAGCAGAGTCAGTCAGAGCAGAGTCATTCAGAGCAGAATCAGTTAGAACAGGGTCAGTCAGAACAGAGTCAGTCAGAGCAGTGTCAGTCAGAGCAGATTCTGTCAGAGCAGAGTCAGTCAGAGCAGATTCAGTCAGAGCAGAGTCAGTCAGAGCAGAGTCAGTCAGAGCAGAGTCAGTCAGAGCAGAGTCAGTCAGAGCAGAGTCAGTCAGAGCAGAGTCAGTCAGAGCAGAGTCACACAGAGCAGATTCAGTCACAGCAGATTCAGTCAGAGCAGAGTCAATGAGCAGAGTTAGACAGAACAGAGTCACACAGAGCAGATTCAGTCACAGCAGAGTCAGTCAGAGCAGAGACAGTCAGAGCAGAGTCAGTCAGAGCAGAGTCAGTCAGAGCAGAGTCAGTCAGAGCAGAGTCAGTCAGAGCAGAGTCAGTCAGAGCAGAGTCAGTCAGAGCAGAGTCAGTCAGAGCAGAGTCAGTCAGAGCAGAGTCAGTCAGAGCAGAGTCAGTCAGAGCAGATTCAGTCAGAGCAGAGTCAGTCAGAGCAGAGTCAGTCAGAGCAGAGTCAGTCAGAGCAGAGTCAGTCAGCAGATTCAGTCAGAGCAGAGTCAGTCAGAGCAGAGTCACACAGAGCAGATTCAGTCAGAGTAGAGTCAGTCAGAGCAGAGGCAGTCAGAGCAGATTCAGTCAGAGCAGAGTCACACAGAACAGATTCAGTCAGAGCAGAGTCAGTCAGAGCAGAGTCAGTCAGAGCAGAGTCAGTCAGAGCAGAGTCAGTCAGAGCAGAGTCAATCAGAGCAGAGTCAGTCAGAGCAGATTCAGTCAGAGCAGAGTCAATCAGAGCAGATTCAGTCAGAGCAGAGTCAATCAGAGCAGATTCAGTCAGAGCAGAGACAGTCCGAGCTGTGACAGTCAGAGCAGAGACAGTCAGAGCAAAGTCTGTCAGAGCAGTCAGTCAGAGCAGAGTCAGTCAGAGCAGAGTCAGTCAGAGCAGATTCAGTCAGAGCAGATTCAGTCAGAGCAGAGTCAATGAGCAGAGTCAGTCAGAGCAGAGTCAGTCAGAGCAGAGTCAGTCAGAGCAGAGTCAGTCAGAGCAGAGTCAGTCAGAGCAGGGTCAGTCACAGCAGACAAGAGAAGATCTGCAGATGCTGGAAATCCGAGCAACACACAGAAAATGATGGAGGAACTCAGCAGGCCAGGCAGCACCTATGGAAAAAAGGTTTCAGCCCAAAACGTCGACTGTATTTTTTTCCGTAGATGCTGCCTGGCCTGCTGAGTTCCTCCAGCAGTTTGTGCCTGTCAGTCACAGCAGAGCAGAATCAGTCAGAGCAGAGTCATTCAGAGCAGAATCAGTCAGAGCAGAGTCACACAGAGCTGGGTCAGTCAGAGCAGATTCAGTCAGAGCAGAGTCAGTCAGAGCAGTGTCAGTCAGAGCAGAGTCAGTCAGAGCAGAGTCAGTCAGAGCAGAGTCAGTCAGAGCAGATTCAGTCAGAGCAGAGTCAGTCAGAGCAGATTCAGTCAGAGCAGAGTCAGTCAGAGCAGATTCAGTCAGAGCAGAGTCAATGAGCAGAGTCAGTCAGAACAGAGTCACACAGAGCAGATTCAGTCACAGCAGAGTCAGTCAGAGCAGATTCAGTCAGAGCAGAGACAGAGCAGAGTCAATCAGAGCAGATTCAGTCAGAGCAGAGTCAGTCAGAGCAGAGTCAGTCAGAGCAGAGTCAGTCAGAGCAGAGTCAATCAGAGCAGATTCAGTCAGAGCAGAGTCAATCAGAGCAGATTCAGTCAGAGCAGAGTGAGTCAGAGAGAGTCAGTCAGAGATGAGCCAGGCCATCCCAATCAGGGAAGAGTCAGTCAGAGCAGGGTCAGTCACAGCAGACAAGAGAAGATCTGCAGATGCTGGAAATCCGAGCAACACACAGAAAATGATGGAGGAACTCAGCAGGCCAGGCAGCACCTATGGAAAAAAGGTTTCAGCCCAAAACGTCAACTGTACTTTTTTCCGTAGATGCTGCCTGGCCTGCTGAGTTCCTCCAGCAGTTTGTGCCTGTCAGTCACAGCAGAGCAGAATCAATCAGAGCAGAGTCATTCAGAGCAGAGTCAGTTAGAGCAGAATCAGTCAGAGGAGATTCAGTCAGAGCAAAGTCAGTCAGAACAGTGTCAGTCAGACAGAATCAGTCAGAGAAGAGTCATTCAGGGCAGAGTCAGTCAGAGCAGAGTCAGTCAGAGCTGGGTCAGTCAGAGCAGAGTCAGTCAGAGCAGAGTCAGTCAGAGTAGAGTCAGTCAGAACAGAGTCAGTCAGAGCAGGGTCAGTTAGAGCAGTGTCAGTCAGAGCAGAGTCACCAGAGCAGAGTCAGTCAGAACAGTGTCACTTAGAGCAGAGTCAGTCAGATCAGAGTCAGACAGAGCAGAGTCAGTCAGAGCAGAGTTACACAGAGCAGATTCAGTCAGAGCAGAGTCAGTCAGAGCAGAGTCAGTCAGAGCAGAATCAGTCAGAGCAGAGTAAGTCAAAGCTGAGTCATACAGAGCAGGGTCAGTCAGAGCAGAGTCAGTCAGAGTAGAGTCAATCAGAACAGAGTCAGTTAGAGCAGAATCAGAGGAGATTCAGTCAGAGCAAAGTCAGTCAGAACAGTGTCAGTCAGACAGAATCAGTCAGAGCAGAGTCATTCAGGGCAGAGTCAGTCAGAGCAGAGTCAGTCAGAGCAGAGTCAGTCAGATCAGAGTCAGTTAGAGCAGAGTCAGTCAGAGCAGAGTCAATCAGAGCAGAGTCACTCAGAGCAGAGTCAATCAGAGCAGATTCAGTCAGAGCAGAGTCAGTCAGAGCAGATTCAGTCAGAGCAGAGTCAGTCAGAGCAGAGTGAGTAAGAGCAGAGTCAGTCAGAATGGAGTCAGTCTGAGTAGAGTCAGTCAGATCAGAGTCAGTCAGATCAGAGTCAGTCAGAGCAGAGTCTGTCAGAGCAGAGTCAGTCAGAGAAGAGTCAGTCAGAGCAGAATCAGTCAGAACAGAGTCAGCCAGAGCAGAGTCAGTCAGAGCAGAGTCTGTCAGAGCAGTCAGTCAGAGCAGAGTCAGTCAGAGCAGAGTCACACAGAGCAGATTCAGTCATAGTAGAGTCAGTCAGAGCAGAGGAAGTCAGATCAGAGACAGTCAGAGCAGAGTCACACAGAGCAGATTCAGTCACAGTAGAGTCAGTCAGAGCAGAGTCAGTCAGAGCAGATTCAGTCAGAGTAGAGTTAGTCAGAGCAGAGTCAATGAGCAGAGTTAGTCAGAGCAGAGTCAGTCAGAGCAGAGTCAATCAGAGCAGATTCAGTCAGAGCAGAGTCAATCAGAGCAGAGTCAGTCAGAGCAGAGTCAGTCAGAGCAGAGTCAGTCAGAGCAGAGTCAGTCAGAGCAGAGTCAGTCAGAGCAGAGTCAGTCAGAGCAGAGTCAGTCAGAGCAGAGTCACTCAGAGCAGAGTCAATGAGAGTAGATTCAGTCAGAGCAGTGTCAATCAGAGCAGATTCAGTCAGAGCAGAGTGAGTCAGAGAGAGTCAGTCAGAGATGAGCCAGGCCATCCCAATCAGGGAAGAGTCAGTCAGAGCAGGGTCAGTCACAGCAGACAAGAGAAGATCTGCAGATGCTGGAAATCCGAGCAACACACAGAAAATGATGGAGGAACTCAGCAGGCCAGGCAGCACCTATGGAAAAAAGGTTTCAGCCCAAAACGTCGACTGTACTTTTTTCCGTAGATGCTGCCTGGCCTGCTGTGTTCCTCCAGCAGTTTGTGCCTGTCAGTCACAGCAGAGCAGAATCAGTCAGAGCAGAGTCATTCAGAGCAGAATCAGTCAGAGCAGAGTCACACAGAGCTGGGTCAGTCAGAGCAGATTCACTCAGAGCAGAGTCAGTCAGAACAGTGTCCGTCAGAGCAGAATCAGTCAGAGCCGAGTCAGTCAGATCAGAGTCATTCAGAGCAGATTCAGTCAGAGCAGAGTCACTCAGAGCAGAGTCAGTCAGAACAGTGTCAGTCAGAGCAGAATCAGTCAGAGCCGAGTCAGTCAGATCAGAGTCTGTCAGAGAAGAGTCACACAGAGCAGATTCAGTCACAGTAGAGTCAGTCAGAGCAGTGTCAGTCAGAGCAGAGAGAGTGTAGAGTCAGTCAGAGCAGAGTGAATGAGCAGAGTCAGTCAGAGCAGAGTTACTCAGAGCAGAGTCAGTCAGAGCAGAGCCAGTCAGAGCAGATTCAGTCAGGACAGAGTCAATGAGCAGAGTCAGTCAGAGCAGAGTGAGTCAGAGAGAGTCAGTCAGAGCAGAGTCAGTCAGAGCAGAGTCAGTCAGAGCAGGGTCAGTCACAGCAGACAAGAGAAGATCTGCAGATGCTGGAAATCCGAGCAACACACAGAAAATGATGGAGGAACTCAGCAGGCCAGGCAGCACCTATGGAAAAAAGGTTTCAGCCCAAAACGTCGACTGTACTTTTTTCCGTAGATGCTGCCTGGCCTGCTGAGTTCCTCCAGCAGTTTGTGCCTGTCAGTCACAGCAGAGCAGAATCAGTCAGAGCAGAGTCATTCAGAGCAGAATCAGTCAGAGCAGAGTCACACAGAGCTGGGTCAGTCAGAGCAGAGTCAGTCAGAGCAGAGTCAGTCAGAGCAGAATCAGTCAGAGCAGAGTCAGTCAGAGCAGAGTCAGTCAGAGCAGAGTCAGTCAGAGCAGAATCAGTCAGAGCAGAGTCAGTCAGAGCAGAGTCAGTCAGAACAGTGTCAGTCAGAGCAGATTCAGTCAGAGCGAGTCAGTCAGATCAGAGTCAGTCAGAGAAGAGTCACACAGAGCAGATTCAGTCAGAGTAGTGTCAGTCAGAGCAGAGTCAGTCAGAGCAGAGTCTGTGTAGAGTCAGTCAGAGCAGAGTGAATGAGCAGAGTCAGTCAGAGCAGAGTTACTCAGAGCAGAGTCAGTCAGAGCAGAGCCAGTCAGAGCAGATTCAGTCAGGACAGAGTCAATGAGCAGAGTCAGTCAGAGCAGAGTCAGTCAGAGCAGAGTCAGTCAGAGCAGGGTGAGTCAGATCAGAGTCAGTCAGAGCAGGGTCAGTCACAGCAGACAAGAGAAGATCTGCAGATGCTGGAAATCCGAGCAACACACAGAAAATGATGGAGGAACTCAGCAGGCCAGGCAGCACCTATGGAAAAAAGGTTTCAGCCCAAAACGTCAACTGTACTTTTTTCCGTAGATGCTGCCTGGCCTGCTGAGTTCCTCCAGCAGTTTGTGCCTGTCAGTCACAGCAGAGCAGAATCAATCAGAGCAGAGTCATTCAGAGCAGAGTCAGTTAGAGCAGAATCAGTCAGAGGAGATTCAGTCAGAGCAAAGTCAGTCAGAACAGTGTCAGTCAGACAGAATCAGTCAGAGCAGAGTCATTCAGGGCAGAGTCAGTCAGAGCAGAGTCAGTCAGAGCTGGGTCAGTCAGAGCAGAGTCAGTCAGAGCAGAGTCAGTCAGAGCAGAGTCAGTCAGAGCAGAGTCAGTCAGAGCAGAGTCAGTCAGAGCAGAGTCAGTCAGAGCAGAGTCAGTCAGAGCAGATTCAGTCAGAGCAGAGTCAGTCAGAGCAGATTCAGTCAGAGCAGAGTCAATGAGCAGAGTCAGTCAGAACAGAGTCACACAGAGCAGATTCAGTCACAGCAGAGTCAGTCAGAGCAGATTCAGTCAGAGCAGAGTCAGTCAGAGCAGAGTCAGTCAGAGCAGAGTCAGTCAGAGCAGAGTCAATCAGAGCAGAGTCAGTCAGAGCAGAGTCAGTCAGAGCAGAGTCAGTCAGAGCAGAGTCAGTCAGAGCAGAGTCAGTCAGAGCAGAGTCAGTCAGAGCAGAGTCAGTCAGAGCAGAGTCAGTCAGAGCAGATTCAGTCAGAGCAGAGTCATTCAGAGCAGATTCAGTCAGAGCAGAGTCAGTCAGATCAGAGTCAGTTAGAGCAGAGTCAGTCAGAGCAGAGTCAATCAGAGCAGAGTCACTCAGAGCAGAGTCAATCAGAGCAGATTCAGTCAGAGCAGAGTCAGTCAGAGCAGAATCAGTCAGAACAGAGACAGTCAGAGCAGAGACAGTCAGAGCTGTGACAGTCAGAGCAGAGACAGTCAGAGCAGAGTCAGTCAGAGCAGAGTCAGTCAGAGCAGAGTCAGTCAGAGCAGAGTCAGTCAGAGCAGAGTCAGTCAGAGCAGAGTCAGTCAGAGCAGAGTCAGTCAGAGCAGAGTCAGTCAGAGCAGAGTCAGTCAGAGCAGAGTCAGTCAGAGCAGAGTCAGTCAGAGCAGAGTCAGTCAGAGCAGAGTCACACAGAGCAGATTCAGTCAGAGTAGAGTCAGTCAGAGCAGAGGAAGTCAGATCAGAGACAGTCAGAGCAGAGTCACACAGAGCAGATTCAGTCACAGTAGAGTCAGTCAGAGCAGAGTCAGTCAGAGCAGAGAGAGAGCAGAGTCAGTCAGAGCAGAGTGAATGAGCAGAGTCAGTCAGAGCAGAGTCAGTCAGAGCAGAGCCAGTCAGAGCAGATTCAGTCAGGACAGAGTCAATGAGCAGAGTCAGTCAGAGCAGAGTCAGTCAGAGCAGAGTCACAGTCAGAGCAGAGACAGTCAGAGCAAAGTCTGTCAGAGCAGTCAGTCAGAGCAGAGTCAGTCAGAGCAGAGTCAGTCAGAGCAGAGTCAGTCAGAGCAGATTCAGTCAGAGCAGAGTCAATCAGAGCAGAGTCAGTCAGAGCAGAGTCAGTCAGAGCAGAATCAGTCAGAGCAGAGTCAGTCAGAGAAGAGTCAGTCAGAGCAGGGTCAGTCACAGCAGACAAGAGAAGATCTGCAGATGCTGGAAATCCGAGCAACACACAGAAAATGATGGAGGAACTCAGCAGGCCAGGCAGCACCTATGGAAAAAAGGTTTCAGCCCAAAACGTCGACTGTACTTTTTTCCGTAGATGCTGCCTGGCCTGCTGTGTTCCTCCAGCAGTTTGTGCCTGTCAGTCACAGCAGAGCAGAATCAGTCAGAGCAGAGTCATTCAGAGTTGAATCAGTCAGAGCAGAGTCACACAGAGCTGGGTCAGTCAGAGCAGATTCACTCAGAGCAGAGTCAGTCAGAACAGTGTCCGTCAGAGCCGAATCAGTCAGAGCCGAGTCAGTCAGATCAGAGTCATTCAGAGCAGATTCAGTCAGAGCAGATTCACTCAGAGCAGAGTCAGTCAGAACAGTGTCAGTCAGAGCAGAATCAGTCAGAGCCGAGTCAGTCAGATCAGAGTCTGTCAGAGAAGAGTCACACAGAGCAGATTCAGTCACAGTAGAGTCAGTCAGAGCAGTGTCAGTCAGAGCAGAGAGAGTGTAGAGTCAGTCAGAGCAGAGTGAATGAGCAGAGTCAGTCAGAGCAGAGTTACTCAGAGCAGAGTCAGTCAGAGCAGAGCCAGTCAGAGCAGATTCAGTCAGGACAGAGTCAATGAGCAGAGTCAGTCAGAGCAGAGTGAGTCAGAGAGAGTCAGTCAGAGATGAGCCAGGCCATCCCAATCAGGGAAGAGTCAGTCAGAGCAGGGTCAGTCACAGCAGACAAGAGAAGATCTGCAGATGCTGGAAATCCGAGCAACACACAGAAAATGATGGAGGAACTCAGCAGGCCAGGCAGCACCTATGGAAAAAAGGTTTCAGCCCAAAACGTCAACTGTACTTTTTTCCGTAGATGCTGCCTGGCCTGCTGAGTTCCTCCAGCAGTTTGTGTGTGTCAGTCACAGCAGAGCCAGCTAGAGCTGAGTCAGTCAGTGCAGAGTCAGTCACAGCAGAATCAGTCAGAGCAGAGTCAGTCAGAGCAAAGTCAGTCAGAACAGTGTCAGTCAGACAGAATCAGTCAGAGAAGAGTCATTCAGGGCAGAGTCAGTCAGAGCAGAGTCAGTCAGAGCTGGGTCAGTCAGAGCAGAGTCAGTCAGAGCAGAGTCAGTCAGAGTAGAGTCAGTCAGAACAGAGTCAGTCAGAGCAGAGTCAGTCAGAGCAGAGTCAGTCAGAGCAGAGTCAGTTTGTGCAGAGTCAGTCAGAGCAGAGTCAGTCAGAGCAGAGTCAGTCAGAGCAGAGTCAGTCAGAGCAGAGTCAGTCAGAGCAGAGTCACACAGAGCAGATTCAGTCAGAGCAGAGTCAGTCAGAGCAGAATCAGTCAGAGCAGAGTCAGTCAGAGCAGAGTCAGTCAGAGCAGAGTCAGTCAGAGCAGAGTCAGTCAGAGCAGAGTCAGTCAGAGCAGAGTCAGTCAGAGCAGAGTCAGTCAGAGCAGAGTCAGTCAGAGCAGAGTCAGTCAGAGCAGAGTCAGTCAGAGCAGAGTCAGTCAGAGCAGAGTCAGTCAGAGCAGATTCAGTCAGAGCAGAGTCAGTCAGAGCAGAGTCAGTCAGAGCAGAGTCAGTCAGATCAGAGTCAGTTAGAGCAGAGTCAGTCAGAGCAGAGTCAATCAGAGCAGAGTCACTCAGAGCAGAGTCAATCAGAGCAGATTCAGTCAGAGCAGAGTCATTCAGAGCAGATTCAGTCAGAGCAGAGTCAGTCAGAGCAGAGTCAGCTAGAGCAGAGTCAGTCAGAGCAGAATCAGTCAGAGCAGAGTCAGTCAGAGTAGCTAAGTTAAAGCAGCATAGTCAGAACAGAGTCAAAGCAGTCAGTCAGATGCACAGTCAAAGCAGTCAGTCAGAACAGCTCAGGAAGAAAAGATTCTATCAGAGCAGAGACAGTCAGAGCAGTCAGTCAGAGCAGAGTCAATCAGAGCAGAGTCAGTCAGAGCAGATCAATCAAAGGAGAGACAGTCAGACCAAAGTCAGTCAGAGCAGCTTATTCAGAACAGAGTCAAAGCAGTCAGAGCTGCACAGTCAGAGCAGTCAGTCAGAACAACTCAGTAAGAAAAGATTTTGTCAGAGCAGAGACAGTCAGAGCAGTACAGTCAGAGATAAGTCAGTCAGAGAAGAGTAGGACAGAGCAGCCCAGCTTGGACAGAGTCAATGAGTGCACATTCAGACAGAGCATAGTCAGTCAGAGCAGATTCAGTGAGGTGAGAAGTCAGTCAGAGCAGACAGTGATTGTGACTCATTCGGAGCAGAGCTTGTCGTAGGTGAATCAGTCAGTGCAAAGTCATTCAGCGCAGAACCAGTCAGAGCAGAGATACACAGAGCAGAGTCAGTCAGAGCAGAATCAGTCAGAACAGAGACAGTCAGAGCAGAGACAGTCCGAGCTGTGACAGTCAGAGCAGAGACAGTCAGAGCAAAGTCTGTCAGAGCAGTCAGTCAGAGCAGAGTCAGTCAGAGCAGAGGCAGTCAGAGCAGAGTCAGTCAAAGCAGAGTCATTCAGAGCAGATTCAGTCAGAGCAGAGTCACTCAGAGCAGAGTCAGTCAGAACAGAGTTACACAGAGCAGATTCAATCAGAGCAGAGTCAGTCAGATCAGAGTCAGTCAGAGCAGTGTCACACAGAGCAGATTCAGTCAGAGTAGAGTCAGTCAGAGCAGAGGCAGTCAGAGCAGAGTCAGAGAGCAGAGTCAGTCAGAGCAGAGTGAATGAGCAGAGTCAGTCAGAGCAGAGTTAGTCAGAGCAGAGCCAGTCAGAGCAGATTCAGTCAGGACAGAGTCAATGAGCAGAGTCAGTCAGAGCAGAAAATGATGGAGGAACTCAGCAGGCCAGGCAGCACCTATGGAAAAAAGGTTTCAGCCCAAAACGTCGACTGTACTTTTTTCCGTAGATGCTGCCTGGCCTGCTGAGTTCCTCCAGCAGTTTGTGCCTGTCAGTCACAGCAGAGCAGAATCAGTCAGAGCAGAGTCATTCAGAGCAGAATCAGTCAGAGCAGAGTCACACAGAGCTGGGTCAGTCAGAGCAGAGTCAGTCAGAGCAGAGTCAGTCAGAGCAGAGTCAGTCAGAGCAGAGTCAGTCAGAGCAGAGTCAGTCAGAGCAGAGTCAGTCAGAGCAGAGTCACACAGAGCAGATTCAGTCAGAGTAGAGTCAGTCAGAGCAGAGGCAGTCAGAGCAGATTCAGTCAGAGCAGAGTCAGTCAGAGCAGAGTCAGTCAGAGCAGAGTCAGTCAGAGCAGAGTCAGTCAGAGCAGAGTCAGTCAGAGCAGAGTCAGTCAGAGCAGAGTCAGTCAGAGCAGATTCAGTCAGAGCAGAGTCAGTCAGAACAGAGTCAGTCAGAGCAGAGTCAGTCAGAGCAGAGTCAGTCAGATCAGAGTCAGTCAGAGCAGAGTCAGTCAGAGCAGAGTCAATCAGAGCAGAGTCAGTCAGAGCAGAGTCAGTCAGAGCAGAGTCAATCAGAGCAGATTCTGTCAGAGCAGAGTCAGTCAGAGCAGATTCAGTCAGAGCAGAGTCTGTCAGAACAGGGTGAGTAAGAGCAGAGTCAGTCAGAATGGAGTCAGTCTGAGTAGAGTCAGTCAGATCAGAGTCAGTCAGATCAGAGTCAGTCAGAGCAGAGTCTGTCAGAGCAGAGTCAGTCAGAGAAGAGTCAGTCAGAGCAGAATCAGTCAGAACAGAGTCAGCCAGAGCAGAGTCAGTCAGAGCAGAGTCAGTCAGAGCAGAGTCAGTCAGAGCAGAGTCAGTCAGAGCAGAGTCACACAGAGCAGATTCAGTCACAGCAGAGTCAGTCAGAGCAGAGTCAGTCAGAGCAGAGTCAGTCAGAGCAGAGTCACACAGAGCAGATTCAGTCACAGCAGAGTCAGTCAGAGCAGAGACAGTCAGAGCAGAGTCAATGAGCAGAGTCAGTCAGAGCAGAGTCAATCAGCAGAGTCAGTCAGAACAGAGTCAGTCTGAGCAGAGTCAGTCAGAGCAGAGTCAGTCAGAGCAGAGTCAGTCAGAGCAGAGTCAGTCAGAGCAGATTCAGTCAGAGCAGAGTCAGTCAGTGCAGAGTCAGTCAGAGCAGAGTCAGTCAGAGCAGAGTCAGTCAGAGCAGAGTCAGTCAGTGCAGAGTCAGTTTGTGCAGAGTCAGTCAGAGCAGAGTCTGTCAGATCAGAGTCTGTCAGATCACAGTCAGTCAGAGCAGAGTCAGTCAGAGCAGAGTCACACAGAGCAGATTCAGTCAGAGCAGAGTCAGTCAGAGCAGAGTCAGTCAGAGCAGAGTCAGTCAGAGCAGAGTCAGTCAGAGCAGAGTCAGTCAGAGCAGAGTCAGTCAGAGCAGAGTCAGTCAGAGCAGAGTCAGTCAGAGCAGATTCTGTCAGAGCAGAGTCAGTCAGAGCAGATTCAGTCAGAGCAGAGTCAGTCAGATCAGAGTCAGTCAGAGCAGATTCAGTCAGAGCAGAGTCAGTCAGATCAGAGTCAGTTAGAGCAGAGTCAGTCAGAGCAGAGTCAATCAGAGCAGAGTCACTCAGAGCAGAGTCAATGAGAGTAGATTCAGTCAGAGCAGTGTCAATCAGAGCAGATTCTGTCAGAGCAGAGTCAGTCAGAGCAGAGTCAGTCAGAGCAGAGACAGTCAGAGCAGAGACAGTCAGAGCAGAGTCAGTCAGAGCAGAGTCAGTCAGAGCAGAGTCAGTCAGAGCAGAGTCAGTCAGAGCAGAGTCAGTCAGAGCAGAGTCAGTCAGAGCAGAGTCAGTCAGAGCAGAGTCAGTCAGAGCAGAGTCAGTCAGAGCAGAGTCAGTCAGAGCACAGTCAGTCAGAGCAGAGTCAGTCAGAGCAGAGTCACACAGAGCAGATTCAGTCACAGCAGAGTCAGTCAGAGCAGAGGCAGTCAGAGCAGAGTCAGTCAGAGCAGAGTCACACAGAGCAGATTCAGTCAGAGTAGAGTCAGTCAGAGCAGAGTCAGTCAGAGCAGATTCAGTCAGAGCAGAGTCAGTCAGAGCAGAGTCAATGAGCAGAGTCAGTCAGAACTGAATCAGTCTGTGCAGAGTTAGTCAGAGCAGATTCAGTCAGAGCAGAGTCAGTCAGAGCAGATTCAGTCAGAGCAGAGTCAGTCAGAGCAGTGACAGTCAGAGCAGAGACAGTCAGAGCAAAGTCTGTCAGAGCAGTCAGTCAGAGCAGAGTCAGTCAGAGCAGAGTCATACAGAGCAGAGTCAGTCAGAGCAGATTCAGTCAGAGCAGAGTCAATCAGAGCAGATTCTGTCAGAGCAGAGTCATTCAGAGCAGAGTCAGTCAGAGCAGAGTCAGTCAGAGCAGAGTCAGTCAGAGCAGGGTCAGTCACAGCAGACAAGAGAAGATCTGCAGATGCTGGAAATCCGAGCAACACACAGAGAATGATGGAGGAACTCAGCAGGCCAGGCAGCACCTATGGAAAAAAGGTTTCAGCCCAAAACGTCGACTGTACTTTTTTCCGTAGATGCTGCCTGGCCTGCTGAGTTGCTCCAGCAGTTTGTGTGTGTCAGTCACAGCAGAGCCAGCTAGAGCAGAGTCAGTCAGAGCAGAATCAGTCAGAGCAGAGTCAGTCAGAGTAGCTAAGTTAAAGCAGCTTAGTCAGAACAGAGTCAAAGCAGTCAGTCAGATGCACAGTCAAAGCAGTCAGTCAGAACAGAGTCAGGAAGAAAAGATTCTATCAGAGCAGAGACAGCTAGAGGAGTACAGTCAGAGATAAATCAGTCAGAGAAGAGTAGGACAGAGCAGCCCAGCTTGGACAGAGTCAGTGAGTGCACATTCAGACAGAGCATAGTCAGTCAGAGCAGATTCAGTGAGGTGAGAAGTCAGTCAGAGCAGACAGTGATTGTGACTCATTCGGAGCAGAGCTTGTCGTAGGTGAATCAGTCAGTGCAAAGTCATTCAGCGCAGAACCAGTCAGAGCAGAGATACACAGAGCAGAGTCAGTCAGAGCAGAGTCATTCAGAGCAGATTCAGTCAGAGCAGAGTCACTCAGAGCAGAGTCAGTCAGAGCAGAGTCAGTCAGAGCAGAGTCAGTCAGAGCAGAGTCAGTCAGAGCAGAGTCAGTCAGAGCAGAGTCACACAGAGCAGATTCAGTCACAGCAGAGTCAGTCAGAGCAGAGTCAATCAGAGCAGAGTCAGTCAGAACAGAGTCACACAGAGCAGATTCAGTCACAGCAGAGTCAGTCAGAGCAGAGTCAGTCAGAGCAGAGTCAGTCAGAGCAGAGTCAGTCAGAGCAGAGTCAGTCAGAGCAGAGTCAGTCAGAGCAGAGTCAGTCAGAGCAGAGTCAGTCAGAGCAGAGTCAGTCAGAGCAGAGTCAGTCAGAGCAGAGTCAGTCAGAGCAGAGTCAGTCAGAGCAGATTCAGTCAGAGCAGAGTCAGTCAGAGCAGAGTCAGTCAGAGCAGAGTCAGTCAGAGCAGATTCAGTCAGAGCAGAGTCAATGAGCAGAGTCAGTCAGAACAGAGTCACACAGAGCAGATTCAGTCACAGCAAGAGTCAGACAGAGCAGAGACCATCAGAGCAGAGTCAGTCAGCAGATTCAGTCGGAGCAGAGTCAGTCAGAGCAGATTCCGTCAGAGCAGAGTTAATGAGCAGAGTCAGTCAGAGCAGAGTCAGTCAGAGCAGAGTCAGTCAGAGCAGAGTCAGTCAGAGCAGAGTCAGTCAGAGCAGAGTCAGTCAGAGCAGAGTCAGTCAGAGCAGAGTCAGTCAGAGCAGAGTCAGTCAGAGCAGATTCAGTCAGGACAGAGTCAATGAGCAGAGTCAGTCAGAGCAGAGTGAGTCAGAGAGAGTCAGTCAGAGATGAGCCAGGCCATCCCAATCAGGCAAGAGTCAGTCAGAGCAGGGTCAGTCACAGCAGACAAGAGAAGATCTGCAGATGCTGGAAATCCGAGCAACACACAGAAAATGATGGAGGAACTCAGCAGGCCAGGCAGCACCTATGGAAAAACGGTTTCAGCCCAAAACGTCGACTGTACTTTTTTCCGTAGATGCTGCCTGGCCTGCTGAGTTCCTCCAGCAGTTTGTGCCTGTCAGTCACAGCAGAGCAGAATCAGTCAGAGCAGAGTCAGTCAGAGCAGATTCAGTCAGAGCAGAGACAGAGCAGAGTCAATCAGAGCAGATTCAGTCAGAGCAGAGTCAGTCAGATCAGTGTCAGTCAGAGCAGAGTCAGTCAGAGCAGAGTCAGTCAGAGCAGAGTCAGTCAGAGCAGATTCAGTCAGAGCAGATTCAGTCAGAGCAGAGTCAGTCAGAGCAGTGTCAGTCAGAGCAGAATCAGTCAGAGCCGAGTCAGTCAGATCAGAGTCTGTCAGAGAAGAGTCACACAGAGCAGATTCAGTCACAGTAGAGTCAGTCAGAGCAGTGTCAGTCAGAGCAGAGAGAGTGTAGAGTCAGTCAGAGCAGAGTGAATGAGCAGAGTCAGTCAGAGCAGAGTTACTCAGAGCAGAGTCAGTCAGAGCAGAGCCAGTCAGAGCAGATTCAGTCAGGACAGAGTCAATGAGCAGAGTCAGTCAGAGCAGAGTGAGTCAGAGAGAGTCAGTCAGAGATGAGCCAGGCCATCCCAATCAGGGAAGAGTCAGTCAGAGCAGGGTCAGTCACAGCGGACAGGAGAAGATCTGCAGATGCTGGAAATCCGAGCAACACACAGAAAATGATGGAGGAACTCAGCAGGCCAGGCAGCACCTATGGAAAAAAGGTTTCAGCCCAAAACGTCAACTGTACTTTTTTCCGTAGATGCTGCCTGGCCTGCTGAGTTCCTCCAGCAGTTTGTGCCTGTCAGTCACAGCAGAGCAGAATCAATCAGAGCAGAGTCATTCAGAGCAGAGTCAGTTAGAGCAGAATCAGTCAGAGGAGATTCAGTCAGAGCAAAGTCAGTCAGAACAGTGTCAGTCAGACAGAATCAGTCAGAGCAGAGTCATTCAGGGCAGAGTCAGTCAGAGCAGAGTCAGTCAGAGCAGAGTCAGTCAGAGCAGAGTCAGTCAGAGCAGAGTCAGTCAGAGCAGAGTCAGTCAGAGCAGAGTCAGTCAGAGCAGAGTCAGTCAGAGCAGAGTCAGTCAGAGCAGAGTCACACAGAGCAGAGTCAGTCAGAGCAGAGTCAGTCAGAGCAGAGACAGTCAGAGCAGATTCAGTCAGAGCAGAGTCAGTCAGAGCAGAGTCACACAGAGCAGATTCAGTCACAGCAGAGTCAGACAGAGCAGAGACAGTCAGAGCAGAGTCAGTCAGAGCAGAGTCAGTCAGAGCAGAGTCAGTCAGAGCAGAGTCAGTCAGAGCAGAGTCAGTCAGAGCAGAGTCAGTCAGAGCAGAGTCAGTCAGAGCAGAGTCAGTCAGAGCAGAGTCACTCAGAGCAGATTCAGTCAGAGCAGAGTCATTCAGAGCAGATTCAGTCAGAGCAGAGTCAGTCAGAGCAGAGTCAGTCAGAGCAGAGTCAGTCAGAGCAGAGTCAATCAGAGCAGAGTCAGTCAGAGCAGAGTCATTCAGAGCAGATTCAGTCAGAGCAGAGTCAGTCAGAGCAGAGTCAGTCAGAGCAGAGTCAGTCAGAGCAGAATCAGTCAGAGCAGAGTCAGTCAGAGCAGAGGCAGTCAGAGCAGAGTCAGTCAGATCAGAGTCAGTCAGATCAGAGTCAGTCAGAGCAGAGTCTGTCAGAGCAGAGTCAGTCAGAGAAGAGTCAGTCAGAGCAGAATCAGTCAGAACAGAGTCAGCCAGAGCAGAGTCAGTCAGAGCAGAATCAGTCAGAGCAGAGTCAGTCAGAGTAGAGTCAGTCAGAGCAGGATCAGTTAGAGCAGAGTCAGTCAGAGCAGAGTCACTCCGAGCAGAGTCAGTCAGAACAGTGTCAGTCAGAGCAAAGTCTGTCAGAGCAGTCAGTCAGAGCAGAGTCAGTCAGAGCAGAGTCAGTCAGAGCAGATTCAGTCAGAGCAGAGTCAGTCAGAGCAGAATCAGTCAGAGCAGAGACAGTCAGAGCAGAGTCAGTCAGAGCTGAGTCAGTCAGAGCAGAGTCAGTCAGAGCAGAGTCAGTCAGTGCAGAGTCAGTTTGTGCAGAGTCAGTCAGAGCAGAGTCTGTCAGATCAGAGTCTCTCAGATCACAGTGAGACAGAGCAGAGTCAGTCAGAGCAGAGTTACACAGAGCAGATTCAATCAGAGCAGAGTCAGTCAGAGCAGTGTCAGTCAGAGCAGAGAGAGAGTAGAGTCAGTCAGAGCAGAGTGAATGAGCAGAGTCAGTCAGAGCAGAGTTAGTCAGAGCAGAGTCAGTCAGAGCAGATTCAGTCAGAGCAGAGTCAGTCAGATCAGAGTCAGTTAGAGCAGAGTCAGTCAGAGCAGAGTCAGTCAGAGCAGAGTCAGTCAGAGCAGAGTCATTCAGAGCAGATTCAGTCAGAGCAGAGTCAGTCAGAGCAGAGTCAGTCAGAGCAGAGTCAGTCAGAGCAGATTCAGTCAGAGCAGAGTCAATCAGAGCAGAGTCTGTCAGAGCAGAGTCAGTCAGAGCAGAGTCAGTCAGAACAGAGTCAGTCAGAGCAGAGTCAGTCAGAGCAGAGTCAGTCACAGCAGACAAGAGAAGATCTGCAGATGCTGGAAATCCGAGCAACACACAGAAAATGATGGAGGAACTCAGCAGGCCAGGCAGCACCTATGGAAAAAAGGTTTCAGCCCAAAACGTCAACTGTACTTTTTTCCGTAGATGCTGCCTGGCCTGCTGAGTTCCTCCAGCAGTTTGTGCCTGTCAGTCACAGCAGAGCAGAATCAGTCAGAGCAGAGTCAGTCAGAGCAGAGTCAGTCAGAGCAGAGTCAGTCAGAGCAGAGTCAGTCAGAGCAGAGTCAGTCAGAGCAGAGTCAGTCAGAGCAGAGTCAGTCAGAGCAGAGTCAGTCAGAGCAGAGTCAGTCAGAGCAGAGTCAGTCAGAGCAGATTCAGTCAGAGCAGAGTCAGTCAGAGCAGAGTCAGTCAGAGCAGAGTCAGTCAGAGCAGATTCAGTCAGAGCAGAGTCAGTCAGATCAGAGTCAGTCAGAGCAGAGTCACACAGAGCAGATTCAGTCAGAGTAGAGTCAGTCAGAGCAGAGTCAGTCAGAGCAGAGAGAGTGTAGAGTCAGTCAGAGCAGAGTGAATGAGCAGAGTCAGTCAGAGCAGAGTTACTCAGAGCAGAGTCAGTCAGAGCAGAGCCAATGAGAGTAGATTCAGTCAGAGCAGTGTCAATCAGAGCAGATTCTGTCAGAGCAGAGTCAGTCAGAGCAGAATCAGTCAGAGATGAGCCAGGCCATCCCAATCAGGGAAGAGTCAGTCAGAGCAGGGTCAGTCACAGCAGACAAGAGAAGATCCGCAGATGCTGGAAATCCGAGCAACACACAGAAAATGATGGAGGAACTCAGCAGGCCAGGCAGCACCTATGGAAAAAAGGTTTCAGCCCAAAACGTTAACTGTACTTTTTTCCGTAGATGCTGCCTGGCCTGCTGAGTTCCTCCAGCAGTTTTTGCCTGTCAGTCACAGCAGAGCAGAATCAATCAGAGCAGTGTCAATCAGAGCAGATTCTGTCAGAGCAGAGTCATTCAGAGCAGATTCAGTCAGAGCAGAGTCAGTCAGAGCAGAGTCAGTCAGAGCAGAGTCAGTCAGAGCAGAGTCAGTCAGAGCAGAGTCAGTCAGAGCAGAGTCAGTCAGAGCAGAGTCAATGAGCAGAGTCAGTCAGAACAGAGTCACACAGAGCAGATTCAGTCACAGCAGAGTCAGACAGAGCAGAGACAGTCAGAGCAGAGTCAGTCAGAGCAGAGTCAGTCAGAGCAGAGTCAATCAGAGCAGAGTCAGTCAGAGCAGAGTCAGTCAGAGCAGAGTCAATCAGAGCAGATTCAGTCAGAGCAGAGTCAATCAGAGCAGATTCAGTCAGAGCAGAGTCAGTCAGAGCAGAGTCAGTCAGAGCAGAGACAGTCAGAGCAAAGTCTGTCAGAGCAGTCAGTCAGAGCAGAGTCAGTCAGAGCAGAGTCAGTCAGAGCAGAGTCAGTCAGAGCAGATTCAGTCAGAGCAGAGTCAGTCAGAGCAGAGTCAGTCAGAGCAGAGTCAGTCAGAGCAGAGTCAGTCAGAGATGAGCCAGGCCATCCCAATCAGGGAAGAGTCAGTCAGAGCAGGGTCAGTCACAGCAGACAAGAGAAGATCTGCAGATGCTGGAAATCCGAGCAACACACAGAAAATGATGGAGGAACTCAGCAGGCCAGGCAGCACCTATGGAAAAAAGGTTTCAGCCCAAAACGTCGACTGTACTTTTTTCCGTAGATGCTGCCTGGCCTGCTGAGTTCCTCCAGCAGTTTGTGCCTGTCAGTCACAGCAGAGCAGAATCAGTCAGAGCAGAGTTAGTCAGAGCAGAGTCAGTCAGAGCAGTCAGTCAGAGCAGAGTCAATCAGAGCAGATTCAGTCAGAGCAGAGTCAGTCAGAGCAGAGTCAGTCAGAGCAGAGTCAGTCAGAGCAGAGTCACTCAGAGCAGAGTCAGTCAGAGCAGATTCAGTCAGAGCAGAGTCAGTCAGAGCAGAGTCAGTCAGAGCAGAGTCAGTCAGAGCAGATTCAGTCAGAGCAGAGTCAGTCAGAGCAGAGTCAGTCAGAGCAGAGTCACACAGAGCAGATTCAGTCAGAGCAGAGTCAGTCAGAGCAGAGTCAGTCAGAGCAGAGAGAGTGTAGAGTCAGTCAGAGCAGAGTCAATGAGCAGAGTCAGTCAGAGCAGAGTCAGTCAGAGCAGAGTCAGTCAGAGCAGAGTCAGTCAGAGCAGATTCAGTCAGAGCAGAGTCAATCAGAGCAGAGTCAGTCAGAGCAGAGTCAGTCAGAGCAGAGTCAGTCAGAGATGAGCCAGGCCATCCCAATCAGGGAAGAGTCAGTCAGAGCAGGGTCAGTCACAGCAGACAAGAGAAGATCTGCAGATGCTGGAAATCCGAGCAACACACAGAAAATGATGGAGGAACTCAGCAGGCCAGGCAGCACCTATGGAAAAAAGGTTTCAGCCCAAAACGTCAACTGTACTTTTTTCCGTAGATGCTGCCTGGCCTGCTGAGTTCCTCCAGCAGTTTGTGCCTGTCAGTCACAGCAGAGCAGAATCAATCAGAGCAGAGTCATTCAGAGCAGAGTCAGTTAGAGCAGAATCAGTCAGAGGAGATTCAGTCAGAGCAAAGTCAGTCAGAACAGAGTCAGTCAGAGCAGAGTCAGTCAGAGCAGAGTCAGTCAGAGCAGAGTCAGTCAGAGCAGAGTCAGTCAGAGCAGAGTCAGTCAGAGCAGAGTCAGTCAGAGCAGAGTCAGTCAGAGCAGAGTCACACAGAGCAGATTCAGTCAGAGCAGAGTCAGTCAGAGCAGAGTCAGTCAGATCAGAGTCAGTCAGAGCAGAGTCACACAGAGCAGATTCAGTCACAGTAGAGTCAGTCAGAGCAGAGTCAGTCAGAGCAGAGAGAGAGTAGAGTCAGTCAGAGCAGAGTGAATGAGCAGAGTCAGTCAGAGCAGAGTTAGTCAGAGCAGAGTCATTCAGGGCAGAGTCAGTCAGAGCAGAGTCAGTCAGAGCTGGGTCAGTCAGAGCAGAACAGTCAGAGCAGAGTCAGTCAGAGTAGAGTCAGTCAGAACAGAGTCAGTCAGAGCAGGGTCAGTTAGAGCAGAGTCAGTCAGAGCAGAGTGAGTCAGAGCAGAGTCAGTCAGAGCAGAGTCACACAGAGCAGATTCAATCAGAGCAGAGTCAGTCAGATCAGAGTCAGTCAGAGCAGTGTCACACAGAGCAGATTCAGTCAGAGTAGAGTCAGTCAGAGCAGAGTCAGTCAGAGCAGAGTCAGTCAGAGCAGAGTCAGTCAGAGCAGAGTCAGTCAGAGCAGAGTCAGTCAGAGCAGAGTCAGTCAGAGCAGAGTCAGTCAGAGCAGAGTCAGTCAGAGCAGAGTCAGTCAGAGCAGATTCAGTCAGAGCAGAGTCAGTCAGAGCAGAGTCAGTCAGAGCAGAGTCAGTCAGAGCAGAGTCAGTCAGAGCAGAGTCAGTCAGAGCAGAGTCAGTCAGAGCAGAGTCAATCAGAGCAGAGTCACTCAGAGCAGAGTCAGTCAGAGTAGATTCAGTCAGAGCAGTGTCAATCAGAGCAGATTCTGTCAGAGCAGAGTCAGTTAGAACAGGGTGAGTAAGAGCAGAGTCAGTCAGAATGGAGTCAGTCTGAGTAGAGTCAGTCAGATCAGAGTCAGTCAGATCAGAGTCAGTCAGAGCAGAGTCTGTCAGAGCAGAGTCAGTCAGAGAAGAGTCAGTCAGAGCAGAATCAGTCAGAACAGAGTCAGCCAGAGCAGAGTCAGTCAGAGCAGAATCAGTCAGAGCAGAGTCAGTCAGAGTAGAGTCAGTCAGAGCAGGATCAGTTAGAGCAGAGTCAGTCAGAGCAGAGTCACTCCGAGCAGAGTCAGTCAGAACAGTGTCAGTCAGAGCAGAATCAGTCAGAGGAGAGTCAGTCAGAGCAGAGTCAGTCAGAACAGAGTCAGTCAGAGAAGAGTCAGACAGAGCAGGTTCAGTTACAGTAGAGTCAGTCAGAGCGGTGTCAGTTGGAGCAGAGAGAGAGTAGAGTCAGTCAGAGCAGAGTCATTGAGCAGAGTCAGTCAGAGGAGAGTCAGTCAGAGCAGAGTCAGTCAGAGCGGAGTCAGTCAGAACAGTGTCAGTCAGATCAGAATCAGTCAGAGCAGAGTCAGTCAGAGCGGAGTCAGTCAGAGAGAGTCAGTCAGAAATGAGCCAGGCCATCCCAATCAGGGAAGAGTCAGTCAGAGCAGGGTCAGTCACAGCAGACAAGAGAAGATCTGCAGATGCTGGAAATCCGAGCAACACACATAAAATGTTGGAGGAATTCAGCAGGCCAGGCAGCACCTATGGAAAAAGGGTTTCAGCCTAAAACGTCGACTGTACTTTTTTCCGTAGATGCTGCCTGGCCTGCTGAGTTTCTCCAGCAGTTTGTGTGTGTCAGTCACAGCAGAGCCAGCTAGAGCAGAGTCAGTCAGAGCAGAATCAGTCAGAGCAGAGTTAGTCAGAGCAGAGTCAGAGCAGAGACAGAGCAGAGTCAATCAGAGCAGATTCAGTCAGAGCAGAGTCAGTCAGAGCAGATTCAGTCAGAGCAGAGTCAGTCAGAGCAGATTCAGTCAGAGCAGAGTCAGTCAGAGCAGAGACAGTCAGAGCAGAGTCAGTCAGAGCAGAGTCAATGAGCAGAGAGTCAATGAGCAGTCAGAGCTGCACAGTCAGAGCAGTCAGTCAGAACAACTGAGTAAGAAAAGATTTTGTCAGAGCAGAGTCAGTCAGAAGAGTGTCAGTCAGAGCAGAGTCAGTCAGAGCAGAGTCAGTCAGAGCAGAGTCAGTCAGAGCAGAGTCACACAGAGCAGATTCAGTCAGAGCAGATTCAGTCAGAGCAGAGTCAATGAGCAGAGTTAGTCAGAACAGAGTCACACAGAGCAGATTCAGTCACAGCAGAGTCAGTCAGAGCAGAGTCAGTCAGAGCAGAGTCAATCAGAGCAGAGTCAGTCAGAGCAGAGTCAGTCAGAGCAGATTCAGTCAGAGCAGAGTCAGTCAGAGCAGAGTCAGTCAGAGCAGAGTCAGTCAGAGCAGAGTCAGTCAGAGCAAAGTCTGTCAGAGCAGAATCAGTCAGAGCAGAGTCAGTCAGAGCTGAGTCACTCAGAGCAGGGTCAGTCAGAGCAGAATCAGTCAGAGCAGAGACATTTAGAGCAGAATCAGTCGGAGGAGAGTCAGTCAGAGTGATGTTAGTCAGAACAGTGTCAGTCAAGCAGAATCAGTCAGAGCAAAGTCATTCAGGGCAATGTCAGTCAAAGCAGAGTCAGTCAGAGAAGAATCAGTCAGAGCAGAGTCAGTCAGAACAGAGTCAGTCAAAGCAGAATCTGTCAGAGCAGAGTCAGGTAGAACAGGGTGAGTAAGAGCAGAGTCAGTCAGAATGGAGTCAGTCAGATCAGAGTCAGTCAGATCAGGGTCAGTCAGAGCAGAGTCAGTCAGAGCAGATCTAGTCAGAGCAGAATCAGTCAGGGCAGAATCAGTCAGAACAGAGTCAGTTAGAACAGAGACAGTCAGAGTAGAGTCAGTCAGAGCAGAGTCAGTCAGAGAGAGTCAGTCAGAGCAGAGTCAGTCAGAACAGAGTCAGTCAGAGTAGAGTCAGTCAGAACAGAGTCAGTCAGAGCGGAGCCAGTGAGAGCAGATTCAGTTTGGGCAGAGTCAATGAGTAGAGTCAGTCAGAACAGAGACAGTCAGAGTAGAGTCAGTCAGAGCAGTGGCAGTAAGAGTAGAGTCAGTCACAGCAGGGTCAGTCACAGCAGACAAGAGAAGATCTGCCGATGCTGGAAATCCGCGCAACACACACAAAATGTTGGAGGAGCTCAGCAGGCCAGACAGCACCTATGGAAAAAAGGTTTCACCCCAAAACGTCGACTGTACTTTTTTCCGTTAATGCTGCCTGGCCTGCTGAGTTCCTCCAGCAGTTTGTGTGTGTCAGTTACAGCAGAGCGAGCTAGAGCAGAGTCAGTTAGAGCAGAGTCAGTCAGAGCAGAATCAGTCAGAGCAGAGTCAGTCAGAGCTGAGTCACTCAGAGCAGAATCAGTCAGAGCAGAGTCAGTCAGAGCAGTTGGATCAGAGCAGAGTCAGTCAGAGCAGAGTCAGTCAGAGCAGAGTCATTCAGAGCAGAGTCAGCCAGAGCAGAGTCACACAGAGCAGATTCAGTCAGAGCAGAGTCTGTCAGAGCAGTCAGTCAGAGCAGAGTCAGTCAGAGCAGAGTCAGTCAGTGCAGAGTCAGTCAGTGCAGAGTCAGTCAGAGCAGAGTCTGTCAGATCAGAGTCAGTCAGAGCAGAGTCAGTCAGAACAGAGTCAGTCAGAGCAGAATCAGTCAGAGCAGAGTCAGTCAGAGTAGGGTCAGTTAGAGCAGAGTCAGTCACAGCAGAGTCAGTCAGAGCAGGGTCAGTTAGAGCAGAGTCAGTCAGAGCAGAATCATTCAGAGCGAATCAGTTAGATCAGAGTCACTCAGAGCGGAGTCAGTCAGAACAGAGTCAGTCAGAGCAGAATCAGTCAGAGCAGAGTCAGTCAGAGCTGAGTCACTCAGAGCAGGATCAGTCAGACCAGAGTCAGTCAGAGCAGCTAAGTTAAAGCAGCTTAGTTAGAACATAGTCAAAGCTGTCAGTCAGAACAGAGTCAGTCAGAGCAGAGTCAGTCAGAGCAGAGTCAGTCAGAGCAGAGTCAGTTTGAGCAGAGTCAGTCAGAGCAGAGACAGTCAGAGCAGAGTCAGTCAGCAGAGTCAGTCAGAGCAGAGTCAGTCAGAGCAGAGTCACACAGAGCAGATTCAGTCAGAGTAGAGTCAGTCAGAGCAGAGGCTGTCAGAGCAGATTCAGTCAGAGCAGAGTCAGTCAGAACAGATTCAGTCAGAGCAGAGTCAATCAGAGCAGATTCTGTCAGAGCAGAGTCAATCAGAGCAGATTCAGTCAGAGCAGAGTCAGTCAGAGCAGAATCAGTCAGAGCAGAGAGCAGAGCAGAGTCAATCAGAGCAGATTCAGTCAGAGCAGAGTCAGTCAGAGCAGAGTCAGTCAGAGCAGAGTCAGTCAGAGCAGAGTCAGTCAGAGCAGAGTCAGTCAGAGCAGAGTCAGTCAGAGCAGAGTCAGTCAGAGCAGTCAGTCAGAGCAGAGTCAGTCAGAGCAGAGTCAGTCAGAGCAGAGTCAGTCAGAGCAGAGTCAGTCAGAGCAGAGTCAGTCAGAGCAGAGTCAGTCAGAGCAGAGTCAGTCAGAGCAGAGTCAGTCAGAACAGAGTCACACAGAGCAGATTCAGTCACAGCAGAGTCAGTCAGAGCAGAGACAGAGCAGAGTCAGTCAGAGCAGATTCAGTCAGAGCAGAGTCAGTCAGAGCAGAGTCAGTCAGAGCAGATTCAGTCAAGGCAGAGTCAATGAGCAGAGACAGTCAGAGCAGCGTCAGTCATAGAGAGTCAGTCAGAGATGAGCCAGGCCATCCCAATCAGGGAAGAGTCAGTCAGAGCAGGGTCAGTCACAGCAGACAAGAGAGGATCTGAAGATGCTGGAAATCCGAGCAGCACACATAAAATGTTGGAGGAATTCAGCAGGCCAGGCAGCACCTACGGAAAAAAAGGTTTCAGCCCAAAACGCCGACTGTACTTTTTTCCATAGATGCTGCCTGGCCTGCTGAGTTTCTCCAGCAGTTTGTGTGTGTCAGTCACAGCAGAGCCAGCTAGAGCAGAGTCAGTCACAGCAGAGTCAGTCAGAGCAGAGTCAGTCAGAGTAGCTAAGTTAAAGCAGCATAGTCAGAACAGAGTCAAAGCAGTCAGTCAGATGCACAGTCAAAGCAGTCAGTCAGAACAGCTCAGGAAGAAAAGATTCTATCAGAGCAGAGACAGTCAGAGCAGTCAGTCAGAGCAGAGTCAATCAGAGCAGATTCAGTCAGAGCAGAGTCAATCAGAGCAGAGACAGTCAGAGCAAAGTCAGTCAGAGCAGCTTATTCAGAACAGAGTCAAAGCAGTCAGAGCTGCACAGTCAGAGCAGTCAGTCAGAACAACTCAGTCAGAGCAGATTCAGTCAGAGCAGAGTCAGTCAGAGCAGTCAGTCAGAGCAGAGTCAGTCAGAGCAGAGTCAATCAGAGCAGCCCAGCTTGGACAGAGTCAATGAGTGCACATTCAGACAGAGCATAGTCAGTCAGAGCAGATTCAGTGAGGTGAGAAGTCAGTCAGAGCAGACAGTGATTGTGACTCATTCGGAGCAGAGCTTGTCGTAGGAGAATCAGTCAGTGCAAAGTCATTCAGCGCAGAACCAGTGAGAGCAGAGATACACAGAGCAGAGTCAGTCAGAGCAGAGTCATTCAGAGCAGAATCAGTTAGAACAGGGTCAGTCCGAGCTGTGACAGTCAGAGCAGAGACAGTCAGAGCAAAGTCTGTCAGAGCAGTCAGTCAGAGCAGAGTCAGTCAGAGCAGAGTCAGTCAGAGCAGAGTCAGTCAGAGCAGAGTCAGTCAGAGCAGATTCAGTCAGAGCAGAGTCAGTCAGAGCAGATTCAGTCAGAACAGTGTCAGTCAGAGCAGAATCAGTCAGAGCCGAGTCAGTCAGATCAGAGTCAGTCAGAGAAGAGTCACAGAGCAGATTCAGTCAGAGTAGAGTCAGTCAGAGCAGAGGAAGTCAGATCAGAGAGAGAGTAGAGTCAGTCAGAGCAGAGTGAATGAGCAGAGTCAGTCAGAGCAGAGTTAGTCAGAGCAGAGCCAGTCAGAGCAGATTCAGTCAGGACAGAGTCAATGAGCAGAGTTAGACAGAACAGAGTCACACAGAGCAGTTTCAGTCACAGCAGAGTCAGACAGAGCAGAGACCGTCAGAGCAGAGTCAGTCAGAGCAGATTCAGTCAGAGCAGAGTCAGTCAGAGCAGAGTCACACAGAGCAGTTTTCAGTCAGAGTCACAGTCAGAGCAGATTCAGTCAGAGCAGAGTCAGTCAGAGCAGAGTCAGTCAGAGCAGAGTCACACAGAGCTGGGTCAGTCAGAGCAGAGTCAGTCAGAGCAGAGTCAGTCAGAGCAGAGTCAGTCAGAGCAGAGTCAGTCAGAGCAGAGTCAGTCAGAGCAGAGTCAGTCAGAGCAGAGTCACACAGAGCAGATTCAGTCAGAGTAGAGTCAGTCAGAGCAGAGTCAGTCAGAGCAGAGTCAGTCAGAGCAGAGTCAGTCAGAGCAGAGTCAGTCAGAGCAGAGTCAGTCAGAGCAGGGTCAGTCAGAGTAGAGACAGTCAGAGTCAGTTAGAGCAGAATCAGTCAGAGGAGATTCAGTCAGAGCAAAGTCAGTCAGAACAGTGTCAGTCAGACAGAATCAGTCAGAGCAGAGTCAGTCAGGGCAGAGTCAGTCAGAGTAGAGTCAGTCAGAGCAGAGTCAATCAGAGCAGAGTCATTCAGAACAGAGTCAGTCAGAGCAGAGTCAATCAGAGCAGAGTCAGTCAGAGCAGAGTCAGTCAGAGCAGAATCTGTCAGAGCAGAGTCAGTTAGAACAGGGTGAGTAAGAGCAGAGTCAGTCAGAATGGAGTCAGTCTGAGTAGAGTCAGTCAGATCAGAGTCAGTCAGAGCAGAGTCTGTCAGAGCAGATTCAGAACAAGCAGGGTAACTCAGAGCAGAGTTAGACAGAGCAGAGGCAGCCAGAGCAGAGACAGTCAGAGCAGAGTCACACAGAGCAGATTCAATCAGAGTAGCGTCAGTCAGAGGAGAAGCCGTTAGAGCAGAGACAGTTAGAGCAGAGTCACACGGAGCAGATTCAGTCAGAGTAGAGTCAGTCAGAGCAGAGTCAATCAGAGCAGAGTCAGTCAGAGCAGAGTCATTCAGAGCAGATTCAGTCAGAGCAGAGTCAGTCAGAGCAGAATCAGTCAGAGCAGAGTCAGTCAGAGCAGAGTCAGTCAGAGCAGTGACAGTCAGAGCAGAGACAGTCAGAGCAGAGTCAGTCAGATCAGAGTCAGTCAGAGCAGAGTCAGTCAGAGAAGAGTCAGTCAGAGCAGAATCAGTCAGAACAGAGTCAGCCAGAGCAGAGTCAGTCAGAGCAGAGTCAGTCAGAGCAGAGTCAGTCAGAGCAGAGTCAGTCAGAGCAGAGTCAGTCAGAGCAGAGTCAGTCAGAGCAGAGTCAGTCAGAGCAGAGTCAGTCAGAGCAGATTCAGTCAGAGCAGAGTCAGTCAGAGCAGAGTCAGTCAGAGCAGAGTCAGTCAGAGCAGATTCAGTCAGAGCAGAGTCAATGAGCAGAGTCAGTCAGAACAGAGTCACACAGAGCAGATTCAGTCAGAGCAGAGTCAGTCAGAGCAGAGTCAATCAGAGCAGAGTCAGTCAGAGCAGAGTCACACAGAGCAGATTCAGTCAGAGCAGAGTCAGTCAGAGCAGAGGCAGTCAGAGCAGATTCAGTCAGAGCAGAGTCAATGAGCAGAGTCAGTCAGAACAGATTCAGTCAGAGCAGAGACAGAGCAGAGTCAATCAGAGCAGATTCAGTCAGAGCAGAGTCAGTCAGATCAGAGTCAGTTAGAGCAGATTCAGTCAGAGCAGAGACAGAGCAGAGTCAATCAGAGCAGATTCAGTCAGAGCAGAGTCATTCAGAGCAGATTCAGTCAGAGCAGAGTCAATCAGAGCAGAGTCAGTCAGAGCAGAGTCAGTCAGAGCAGATTCAGTCAGAGCAGAGTCAGTCAGGGAAGAGTCAGTCAGAGCAGGGTCAGTCACAGCAGACAAGAGAAGATCTGCAGATGCTGGAAATCCGAGCAACACACAGAAAATGATGGAGGAACTCAGCAGGCCAGGCAGCACCTATGGAAAAAAGGTTTCAGCCCAAAACGTCAACTGTACTTTTTTCCGTAGATGCTGCCTGGCCTGCTGAGTTCCTCCAGCAGTTTGTGCCTGTCAGTCACAGCAGAGCAGAATCAGTCAGAGCAGAGTCAGTCAGAGCAGAATCAGTCAGAACAGAGACAGTCAGAGCAGAGACAGTCCGAGCTGTGTCAGTCAGAGCAGAGACAGTCAGAGCAGAGTCTGTCAGAGCAGTCAGTCAGAGCAGAGTCAGTCAGAGCAGAGTCAGTCAGAGCAGAGTCAGTCAGAGCAGAGTCAGTCAGAGCAGAGTCAGTCAGAGCAGAGTCAGTCAGAGCAGAGTCAGTCAGAGCAGAGTCAGTCAGAGCAGATTCAGTCAGAGCAGAGTCAGTCAGAGCAGAGTCAGTCAGAGCAGAGTCAGTCAGAGCAGAGTCAGTCAGAGCAGAGTCAGTCAGAGCAGAGTCAGTCAGAGCAGAGTCAGTCAGAGCAGTGTCAGTCAGAGCAGAGTCAGTCAGAGCAGAGTCAGTCAGAGCAGAATCAGTCAGAGCAGAGACAGTCAGAGCAGAGTCAGTCAGAGCAGAGTCAGTCAGAGCAGAGTCAGTCAGAGCAGATTCAGTCAGAGCAGAGTCAGTCAGAGCAGAGTCAGTCAGAGCAGAGTCAGTCAGAGCAGAGTCAGTCAGAGCAGAGTCACACAGAGCAGATTCAGTCAGAGTAGAGTCAGTCAGAGCAGAAGCCGTTAGAGCAGAGACAGTCAGAGCAGAGTCACACAGAGCAGATTCAGTCACAGCAGATTCAGTCAGAGCAGAGTCAATGAGCAGAGTCAGTCAGAACAGAGTCACACAGAGCAGATTCAGTCACAGCAGAGTCAGTCAGAGCAGAGTCAGTCAGAGCAGAGTCAGTCAGAGCAGAGTCAGTCAGAGCAGAGTCAGTCAGAGCGGAGTCAGTCTGAGTAGAGTCAGTCAGATCAGAGTCAGTCAGAGCAGAGTCTGTCAGAGCAGAGTCAGTCAGAGAAGAGTCAGTCAGAGCAGAATCAGTCAGAACAGAGTCAGCCAGAGCAGAGTCAGTCAGAGCAGAATCAGTCAGAGCAGAGTCAGTCAGAGCAGAGTCAGTCAGAGCAGAGTCAGTCAGAGCAGAGTCAGTCAGAGCAGAGTCAGTCAGAGCAGAGTCAGTCAGAGCAGAGTCAGTCAGAGCAGAGTCAGTCAGAGCAGAGTCAGTCAGAGCAGAGTCACACAGAGCAGATTCAGTCAGAGCAGAGTCAGTCAGAGCAGAGTCAGTCAGAGCAGAGTCAATCAGAGCAGAGTCACACAGAGCAGATTCAGTCAGAGTAGAGTCAGTCAGAGCAGAGTCAGTCAGCAGATTCAGTCGGAGCAGAGTCAGTCAGAGCAGAGGCAGTCAGAGCAGATTCAGTCAGAGCAGAGTCAATGAGCAGAGTCAGTCAGAGCAGTGTCAGTCAGAGCAGAGGCAGTCAGAGCAGAGTCAGTCAGAGCAGAGTCAGTCAGAGCAGAGTCAGTCAGAGCAGAGTCAGTCAGAGCAGAGTCAGTCAGAACAGAGTCACACAGAGCAGATTCAGTCACAGCAGAGTCAGTCAGAGCAGAGACAGTCAGAGCAGTGTCAGTCAAAGAGAGTCAGTCAGAGATGAGCCAGGCCATCCCAATCAGGGAAGAGTCAGTCAGAGCAGGGTCAGTCACAGCAGATAAGAGAAGATCTGCAGATGCTGGAAATCCGAGCAACACGCAGAAAATGATGGAAGAACTCAGCAGGCCAGGCAGCACCTATGGAAAAAAGGTTTCAGCCCAAAATGTCGACTGCACTTTTTCCGTAGATGCTGCCTGGCCTGCTGAGTTCCTCCAGCAGTTTGTCAGAGCAGTCAGTCAGAGCAGAGTCAGTCAGAGCAGAGTCAGTCAGTGCAGAGTCAGTTTGTGCAGAGTCAGTCAGAGCAGAGTCAGTCAGAGCAGAGTCAGTCAGAGTAGAGTCAGTCAGAATAGAGTCAGTTAGAGCAGAATCAGTCAGACAGAATCAGTCAGAGTAGAGTCATTCAGGGCAGAGTCAGTCAAAGCAGAGTCAGTCAGAGCAAAGTCAGTCAGAGTAGGGTAAGTTAGAGCAGAGTCAGTCAGAGCAGAGTCAGTCAGAGCAGAGTCAGTCAGAGCAGAGTCAGTCAGAGCAGATTCAGTCAGAGCAGAGATCAGTCAGAGCAGATTCAGTCAGAGCAGAGTCAGTCAGAGCAGAGGCTGTCAGTGCAGAATCAGTCAGAGCAGAGTCTCTCAGATCACAGTGAGACAGAGCAGCGTCAGTCAGAGCAGAGTTACACAGAGCAGAGTCAGTCAGAGCAGAGTCAGTCAGAGCAGAGTCAGTCAGAGCAGAGTCAGTCAGAGCAGAGTCAGTCAGAGCAGAATCAGTCAGAACAGAGACAGTCAGAGCAGAGACAGTCCGAGCTGTGACAGTCAGAGCAGAGACAGTCAGAGCAAAGTCTGTCAGAGCAGTCTGTCAGAGCAGAGTCAGTCAGAGCAGAGTCAGTCAGAGCAGAGTCAGTCAGAGCAGAGTCAGTCAGAGCAGAGTCAGTCAGAGCAGAGTCAGTCAGAGCAGAGTCAGTCAGAGCAGATTCAGTCAGAGCAGAGTCAGTCAGAGCAGAGTCAGTCAGAGCAGAGTCAGTCAGAGCAGAGTCAGTCAGATCACAGTGAGACAGAGCAGAGTCAGTCAGAGCAGAGTTACACAGAGCAGATTCAATCAGAGCAGAGTCAGTCAGATCAGAGTCAGTCAGAACAGAGTCACACAGAGCAGATTCAGTCACAGCAGAGTCAGTCAGAGCAGAGACAGTCAGAGCAGAGTCAGTCAGAGCAGAGTCAGTCAGAGCAGAGTCAATGAGCAGAGTCAGTCAGAACAGAGTCACACAGAGCAGAGTCAGTCAGAGCAGAGTCAGTCAGAGCAGAGTCAGTCAGAGCAGAGTCAGTCAGAGCAGAGTCAGTCAGAGCAGAGTCAGTCAGAGCAGAGTCAGTCAGAGCAGAGTCAGTCAGAGCAGAGTCAGTCAGAGCAGAGTCAGTCAGAGCAGAGTCAGTCAGAGCAGAGTCAGTCAGAGCAGAGTCAGTCAGAGCAGAGTCAGTCAGAGCAGAGACAGTCAGAGCAGAGACAGTCAGAGCAGAGTCAGTCAGAGCAGTCTGTCAGATCAGAGTCTCTCAGATCACAGTGAGACAGAGCAGAGTCAGTCAGAGTAGAGTTACACAGAGCAGATTCAATCAGAGCAGAGTCAGTCAGAGCAGAGTCAGTCAGAGCAGAGTCAGTCAGAGCAGAGTCAGTCAGAGCAGAGTCAGTCAGAGCAGAGTCACACAGAGCAGATTCAGTCACAGCAGAGTCAGTCAGAGCAGAGTCAATGAGCAGAGTCAGTCAGAGCAGAGTCACACAGAGCAGATTCAGTCACAGTAGAGTCAGTCAGAGCAGAGTGAATGAGCAGATTCAGTCAGAGCAGAGTTAGTCAGAGCAGAGCCAGTCAGAGCAGATTCAGTCAGGACAGAGTCAATGAGCAGAGTCAGTCAGAGCAAAGTCTGTCAGAGCAGTCAGTCAGAGCAGAGTCAGTCAGAGCAGAGTCAGTCAGAGCAGAGTCAGTCAGAGCAGAGTCAGTCAGAGCAGAGTCAGTCAGAGCAGAGTCACACAGAGCAGATTCAGTCACAGCAGAGTCAGTCAGAGCAGAGACAGTCAGAGCAGAGTCAGTCAGAGCAGAGTCAGTCACAGAGTCAGTCAGAGCAGAGTCAGTCAGAGCAGAGTCACATCAGAGCAGAGTCAGTCAGAGCAGAGTCAGTCAGAGCAGAGTCAGTCAGAGCAGATTCAGTCAGAGCAGAGTCAGTCAGAGCAGATTCAGTCAGAGCAGAGTCAGTCAGAGCAGAATCAGTCAGAGCAGATTCAGTCAGTCAGTCGCAGAGTCAATCCGAGCAGAGTCAGTCAGAACAGAGTCACAGTCAGAGCAGATTCAGTCAGAGTAGAACTAGTCAGAGCAGTCAGTCAGAGCAGAGTCAGTCAGAGCAGAGTCAGTCAGTGCAGAGTCAGTTTGTGCAGAGTCAGTCAGAGCAGAGTCAGTCAGAGCAGAGTCAGTCAGAGTAGAGTCAGTCAGAATAGAGTCAGTTAGAGCAGAATCAGTCAGACAGAATCAGTCAGAGTAGAGTCATTCAGGGCAGAGTCAGTCAAAGCAGAGTCAGTCAGAGCAAAGTCAGTCAGAGTAGGGTAAGTTAGAGCAGAATCAGTCAGTGGAGAGTCAGTCAGAGCAGAGTCAGTCAGAGCAGAGTCAGTGAGGTGAGAAGTCAGTCAGAGCAGAGAGTCAGAGTGACGCAGTCAGAGCAGAGTCAGTCAGAGCAGAGTCAGAGCAGTCAGTCAGAGCAGAGTCAGTCAGAGCAGAATCAGTCAGAACAGGGAAAGTCAGAGCGAAGACAGTCCGAGCTGTGACAATCAGAGCAGAGACAGTCAGAGCAGAGTCAGTCAGAGCAGAGTCAGTCAGAGCAGAGTCAGTCAGAGCAGAGACAGTCAGAGCAAAGTCTGTCAGAGCAGTCAGTCCGAGCAGTGACAGTCAGAGCAGAGACAGTCAGAGCAGAGTCTGTCAGAGCAGTCTGTCAGAGCAGAGTCAGTCAGAGCAGAGTCAGTCAGAGCAGAGTCAGTCAGAGCAGAGTCAGTCAGAGCAGAGTCAGTCAGAGCAGAGTCAGTCAGAGCAGAGTCAGTCAGAGCAGATTCAGTCAGAGCAGAGTCAGTCAGAGCAGAGTCAGTCAGAGCAGAGTCAGTCAGAGCAGAGTCAGTCAGATCACAGTCAGACAGAGCAGAGTCAGTCAGAGCAGAGTCACACAGAGCAGATTCAATCAGAGCAGAGTCAGTCAGATCAGAGTCAGTCAGAACAGAGTCACACAGAGCAGATTCAGTCACAGCAGAGTCAGTCAGAGCAGAGACAGTCAGAGCAGAGTCAGTCAGAGCAGAGTCAGTCAGAGCAGAGTCAATGAGCAGAGTCAGTCAGAACAGAGTCACACAGAGCAGATTCAGTCAGAGCAGAGTCAGTCAGAGCAGAGTCAGTCAGAGCAGAGTCAGTCAGAGCAGAGTCAGTCAGAGCAGAGTCAGTCAGAGCAGAGTCAGTCAGAGCAGAGTCAGTCAGAGCAGAGTCAGTCAGAGCAGAGTCAGTCAGAGCAGAGTCAGTCAGAGCAGAGTCAGTCAGAGCAGAGTCAGTCAGAGCAGAGACAGTCAGAGCAGAGTCAGTCAGAGCAGAGTCAGTCAGAGCAGTCTGTCAGAGCAGAGTCTCTCAGATCACAGTGAGACAGAGCAGAGTCAGTCAGAGCAGAGTTACACAGAGCAGATTCAATCAGAGCAGAGTCTGACAGAGCAGAGACAGTCAGAGCAGAGTCAGTCAGCAGATTCAGTCGGAGCAGAGTCAGTCAGAGCAGAGTCACACAGAGCAGATTCAGTCACAGCAGAGTCAGTCAGAGCAGAGTCAGTCAGAGCAGAGTCAGTCAGAGCAGAGTCAGTCAGAGCAGAGTCAGTCAGAGCAGAGTCAGTCAGAGCAGAGTCAGTCAGAGCAGAGTCAGTCAGAGCAGAGTCAGTCAGAGCAGAGTCAGTCAGAGCAGAGTCAATCAGAGCAGAGTCAGTCAGAGCAGAGTCAATCAGAGCAGATTCAGTCAGAGCAGAGTCAATCAGAGCAGATTCAGTCAGAGCAGAGTCAGTCAGAGCAGAATCAGTCAGAACAGAGACAGTCAGAGCAGAGACAGTCCGAGCTGTGTCAGTTTGTGCAGAGTCAGTCAGAGCAGAGTCTGTCAGATCAGAGTCTCTCAGATCACAGTGAGACAGAGCAGAGTCAGTCAGAGCAGAGTCACACAGAGCAGATTCAGTCACAGCAGATTCAGTCAGAGCAGAGTCAATGAGCAGAGTTAGTCAGAACAGAGTCACACAGAGCAGATTCAGTCACAGCAGAGTCAGTCAGAGCAGAGACAGTCAGAGCAGAGTCAGTCAGAGCAGAGTCAATGAGCAGAGTCAGTCAGAACAGAGTCACACAGAGCAGATTCAGTCACAGCAGAGTCAGTCAGAGCAGAGTCAGTCAGAGCAGATTCAGTCAGAGCAGAGTCAATCAGAACAGAGTCAGTCAGAGCAGAGTCAATCAGAGCAGAGTGACTCAGAGCAGAGTCAATGAGAGTCAGTCAGAGCAGGGTCAGTCACAGCAGATAAGAGAAGATCTGCAGATGCTGGAAATCCGAGCAACACACAGAAAATGATGGAGGAACTCAGCAGGCCAGGCAGCACCTATGGAAAAAAGGTTTCAGCCCAAAATGTCGACTGCACTTTTTCCGTAGATGCTGCCTGGCCTGCTGAGTTCCTCCAGCAGTTTGTGTGTGTCAGTCACAGCAGAGCCAGCTAGAGCTGAGTCAGTCAGAGCAGAGTCAGTCAGAGCAGAGTCAGTCAGAGCAGAATCAGTCAGAGCAGAGTCAGTCAGAGCAGAGACAGTCAGAGTAGAGTCAGTCAGAACAGAGTCAGTTAGAGCAGAATCAGTCAGAGGAGAGTCAGTCAGAGCAAAGTCAGTCAGAGCAGAGACAGTCAGAGCAGAGTCAGTCAGAGCAGAGTCAGTCAGAGCAGAGTTAGTCAGAGCAGAGTCAGTCAGAGCAGAGTCAGTCAGAGCAGAGTCAGTCAGAGCAGATTCAGTCAGAGCAGAGTCAGTCAGAGCAGAGTCAGTCAGAGCAGAGTCAGTCAGAGCAGATTCAGTCAGTGAGAGTCAGTTTGTGCAGAGTCAGTCAGAGCAGAGTCAGTCAGAGCAGAGTCATTCAGAGCAGAGTCAGTCAGAGCAGAGTCAGTCAGAGCAGAGTCAGTCAGAGCAGAGTCAGTCAGAGCAGAGTCAGTCAGAGCAGAGTCAGTCAGAGCAGAGTCAGTCAGAGCAGATTCAGTCAGAGCAGAGTCAGTCAGAGCAGATTCAGTCAGAGCAGAGTCAGTCAGATCAGAGTCAGTTAGAGCAGAGTCAGTCAGAGCAGAGTCAATCAGAGCAGAGTCAGTCAGAGCAGAGTCAGTCAGAGCAGAGTCACACAGAGCAGATTCAGTCAGAGCAGAGTCAGTCAGAGCAGAGACAGTCAGAGCAGAGTCAGTCAGAGCAGAGTCAGTCAGAGCAGAGTCAGTCAGAGCAGAGTCAGTCAGAGCAGAGTCAGTCAGAGCAGAGTCAGTCAGAGCAGATTCAGTCAGAGCAGAGTCAGTCAGAGCAGATTCAGTCAGAGCAGAGTCAATCAGAGCAGATTCAGTCAGAGCAGAGTCAGTCAGAGCAGAATCAGTCAGAGCAGAGACAGTCAGAGCAGAGTCAGTCAGAGCAGAGTCAGAGCAGAGTCAGTCAGAGCAGAGTCAGTCAGAGCAGAGTCAGTCAGAGCAGAGTCAGTCAGAGCAGAGTCAGTCAGAGCAGAGTCAGTCAGAGCAGATTCAGTCAGAGCAGAGTCAGTCAGATCAGAGTCAGTCAGAGCAGAGTCAGTCAGAGCAGAGTCAGTCCGAGCAGAGACAGTCAGAGCAGAGACAGTCAGAGCAGAGTCAGTCAGAGCAGTCAGTCAGAGCAGAGTCAGTCAGAGCAGAGTCAGTCAGAGCAGATTCAGTCAGAGCAGAGTCAGTCAGAGCAGATTCAGTCAGAGTAGAGAGGTCAGAGCAGGGTCAGTCAGATCAGAGTCAGAGCAGAGTCAGTCAGAACAAAGTCACACAGAGCAGATTCAGTCACAGCAGAGTCATTCAGAGCAGATTCAGTCAGAGCAGAGTCAGTCAGATCAGAATCAGTTAGAGCAGAGTCAGTCAGAGCAGAGTCAATCAGAGCAGAGTCACTCAGAGCAGAGTCAGTCAGAGCAGAGTCAGTCAGAGCAGAGTCAGTCAGAGCAGAGTCAGTCAGAGCAGATTCAGTCAGAGCAGAGTCAGTCAGAGCAGAGTCAGTCAGAGCAGAGTCAGTCAGAGCAGAGTCAGTCAGAGAGGAGCCAGGCCATCCCAATCGGGGAAGAGTCAGTCAGAGCAGGGTCAGTCACAACAAACAAGAGAAGATCTGCAGATGCTGGAAATCCGAGCAACACACAGAGAATGATGGAGGAACTCAGCAGGCCAGGCAGCACCTATGGAAAAAAGGTTTCAGCCCAAAACGTCGACTGTACTTTTTTCCGTAGATGCTGCCTGGCCTGCTGAGTTGCTCCAGCAGTTTGTGTGTGTCAGTCACAGCAGAGCCAGCTAGAGCAGAGTCAGTCACAGCAGAGTCAGTGAGGTGAGAAGACAGTCAGAGAAGGCATTGATTGTGACTCAGTCGGAGCAGATGTTGAGTCAGAGCAGAGTCAGTCAGAGCAGAGTCAATCAGAGCAGATTCAGTCAGAGCAGAGTCAGTCAGAGCAGATTCAGTCAGAGCAGATTCAGTCAGAGCAGAGTCAGTCAGAGCAGAGTCAATCAGAGCAGATTCAGTCAGAGCAGAGTCAGTCAGAGCAGATTCAGTCAGAGCAGAGTCAATCAGAGCAGAGACAGTCAGAGCAGAGTCATTCAGAGCAGATTCAGTCAGAGCAGAGTCAGTCAGAGCAGAGTCAGTCAGAGCAGAGTCAGTCAGAGCAGAGTCAGTCAGAGCAGAGTCAGTCAGAGCAGAGTCAGTCAGAGCAGAGTCAGTCAGAGCAGATTCAGTCAGAGCAGAGTCAGTCAGAGCAGATTCAGTCAGAGCAGAGTCAGTCAGCAGAGTCAGTCAGAGCAGTGTCAGTCAGAGCAGAGTCAGTCAGAGCAGAGTCAGTCAGAGCAGAGTCAGTCAGAGCAGAGTCAGTCAGAGCAGAGTCTGTCAGATCAGAGTCTCTCAGATCACAATCAGACAGAGCAGAGTCAGTCAGAGCAGAGTTACACAGAGCAGATTCAATCAGAGCAGAGTCAGTCAGAGCAGAGACAGAGCAGAGTCAATCAGAGCAGAGTCAGTCAGAGCAGATTCAGTCAGAGCAGAGTCAGTCAGAGCAGAGTCAGTCAGAGCAGAGTCACATCAGAGCAGATTCAGTCAGAGCAGAGTCAGTCAGAGCAGAGTCAATCAGAGCAGAGTCAGTCAGAGCAGAGTCAGTCAGTCAGCAGATTCAGTCGGAGCAGAGTCAGTCAGAGCAGAGTCACACAGAGCAGATTTTGTCACAGCAGAATCAGACAGAGCAGAGACAGTCAGAGCAGAGTCAGTCAGAGCAGATTCAATGAGCAGAGTCAGTCAGAGCAGAATCAGTCAGAGCAGAGTCAGTCAGAGCAGAGTCAGTCAGAGCAGAGTCAGTCAGAGCAGAGACAGTCAGAGCAGAGTCAGTCAGAGCAGAGTCAGTCAGAGCAGAGTCAGTCAGAGCAGAGTCAGTCAGAGCAGAGTCAGTCAGAGCAGATTCAGTGAGGTGAGAAGTCAGTCAGAGCAGGCATTGATTGTGACGAAGTCGGATGAGAGGCTGTCGGAGCAGAATCAGTCAGTGCAAAGTCATTCAGCGCAGAATCAGACAGAGCAGAGTCAGTCATAGCAAGAATGAAAGATACTGAGTCAGAGCAGAGTCCGTCAGAGCAGAGTCAGTCAGTGCAGAGTCAGTCAGAGCAGAGTCAGTCAGAGCAGAGTCAGTCAGAGCAGAGTCAGTCAGAGCAGAGTCAGTCAGAGCAGAGTCAGTCAGAGCAGAGTCACACAGAGCAGATTCAGTCAGAGCAGAGTCAGTCAGAGCAGAGTCAATCAGAGCAGAGTCAGTCAGAGCAGAGTCAATCAGAGCAGATTCAGTCAGAGCAGAGTCAGTCAGAGCAGATTCAGTCAGAGCAGAGTCAGTCAGAGCAGAGTCAGTCAGAGCAGAGTCAGTCAGAGCAGAGTCTGTCAGAGCAGAGTCAGTCAGAGCAGAGTCAGTCAGAGCAGAGTCAGTCAGAGCAGAGTTACACAGAGCAGATTCAATCAGAGCAGAGTCAGTCAGATCAGAGTCAATCAGAGCAGAGTCACACAGAGCAGATTCAGTCAGAGTAGAACCAGTCAGAGCAGAGTCAGTCAGAGCAGATTCTGTCAGAGTAGAGTTAGTCAGAGCAGAGTCAATGAGCAGAGTCAGTCAGAGCAGAGTCAGTCAGAGCAGAGTCAGTCAGAGCAGAGTCAGTCAGAGCAGAGTCAGTCAGAGCAGAGTCAGTCAGAGCAGAGTCAGTCAGAGCAGAGTCAGTCAGAGCAGAGTCAGTCAGAGCAGAGTCATTCAGAGCAGATTCAGTCAGAGCAGAGTCAGTCAGAGCAGAATCAGTCAGAACAGAGACAGTCAGAGCAGAGACAGTCCGAGCTGTGACAGTCAGAGCAGAGACAGTCAGAGCAAAGTCTGTCAGAGCAGTCAGTCAGAGCAGAGTCAGTCAGAGCAGAGGCAGTCAGAGCAGATTCAGTCAGAGCAGAGTCAGTCAGAGCAGATTCAGTCAGAGCAGAGTCAGTCAGAGCAGAGTCAGTCAGAGCAGAGTCAGTCAGAGCAGATTCAGTCAGAGCAGAGTCAGTCAGAGCAGAGTCACACAGAGCAGATTCAGTCAGAGCAGAGTCAGTCAGAGCAGAGACAGTCAGAGCAGAGTCAGTCAGAGCAGAGTCAATGAGCAGAGTCAGTCAGAGCAGAATCAGTCAGAGCAGAGTCACACAGAGCAGATTCAGTCAGAGCAGAGTCAGTCAGAGCAGAGTCAGTCAGAGCAGAGTCAGAGCAGAGTCAGTCAGAGCAGAGTCAATGAGCAGAGTCAGTCAGAACTGAATCAGTCTGTGCAGAGTTAGTCAGAGCAGATTCAGTCAGAGCAGAGTCAATCAGAGCAGATTCTGTCAGAGCAGAGTCAGTCAGAGCAGAGTCAGTCAGAGCAGAGTCAGTCAGAGCAGAGTCAGTCAGAGCAGAGTCAGTCAGAGCAGAGTCAGTCAGAGCAGAGTCAGTCAGAGCAGAGTCAGTCAGAGCAGAGTCAGTCAGAGCAGAGTCAATCAGAGCAGAGTGACTCAGAGCAGAGTCAATGAGAGTCAGATTCAGTCAGAGCAGTGTCAATCAGAGCAGATTCTGTCAGAACAGAGTCATTCAGAACAGATTCAGTCAGAGCAGAGACAGTCAGAGCAGATTCAGTCAGAGCAGAGTCAGTCAGAGCAGAGTCAGTCAGAGCAGAGTCAGTCAGAGCAGAGTCAGTCAGAGCAGAGTCAGTCAGAGCAGAGTCACACAGAGCAGATTCAGTCACAGCAGAGTCAGTCAGAGCAGAGTCAGTCAGAGCAGAGTCAGTCAGAGCAGAGTCACACAGAGCAGATTCAGTCAGAGTAGAACCAGTCAGAGCAGAGGCAGTCAGAGCAGATTCAGTCAGAGCAGAGTCAATGAGCAGAGTCAGTCAGAACAGAGTCACACAGAGCAGATTCAGTCACAGCAGAGTCAGTCAGAGCAGAGACAGTCAGAGCAGAGTCAGTCAGAGCAGAGTCAGTCAGAGCAGAGTCAGTCAGAGCAGAGTCAGTCAGAGCAGAGTCAGTCAGAGCAGAGTCAGTCAGAGCAGAGTCAGTCAGAGCAGAGTCAGTCAGAGCAGAGTCAGTCAGAGCAGAGTCAGTCAGAGCAGAGTCAGTCAGAGCAGAGTCACACAGAGCAGATTCAGTCAGAGCAGAGTCAGTCAGAGCAGAGTCAATGAGCAGAGTTAGTCAGAACAGAGTCACACAGAGCAGATTCAGTCACAGCAGAGTCAGTCAGAGCAGAGACAGTCAGAGCAGAGTCAGTCAGAGCAGAGTCAGTCAGCAGATTCAGTCGGAGCAGAGTCAGTCAGAGCAGAGTCAGTCAGAGCAGATTCAGTCAGAGCAGAGTCAATCAGAGCAGAGGCAGTCAGAGCAGATTCAGTCACAGCAGTCTGTCAGAACAGAGTGTGTCAGAGCAGAGTCAGTCAGAGCAGAGTCAGTCAGAGCAGAGTCAGTCAGAGCAGAGTCAGTCAGAGCAGTGTCACACAGAGCAGATTCAGTCAGAGTAGCGTCAGTCAGAGCAGAGACAGTCAGAGCAGATTCAGTCAGAGCAGAGTCAGTCAGAGATGAGCCAGCAGAGTCAGTCAGAGCAGAGTCAGTTTGTGCAGAGTCAGTCAGAGCAGAGTCTGTCAGATCAGAGTCTCTCAGATCACAGTGAGACAGAGCAGAGTCAGTCAGAGCAGAGTTACACAGAGCAGATTCAATCAGAGCAGAGTCAGTCAGATCAGAGTCAGTCAGAGCAGATTCAGTCAGAGTAGTGTCAGTCAGAGCAGAGTCATTCAGAGCAGATTCAGTCAGAGCAGAGTCAGTCAGAGCAGAGTCAGTCAGAGCAGAGTCAGTCAGAGCAGAGTCAGTCAGAGCAGAGTCAGTCAGAGCAGAGTCAGTCAGAGTAGAGTCAGTCAGAATAGAGTCAGTTAGAGCAGAATCAGTCAGACAGAATCAGTCAGAGTAGAGTCATTCAGGGCAGAGTCAGTCAAAGCAGAGTCAGTCAGAGCAAAGTCAGTCAGAGTAGGGTAAGTTAGAGCAGTGTCAGTCAGAGCAGCGTCACTCAGAGAAGAGTCAGTCAGAGCAGAATCAGTCAGAGCAGATTCAGTGAGGTGAGAAGTCAGTCAGAGCAGGCATTGATTGTGACGCAGTCGGATGAGAGGCTGTTGGAGCAGAATCAGTCAGTGCAAAGTCATTCAGCGCAGAATCAGACAGAGCAGAGTCAGTCATAGCAAGAATGAAAGATACTGAGTCAGAGCAGAGTCCGTCAGAGCAGAATCTGTCGGAGCAGAGTTAGTCCAGATCAGAGTCAGTTAGAGCAGAGTCAGTCAGAGCAGAGTCAATCAGAGCAGAGTCACTCAGAGCAGAGTCAATGAGAGTAGAGTCAGTCAGAGCAGAGTCAGTCAGAGCAGATTCAGTCAGAGCAGTCTGTCAGAGCAGAGTCAGTCAGAGCAGAGTCAGTCAGAGCAGAGTCAGTCAGAGCAGAGTCAGTCAGAGCAGAGTCAATCAGAGCAGAGTCAGTCAGAGCAGAGTCAATCAGAGCAGATTCAGTCAGAGCAGAGTCAGTCAGAGCAGAGTCAGTCAGAGCAGAGTCAGTCAGAGCAGAGTCAGTCAGAGCAGAGTCAGTCAGAGCAGAGTCAGTCAGAGCAGAGTCACACAGAGCAGATTCAGTCAGAGCAGAGTCAGTCAGAGCAGAGTCAGTCAGAACAGAGTCACACAGAGCAGATTCAGTCACAGCAGAGTCAGTCAGAGCAGAATCAGTCAGAGCAGAGTCAGTCAGAGCAGAGTCAGTCAGAGCAGAGTCAATGAGCAGAGTCAGTCAGAACAGAATCAGTCAGAGCAGAGTTAGTCAGAGCAGAGTCAGTCAGAGCAGAGTCAATGAGAGTCAGATTCAGTCAGAGCAGTGTCAATCAGAGCAGATTCTGTCAGAACAGAGTCATTCAGAACAGATTCAGTCAGAGCAGAGTCAGTCAGAGCAGAATCAGTCAGAGCAGAGACAGTCAGAGCAGAGACAGTCAGAGCAAAGTCTGTCAGAGCAGTCAGTCAGAGCAGAGTCAGTCAGAGCAGAGGCAGTCAGAGCAGATTCAGTCACAGCAGTCTGTCAGAACAGAGTGTGTCAGAGCAGTCAGTCAGAGCAGAGTCAGTCAGAGCAGAGTCAGTCAGTGCAGAGTCAGTTTGTGCAGAGTCAGTCAGAGCAGAGTCTGTCAGAGCAGAGTCAATCAGAGCAGAGTCAGTCAGAGCAGAGTCAGTCAGAGCAGAGTCACACAGAGCAGATTCAGTCAGAGTAGAACCAGTCAGAGCAGAGTCAGTCAGAGCAGATTCTGTCAGAGTAGAGTTAGTCAGAGCAGAGTCAATGAGCAGAGTTAGTCAGAGCAGAGTCACACAGAGCAGATTCAGTCACAGCAGAGTCAGACAGAGCAGAGACCGTCAGAGCAGAGACAGTCGGAGTAGAGTCAGTCAGAGCAGAGTCAATGAGCAGAGTCAGTCAGAACTGAATCAGTCTGTGCAGAGTTAGTCAGAGCAGATTCAGTCAGAGCAGTCAATCAGAGCAGATTCAGTCAGAGCAGAGTCATTCAGAGCAGATTCAGTCAGAGCAGAGTCAGTCAGAGCAGAGTCAGTCAGAGCAGAGTCAGTCAGAGCAGAGTCAGTCAGAGCAGAGTCAGTCAGAGCAGAGTCAGTCAGAGCAGAGTCAATCAGAGCAGATTCAGTCAGAGCAGAGTCAGTCAGAGCAGATTCAGTCAGAGCAGAGTCAGTCAGAGCAGAGTCAGTCAGAGCAGAGTCAGTCAGAGCAGAGTCAGTCAGAGCAGAGTCTGTCAGAGCAGAGTCAGACAGAGCAGAGTCAGTCAGAGCAGAGTCAGTCAGAGCAGAGTCAGTCAGAGCAGAGTCAGTCAGAGCAGAGTCAGTCAGAGCAGAGTCAGTCAGAACAGAGTCACACAGAGCAGATTCAGTCACAGCAGAGTCAGTCAGAGCAGAGTCAGTCAGAGCAGAGTCAGTCAGAGCAGAGTCACACAGAGCAGATTCAGTCACAGCAGAGTCAGTCAGAGCAGAGACAGTCAGAGCAGAGTCAGTCAGAGCAGAGTCAATGAGAGTAGATTCAGTCAGAGCAGTGTCAATCAGAGCAGATTCTGTCAGAGCAGAGTCATTCAGAGCAGATTCTGTCAGAGCAGAGTCAGTCAGAGCAGAATCAGTCAGAGCAGAGTCAGTCATAGCAAGAATGAAAGATACTGAGTCAGAGCAGAGTCCGTCAGAGCAGAGTCAGTCAGAGCAGAGTCAGTCAGAGCAGAGTCAGTAGAGCAGAGTCAATCAGAGCAGAGTCAATCAGAGCAGAGTCAGTCAGAGCAGAATCAGTCAGAGCAGAGTCACACAGAGCAGATTCTGTCAGAGTAGAGTCAGTCAGAGCAGAGTCAATCAGAGCAGAGTCAGTCAGAGCAGAGTCAGTCAGAGCAGAGTCAGTTAGAGCAGAGTCAGTCAGAGCAGAGTCAGTCAGAGCAGAGTCAGTCAGAGCAGAGTCAGTCAGAGCAGATTCAGTCAGAGCAGAGTCAGTCAGAGCAGATTCAGTCAGAGCAGAGTCAATCAGAGCAGAGTCAGTCAGAGCAGAGTCAGTCAGAGCAGAGTCAGTCAGAGCAGAGTCAGTCAGAGCAGAGTCAGTCAGAGCAGAGTCAGTCAGAGCAGAGTCAGTCAGAGCAGAGTCAGTCAGAGCAGAGTCAGTCAGAGCAGAGTCAGTCAGAGCAGAGTCAGTCAGAGCAGAGTCAATCAGAGCAGAGTCAGTCAGAGCAGAGTCAGTCAGAGGAGAGTCAGTCAGAGCGAAGTTTGTCAGAGCAGAGTCAGTCAGACAGAGTCAGTCAGAGCAGAGTCAGTCAGAGCTGAGTCACCTTGAGCAGGGTCAGTCAGAGCAGAGTCAGTCAGAGCAGAGTCAGTCAGAGCAGGGTCAGTCAGAGCAGAGTCAGTCAGAGCAGATTCAGTCAGAGCAGAGTCAATCAGAGCAGAGTCAGTCAGAGCAGAGTCAGTCAGAGCAGAGTCAGTCAGAGCAGAGTCAGTCAGAGCAGAGTCAGTCAGAGCAGAGTCAGTCAGAGCAGATTCAGTCAGAGCAGAGTCAATGAGCAGAGTCAGTCAGAGCAGAGTCAGTCAGAACAGAGTCAGTCAGAGCAGAGTCAGTCAGAACAGAGTCAGTCAGAGTAGAGTCAATGAGCAGAGTCAGTCAGAGCAGAGTCAGTCAGAGCAGATTCAGTCAGAGCAGAGACAGAGCAGAGTCAATCAGAGCAGATTCAGTCAGAGCAGAGTCAGTCAGAGCAGAGTCAGTGACAGCGGAGTCTTTCAGAGCAGAGTCAGTCAGAGGAGAGTGAGTCAGAGCAGGGTCAGTTAGAATACAGTCAGTCAGAGCAGAGTCAGTTAGAGCAGAGTCAGTCAGAACAGAGTCGCTCAGAACAGAGTCACTCAGATCAGAGTCAGTTAGAATAGAGTCAGTCAGAGCAGAATCAGTCAGAGCAGAGTCATTCAGAGCAGAGTCAGTCAGAGCAGATTCAATTAGAGCAGAGTCAGCCAGAGCAGGGTCAGTTAGAGCAGCGTCAGTCAGAACAGAGTCTTTCAGAGCAGAGTCAGTCAGAGCAGAGTCAGTCAGAGCAGAGTCAGTCAGAGCAGAGTCAGTCAGAGCAGAGTCAGTCAGAGCAGAGTCAGTCAGAGCAGAGTCAGTCAGAGCAGATTCAGTCAGAGCAGAGTCAGTCAGAGCAGAATCAGTCAGAGCAGAGTCAGTCAGAGCAGAGTCAGTCCGAGCAGAGACAGTCAGAGCAGAGTCTTTCAGAGCAGAGTCAGTCAGAGCAGAGTCAGTCAGTGCAGAGTCTGTCAGAGCAGAATCAGTCAGAGTAGATTCAGACAAAGCAGAGTAAATCAGAGCAGATTCAGTCAGAGTAGAGAGGTCAGAGCAGGGTCAGTCAGATCAGAGTCAGAGCAGAGTCAGTCAGAACAGAGTCACACAGAGCAGATTCAGTCAGAGCAGAGTCAGTCAGAGCAGAGACAGTCAGAGCAGAGTCAGTCAGAGCAGAGACAGTCAGAGCAGAGTCAGTCAGAGCAGAGTCAATGAGCAGAGTCAGTCAGAGCAGAGTCAGTCAGAGCTGAGTCAGGCAGAGCAGAGTCAGTCCGAGCAGAACCAGTCAGAGCAGATTCAGTCAGGACAGAGTCAATGAGCAGAGTCAGTCAGAGCAGAGTGAGTCAGAGAGAGTCAGTCAGAGAGGAGCCAGGAGCAGAGTCAGACAGAGCAGAGTCAGTCAGAGCAAAGTCACACAGAGCAGATTCAGTTAGAGTAGAGTCAGTCAGAGCAGAGTCACACAGATCAGATTCTGTCAGAGTAGAGTCAGACAGAGCAGAGACCGTCAGAGCAGAGTCAGTCAGCAGATTCAGTCGGAGCAGAGTCAGTCAGAGCAGAGTCACACAGAGCAGATTCAGTCAGAGCAGAGTCAGTCAGCAGAGTCAGTCAGAGCAGAGTCAGTCAGAGCAGAGTCAGTGAGGTGAGAAGACAGTCAGAGAAGGCATTGATTGTGACTCAGTCAGAGCAGAGTCAGTCAGAGCAGAGTCAGTCAGAGCAGAGTCAGTCAGAGCAGATTCAGTCAGAGCAGAGTCAGTCAGAGCAGATTCAGTCAGAGCAGAGTCAGTCAGAGCAGAGTCAGTCAGAGCAGAGTCAGTCAGAGCAGATTCAGTCAGAGCAGAGTCAGTCAGAGCAGATTCAGTCAGAGCAGAGTCAATCAGAGCAGAGACAGTCAGAGCAGAGTCAGTCAGAGCAGAGTCAGTCAGAGCAGAGTCAGTCAGAGCAGAGTCAGTCAGAGCAGAGTCAGTCAGAGCAGAGTCAGTCAGAGCAGAGTCAGTCAGAGCAGAGTCAGTCAGAGCAGAGTCAGTCAGAGCAGAGTCAGAGTCAGTCAGAGCAGAGTCACACAGAGCAGATTCAGTCAGAGCAGAGTCAGTCAGAGCAGTCAGTCAGAGCAGAGAGTCAGAGCAGAGTCAGTCAGAGCAGAGTCAGTCAGAGCAGAGTCAGTCAGAGCAGAGTCAGTCAGAGCAAAGTCAGTCAGAGCAGAGTCCGTCAGAGCAGAATTAGTCAGAGCAGTGTCAGTCAGAGCTGAGTCATACAGAGCAGATTCAGTCAAAGTAGAGTCAGTCAGAGCAGAGACAGAGTTGAGTCAGTCAGAGCAGAGTCAGTCAGAGCAGATTCAGTCAGGGCAGAGTCAATGAGCAGAGTCAGTCAGAGATGAGCCAGACAGAGCAGAGTCATTCAGAGCAGATTCAGTCAGAGCAGAGTCAGTCAGAGCAGAATCAGTCAGAGCAGAGTCAGTCAGAGCAGAGTCAGTCAGCAGAGTCAGTCAGAGCAGAGTCAGTCAGAGCAGATTCAGTCAGAGTAGAGTCAGTCAGAGCAGAGTCAATGAGCAGAGTTAGTCAGAGCAGAGTCAGTCAGAGCAGATTCAGTCAGAGCAGAGTCAGTCAGAGCAGAGTCAGTCAGAGCAGAGTCAGTCAGAGCAGAGACAGTCAGAGCAGAGTCAGTCCGAGCAGTGACAGTCAGAGCAGAGACAGTCAGAGCAAAGTCTGTCAGAGCAGAGTCAGTCAGAGCAGAGTCAGTCAGAGCAGAATCAGTCAGAGCAGATTCAGTCAGGTGAGAAGTCAGTCAGAGCAGAGTCATTCAGAGCAGATTCAGTCAGAGCAGAGTCAGTCAGATCAGAATCAGTTAGAGCAGAGTCAGTCAGAGCAGAGTCAATCAGAGCAGAGTCACTCAGAGCAGAGTCAATGAGAGTAGATTCAGTCAGAGCAGTGTCAATCAGAGCAGATTCTGTCAGAGCAGAGTCAGTCAGAGCAGAATCAGTCAGAACAGAGACAGTCAGAGCAGAGTCAATGAGCAGAGTCAGTCAGAGCAGAATCAGTCAGAGCAGAGTCACACAGAGCAGATTCTGTCAGAGTAGAGTCAGTCAGAGCAGAGTCAATGAGCAGAGTTAGTCAGAGCAGATTCAGTCAGAGCAGAGTCAGTCAGAGCAGAGTCAGTCAGAGCAGAGTCAGTCAGAGCAGAGTCAGTCAGAGCAGAGTCAGTCAGAGCAGAGTCAGTCAGAGCAGAGTCAGTCAGAGCAGATTCAGTCAGAGCAGAGTCAGTCAGAGCAGAGTCAGTCAGAGCAGAGTCACACAGAGCAGATTCAGTCAGAGCAGAGTCAGTCAGAGCAGAGTCAGTCAGAACAGAGTCACACAGAGCAGATTCAGTCACAGCAGAGTCAGTCAGAGCAGAGACAGTCAGAGCAGAGTCAGTCAGAGCAGATTCAGTCAGAGCAGAGTCAATGAGCAGAGTCAGTCAGAACAGAGTCAGTCAGAGCAGAGTCAGTCAGAGCAGAGTCAGTCAGAGCAGAGAGTCAGAGCAGAGTCAGTCAGAGCAGAGTCAGTCAGAGCAGAGTCAGTCAGAGCAGAGTCAGTCAGAGCAGAGTCAGTCAGAGCAGAGTCAGTCAGAGCAGAGTCAGTCAGAGCAGAGTCAATCAGAGCAGATTCAGTCAGAGCAGAGTCAATCAGAGCAGATTCAGTCAGAGCAGAGTCAGTCAGAGCAGAGTCAATCAGAGCAGAGTCAGTCAGAGCAGAGTCAGTCAGAGCAGAATCAGTCAGAGCAGAGTCAGTCAGAGCAGAGTCAGTCAGAGCAGAGTCAGTCAGAGCAGAGTCTGTCAGAGCAGAGTCAGTCAGAGCAGAGTCAGTCAGAGCAGAGTCAGTCAGAGCAGAGTCAGTCAGAGCAGAGTCAGTCAGAGCAGAGTCTGTCAGATCAGAGTCTCTCAGATCACAGTGAGACAGAGCAGAGTCAGTCAGAGCAGAGTTACACAGAGCAGATTCAATTAGAGCAGAGTCAGCCAGAGCAGGGTCAGTTAGAGCAGCGTCAGTCAGAACAGAGTCTTTCAGAGCAGAGTCAGTCAGAGCAGAGTCAGTCAGAGCAGAGTCAGTCAGAGCAGAGTCAGTCAGAGCAGAGTCAGTCAGAGCAGAGTCAGTCAGAGCAGAGTCAGTCAGAGCAGATTCAGTCAGAGCAGAGTCAGTCAGAGCAGAGTCAGTCAGAACAGAGTCAGTCAGAGCAGAGTCAGTCAGAGCAGAGTCAGTCAGAGCAGAGTCAGTCAGAGCAGAGTCAGTCAGAGCAGAGTCAGTCAGAGCAGAGTCTGTCAGAGCAGAGTCAGTCAGAGCAGATTCAGTCAGAGCAGAGTCACACAGAGCAGATTCAGTCAGAGTAGAACCAGTCAGAGCAGAGGCTGTCAGAGCAGATTCAGTCAGAGCAGAGTCAGTCAGAACAGAGTCACACAGAGCAGATTCAGTCACAGCAGAGTCAGTCAGAGCAGAGTCAGTCAGAGCAGAGTCAGTCAGAGCAGAGTCAGTCAGAGCAGAGTCAGTGAGGTGAGAAGACAGTCAGAGAAGGCATTGATTGTGACTCAGTCGGAGCAGATGTTGAGTCAGAGCAGTCAGTCAGTGCTGAGTCAGTTAGAGCAGATTCAGTCAGAGCAGAGTCAGTCAGAGCAGATTCAGTCAGAGCAGATTCAGTCAGAGAAGAATCAGTCAGAGCAGAGTCAGTCAGAGCAGATTCAGTCAGAGCACAGTCAGTCAGAGCAGATTCAGTCAAGGCAGAGGCAATGAGCAGAGACAGTCAGAGCAGCGTCAGTCAGAGAGAGTCAGTCAGAGATGAGCCAGGCCATCCCAATCAGGGAAGAGTCAGTCAGAGCAGGGTCGGTCACAGCAGACAAGGGAAGATCTGCAGATGCTGGAAATCCGAGCAACACACACAAAATGTTGGAGGAACTCACCAGGCCAGGCAGCACCTATGGAAAAAAGGTTTCAGCCCAAAACGTTGACTGTACTTGTTTCCATAGATGCTGCCTGGCCTGCTGAGTTCCTCCAGCAGTTTGTGTTTGTCAGTCAGAGCAGAGCCAGCTAGAGCAGAGTCATTCAGAGCAAAGTCAGTCAGAGCAGAGTCCGTCAGAGCAGAATTAGTCAGAGCAGTGTCAGTCAGAGCTGAGTCATACAGAGCAGATTCAGTCAAAGTAGAGTCAGTCAGAGCAGAGACAGAGTTGAGTCAGTCAGAGCAGAGTCAGTCAGAGCAGATTCAGTCAGGGCAGAGTCAATGAGCAGAGTCAGTCAGAGATGAGCCAGGCCATCCCAATCAGGGAAGAGTCAGTCAGAGCAGGGTCGGTCACAGCAGACAAGGGAAGATCTGCAGATGCTGGAAATCCGAGCAACACACACAAAATGTTGGAGGAACTCACCAGGCCAGGCAGCACCTATGGAAAAAAGGTTTCAGCCCAAAACGTTGACTGTACTTGTTTCCATAGATGCTGCCTGGCCTGCTGAGTTCCTCCAGCAGTTTGTGTTTGTCAGTCAGAGCAGAGCCAGCTAGAGCAGAGTCATTCAGAGCAAAGTCAGTCAGAGCAGAGTCAGTCAGAGCAGATTCAGTCAGAGCAGAGTCAGTCAGAGCAGAGTCACACAGAGCAGATTCAGTCAGAGTAGAGTCAGTCAGAGCAGAGACAGAGCAGAGTCAGTCAGAGCAGAGTCAGTCAGAGCAGATTCAGTCAGAGCAGAGTCAATGAGCAGAGTCAGTCAGAGATGAGCCAGGCCATCCCAATCAGGAAAGAGTCAGTCAGAGCAGGCTCAGTCACAGCATACAAGAGAAAATCTGCAGATGCTGGAAATCCGAGCAACACACACAAAATGTTGGAGGAACTCACCAGGCCAGGCAGCACCTATGGAATAAAGGTTTCAGCCCAAAATGTTGACTGTACTTTTTTCCGTAGATGCTGCCTGGCCTGCTGAGTTCCTCCTGCAGTTTGTGTGTGTCAGTCAGAGCAGAGTCAGTCAGAGCAGAGTCAGTCAGAGCAGAGTCAGTCAGAGCAGAGTCAGTCAGAGCAGAGTCAGTCAGAGCAGAGTCAGTCAGAGCAGAGTCAGTCAGAGCAGAGTCAGTCAGAGCAGAGTCAGTCAGAGCAGAATCAGTCAGAGCAGATTCAGTGAGGTGAGAAGTCAGTCAGAGCAGGCATTGATTGTGACGAAGTCGGATGAGAGGCTGTCGGAGCAGAATCAGTCAGTGCAAAGTCATTCAGCGCAGAATCAGACAGAGCAGAGTCAGTCATAGCAAGAATGAAAGATACTGAGTCAGAGCAGAGTCCGTCAGAGCAGAGTCAGTCAGAGCAGAGTCAGTCAGAGCAGAGTCAGTCAGAGCAGAGTCAGTCAGAGCAGAGTCAATCAGAGCAGAGTCAGTCAGAGCAGAGTCAGTCAGAGCAGAGTCACACAGAGCAGATTCAGTCAGAGTAGAGTCAGTCAGAGCAGAGTCAATCAGAGCAGATTCAGTCAGAGCAGAGTCAGTCAGAGCAGAGTCAGTCAGAGCAGAGTCAGTCAGAGCAGAGTCAGTCAGAGCAGAGTCAGTCAGAGCAGAGTCAGTCAGAGCAGAGTCAGTCAGAGCAGAGTCAGTCAGAGCAGAATCAGTCAGAGCAGAGTCAGTCAGAGCAGAGTCAGTCAGAGCAGAGTCACACAGAGCAGATTCAGTCAGAGCAGAGTCAGTCAGAGCAGAGTCAGTCAGAGCAGAGTCACACAGAGCAGATTCAGTCACAGTAGAGTCAGTCAGAGCAGTGTCAGTCAGAGCAGAGAGAGAGTAGAGTCAGTCAGAGCAGAGTCAATCAGAGCAGAGTCACTCAGAGCAGAGTCAATGAGAGCAGATTCAGTCAGAGCAGTGTCAGTCAGAGCAGATTCTGTCAGAGCAGAGTCAGTCAGAGCAGAGTCAGTCAGAGCAGAGTCAGTCAGAGCAGAGTCAGTCAGAGCAGAATCAGTCAGAGCAGAGACAGTCAGAGCAGAGACAGTCCGAGCAGTGTCAGTCAGAGCAGAGACAGTCAGAGCAAAGTCTGTCAGAGCAGTCAGTCAGAGCAGAGTCAGTCAGAGCAGAGGCAGTCAGAGCAGATTCAGTCACAGCAGTCTGTCAGAACAGAGTGTGTCAGAGCAGTCAGTCAGAGCAGAGTCAGTCAGAGCAGAGTCAGTCAGTGCAGAGTCAGTCAGAGCAGAGTCAGTCAGAACAGTGTCAGTCAGAGCAGATTCAGTCAGAGTAGAGTCAGTCAGAGCAGTATCAGTCAGAGCAGAGAGAGAGTAGAGTCAGTCAGAGCAGAGTCAATGAGCAGAGTCAGTCAGAGCAGAGTCACACAGAGCAGATTCAGTCACAGCAGAGTCAGTCAGAGCAGTATCAGTCAGAGCAGAGACAGAGAGTAGAGTCAGTCAGAGCAGAGTCAATGAGCAGAGTCAGTCAGAACAGAATCAGTCTGTGCAGAGTTAGTCAGAGCAGATTCAGTCAGAGCAGAGACAGAGCAGAGTCAATCAGAGCAGATTCAGTCAGAGCAGAGTCAGTCAGAGCAGAGTCAGTCAGAGCAGAGTCAGTCAGAGCAGAGTCAGTCAGAGCAGAGTCAGTCAGAGCAGGGTCAGTTAGAGCAGAGTCAGTCAGAGCAGAGTCACTCAGAGCGGAGTCAGTCAGACCAGAGTCAGTCAGAGCAGCTAAGTTAAAGCAGCTTAGTCAGAAGATAGTCAAAGCTGTCAGTCAGAACAGCTCAGTAAGAAAATATTCTATCAGAGCAGAAACAGTCAGAGCAGAGTCAGTCAGAGCAGAGTCAGTCAGAGCAGAGTCAGTCAGAGCAGAGTCAGTCAGCAGATTCAGTCAGAGCAGAGTCAGTCAGAGCAGAGTCACACAGAGCAGATTCAGTCAGAGTAGAGTCAGTCAGAGCAGAGTCAATGAGCAGAGTTAGTCAGAGCAGAGTCACACAGAGCAGATTCAGTCACAGCAGAGTCAGACAGAGCAGAGACAGTCAGAGCAGAGTCAGTCAGAGCAGAGTCAATGAGCAGAGTCAGTCAGAGCAGAGTCAGTCAGAGCAGATTCAGTCAGAGCAGAGTCAGTCAGAGCAGAGTCAGTCAGAGCAGAGTCAGTCAGAGCAGAGTCAGTCAGAGCAGAGTCAGTCAGAGCAGAGTCAGTCAGAGCAGAGTCAGTCAGAGCAGAGTCACTCAGAGCAGAGTCAGTCAGAGCAGAGTCAGTCAGAGCAGAGTCAGTCAGATCAGAGTCAGTCAGAGAAGAGTCACACAGAGCAGATTCAGTCAGAGTAGAGTCAGTCAGAGCAGAGGAAGTCAGAGCAGAGACAGTCAGAGCAGAGTCACACAGAGCAGATTCAGTCACAGTAGAGTCAGTCAGAGCAGAGAGAGAGTAGAGTCAGTCAGAGCAGAGTGAATGAGCAGATTCAGTCAGAGCAGAGTCAGTCAGAGCAGAGCCAGTCAGAGCAGATTCAGTCAGAGCAGAGTCAGTCAGAGCAGAGGCAGTCAGAGCAGATTCAGTCACAGCAGTCTGTCAGAACAGAGTGTGTCAGAGCAGAGTCAGTCAGAGCAGAGTCAGTCAGAGCAGAGTCAGTCAGAGCAGAGTCAGTCAGAGCAGAGTCACACAGAGCAGATTCAGTCAGAGCAGAGTCAGTCAGAGCAGAGACAGTCAGAGCAGAGTCAGTCAGAGCAGAGTCAGTCAGAGATGAGCCAGGCCAAGTCAATCAGGGAAGAGTCAGTCAGAGCAGGGTCAGTCACAGCAGATAAGAGAAGATCTGCAGATGCTGGAAATCCGAGCAACACGCAGAAAATGATGGAAGAACTCAGCAGGCCAGGCAGCACCTATGGAAAAAAGGTTTCAGCCCAAAATGTCGACTGCACTTTTTCCGTAGATGCTGCCTGGCCTGCTGAGTTCCTCCAGCAGTTTGTGTGTGTCAGTCACAGCAGAGCCAGCTAGAGCTGAGTCAGTCAGTGCAGAGTCAGTCACAGCAGAATCAGTCAGAGCAGAGTCAGTCAGAGCAGAGTCAGTCAGAGTAGAGTCAGTCAGAATAGAGTCAGTTAGAGCAGAATCAGTCAGACAGAATCAGTCAGAGTAGAGTCATTCAGGGCAGAGTCAGTCAAAGCAGAGTCAGTCAGAGCAAAGTCAGTCAGAGTAGGGTAAGTTAGAGCAGTGTCAGTCAGAGCAGCGTCACTCAGAGAAGAGTCAGTCAGAGCAGAATCAGTCAGAGCAGATTCAGTGAGGTGAGAAGTCAGTCAGAGCAGGCATTGATTGTGACGAAGTCGGATGAGAGGCTGTCGGAGCAGAATCAGTCAGTGCAAAGTCATTCAGCGCAGAATCAGACAGAGCAGAGTCAGTCATAGCAAGAATGAAAGATACTGAGTCAGAGCAGAGTCCGTCAGAGCAGAATCTGTCGGAGCAGAGTCAGTCAGATCGGAGTCAGTCAGAGCAGAGTCACTCATAGCAAAGTCAATCAGAACAGAGTCAGTCAGAGCAGAGTCAGTCAGAGCAGAGTCACTCAGAGCAGAGTCAGTCAGAACAGTGTCAGTCAGAGCAGTCTGTCAGAACAGTGTGGGTCAGAGCAGAGTCAGTCAGAGCAGAGGCAGTTATAGCAGAGTCAGTCAGAACAGAATCAGCCAGAGCAGAATCAGTCAGAGCAGGGTCAGTCAGAGCAGATTCAGTCAGAACAGAGTCACTCAGAGCAGAGTCAGTCAGAACAGTGTCAGTCAGAGCAGAATCAGTCAGAGCGAATCAGTTAGATCAGAGTCAGTCAGAGAAGAGTCACACAGAGCACATTCAGTCAGAGTAGTGTCAGTCAGATCAGAGGCAGTCAGAGCAGAATCACACAGAGCAGATTCAGTCACAGTAGAGTAAGTCAGAGCAGTAACAGTCAGAACAGAGAGAGAGTAGAGTCAGTCAGAGCAGAGTCAATGAGCAGAGTCAGTCAGAACAGAATCAGTCAGAGCAGAATCAGTCAGAGCAGAGTCAGTCAGAGTAGGGTCAGTCAGAGCAGAGTCAGTCAGAGCAGAATCAGTCAGAGCAGAATCAGTCAGAACAGAGTCAGTCAGAGCAGAGTCACTCAGAGCAGAGTCAGTCAGAACAGTGTCAGTCAGAGCAGAATCAGTCAGAGGAGAGTCAGTCAGAGCAGAGTCAGTCAGAGTGGAGTCAGTCAGAACAGAGTCAGTCAGAGCTGAGTCATTCAAATCAGTGTCAGTCACAGCAGTCTGTCAGAACAGAGTGGGTCAGAGCAGAGTCAGTCAGAGCAGAGTCAGTCAGAGCAGAGTCATTCAGAGCAGATTCAGTCAGAGCAGAGTCAGTCAGAGCAGAGTCAGTCAGAGCAGAGTCAGTCAGAGCAGATTCAGTTAGAGCAGAGTCAGTCAGAGCAGAGCCACACAGAGCAGATTCAGTCAGAGTAGAGTCAGTCAGAGCAGTATCAGTCAGAGCAGAGAGAGAGTAGAGTCAGTCAGAGCAGAGGCAGTCAAGGCAGAGACAGTCAGAGCAGAGTCACACAGAGCAGATTCAGTCACAGTAGAGTCAGTCAGAGCAGAGACAGTCGGAGTAGAGTCAGTCAGAGCAGAGTCAATGAGCAGAGTCAGTCAGAACTGAATCAGTCTGTGTAGAGTCAGTCAGAGCAGATTCAGTCAAGACAGAGTCAATGAGCAGAGACAGTCAGAGCAGCGTCAGTCAGAGCAGAGTCAGTCAGAGCAGAGTCAGTCAGAGCAGGGTCAGTCAGAGCAGAGTCAGTCAGAGCAGAGTCAGTCAGAGCAGAGTCAGTCAGAGCAGAGTCAATCAGAGCAGAGTCACTCAGAGCAGAGTCAATCAGAGCAGATTCAGTCAGAGCAGTGTCAATCAGAGCAGAGTCAGTCAGAGCAGATTCAGTCAGAGCAGAGTCAGTCAGAACAGAGTCAGTCAGAGCAGAGTCAGTCAGAGCAGAGTCACACAGAGCAGATTCAGTCACAGCAGAGTCAGACAGAGCAGAGACCGTCAGAGCAGAGTCAGTCAGCAGATTCAGTCGGAGCAGAGTCAGTCAGAGCAGAGTCACACAGAGCAGATTCAGTCAGAGTAGAGTCAGTCAGAGCAGAGTCAGTCAGAGCAGAGTCAGTCAGAGCAGAGTCACACAGAGCAGATTCAGTCAGAGTAGAGTCAGTCAGAGCAGAGGCAGTCAGAGCAGATTCAGTCAGAGCAGAGTCAATGAGCAGAGTCAGTCAGAACAGAGTCACACAGAGCAGATTCAGTCACAGCAGAGTCAGTCAGAGCAGAGACAGTCAGAGCAGATTCAGTCAGAGCAGAGTCAATGAGCAGAGTCAGTCAGAACAGAGTCAGTCAGAGAGGAGAGTCAGTCAGGGAAGAGTCAGTCAGAGCAGAGTCACAGCAGATCAGAGCAGAGTCAGATCTGGAAATCCGAGCAACACACAGAGGAACTCAGCAGGCCAGCAGCACCTATGGAAAAAAGGTTTCAGCCCAAAATGTCGACTGCACTTTTTCCGTAGATGCTGCCTGGCCTGCTGAGTTCCTCCAGCAGTTTGTGTGTGTCAGTCACAGCAGAGCCAGCTAGAGCTGAGTCAGTCAGTGCAGAGTCAGTCACAGCAGAATCAGTCAGAGCAGAGTCAGTCAGAGCAGAGTCAGTCAGAGCAGAGTTAGTCAGAGCAGATTCAGTCAGAGCAGAGACAGAGCAGAGTCAATCAGAGCAGATTCAGTCAGAGCAGAGTCAGTCAGAGCAGAATCAGTCAGAACAGAGTCAGTCAGAGCAGAGTCAGTCCGAGCTGTGACAGTCAGAGCAGAGACAGTCAGAGCAGAGTCAGTCAGAGCAGAGTCAGTCAGAGCAGAGTCAGTCAGAGCAGAGTCAGTCAGAGCAGAGTCAGTCAGAGCAGAGTCAGTCAGAGCAGAGTCAGTCAGAGCAGAGTCAGTCAGAGCAGAGTCAGTCAGAGCAGAGTCAATCAGAGCAGAGTCAGTCAGAGCAGAGTCAGTCAGAGCAGATTCAGTCAGAGCAGAGTCAGTCAGAGCAGAGTCAGTCAGAGCAGAATCAGTCAGAGCAGATTCAGTGAGGTGAGAAGTCAGTCAGAGCAGATTCAGTGAGGTGAGAAGTCAGTCAGAGCAGGCATTGATTGTGACGAAGTCGGATGAGAGGCTGTCGGAGCAGAATCAGTCAGTGCAAAGTCATTCAGCGCAGAATCAGACAGAGCAGAGTCAGTCATAGCAAGAATGAAAGATACTGAGTCAGAGCAGAGTCCGTCAGAGCAGAATCTGTCGGAGCAGAGTCAGTCAGATCGGAGTCAGTCAGAGCAGAGTCTGTCAGAGCAGAGTCAATCAGATCACAGTCAGTCAGAGCAGAGTCAGTCAGAGCAGAGTCACACAGAGCAGATTCAGTCACAGTAGAGTCAGTCAGAGCAGAGTCAATGAGCAGAGTCAGTCAGAGCAGAGTCAGTCAGAGCAGAGTCAGGCAGAGCAGAGTCAGTCAGAGCAGAACCAGTCAGAGCAGAGTCAGTCAGAGCTGTGTTACTCAGAGCAGGTTCAGTCAGAGCAGAATCAGTCAGAGCAGATTCAGTCAGGGCAGAGTCAATGAGCAGAGTCAGTCAGAGCAGAGTCAGTCAGAGCAGAGTCAGTCAGAGCAGAGTCAGTCAGAGCAGAGTCAGTCAGAGCAGAGTCAGTCAGAGCAGAGTCAGTCAGAGCAGAGTCAGTCAGAGCAGAGTCAGTCAGAGCAGAGTCAGTCAGAGCAGAGTCAGTCAGAGCAGAGTCAGTCAGAGCAGAGTCAGTCAGAGCAGAATCAGTCAGAGGAGAGTCAGTCAGAGCGAAGTTTGTCAGAACAGTGTCAGTCAGACAGAATCAGTCAGAGCAGAGTCAGTCAGAGCTGAGTCACCTTGAGCAGGGTCAGTCAGAGCAGAGTCAGTCAGAGCAGAGTCAGTCAGAGCAGGGTCAGTCAGAGCAGAGTCAGTCAGAGCAGATTCAGTCAGAGCAGAGTCAACAGAGCAGAGTCAATCAGAGCAGATTCAGTCAGAGCAGAGTCAGTCAGAGCAGAGTCAGTCAGAGCAGAGTCAGTCAGAGCAGAGTCAATCAGAGCAGATTCAGTCAGAGCAGAGTCAATCAGAGCAGAGTCAGTCAGAGCAGAGTCAGTCAGAGCAGAGTCAGTCAGAGCAGAGTCAGTCAGAGCAGAGTCAGTCAGAGCAGAGTCAATGAGCAGAGTCAGTCAGAACAGAGTCACACAGAGCAGATTCAGTCACAGCAGAGTCAGTCAGAGCAGAGTCAATCAGAGCAGAGTCAGTCAGAGCAGAGTCAGTCAGAGCAGAATCAGTCAGAGCAGAGTCTTTCAGAGCAGAGTCAGTCAGAGCAGAGTCAGTCAGAGCAGAGTCAGTCAGAGCAGAGTCAGTCAGAGCAGAGTCAGTCAGAGCAGAGTCAGTCAGAGCAGAGTCAGTCAGAGCAGAGTCAGTCAGAGCAGAGTCAGTCAGAGCAGAATCAGTCAGAGCAGAGTCATTCAGAGCAGAGTCAGTCAGAGCAGATTCAGTCAGAGCAGAGTCAGTCAGAGCAGAGTCAGTCAGAGCAGAGTCAGTCAGAACAGAGTCAGTCAGAGCAGAGTCAGTCAGAGCAGAGTCAGTCAGAGCAGAGTCAGTCAGAGCAGAGTCAGTCAGAGCAGAGTCAGTCAGAGCAGAGTCAGTCAGAGCAGAGTCAGTCAGAGCAGATTCAGTCAGAGCAGAGTCAGTCAGAGCAGAGTCAGTCAGAGCAGAGTCAGTCAGAGCAGAGTCAGTCAGAGCAGAATCAGTCAGAGCAGAGTCAGTCAGAGCAGAGTCAGTCAGAGCAGAGTCAGTCAGAGCAGAGTCAGTCAGAGCAGAGTCAGTCAGAGCAGATTCAGTCTGAGCAGAGTTAGTCAGAGCAGATTCAGTCAGAGCAGAGACAGAGCAGAGTCAGTCAGAGCAGATTCAGTCAGAGCAGAGTCAGTCAGAGCAGAGTCACACAGAGCAGATTCAGTCAGAGCAGAGTCAGTCAGAGCAGAATCAGTCAGAGCAGAGTCAGTCAGAGCAGATTCTGTCAGAGTAGAGTCAGTCAGAGCAGAGTCAATGAGCAGAGTCAGTCAGAGCAGAGTCAGTCAGAGCAGAGTCAGTCAGAGCAGAGTCAGTCAGAGCAGAGTCAGTCAGAGCAGATTCAGTCAGAGCAGAGTCAATGAGCAGAGTCAGTCAGAACAGAGTCAGTCAGAGCAGAGTCAGTCAGAGCAGAGTCAGACAGAGTCAGTCAGAGCAGAGTCAATCAGAGCAGAGTCAGTCAGAGCAGAGTCAATGAGCAGAGTTAGTCAGAGCAGAGTCAGTCAGAGCAGATTCTGTCAGAGCAGAGTCAGTCAGAGCAGATTCAGTCAGAGCAGAGTCAGTCAGAGCAGAGTCAGTTGGAGTAGAGTCAGTCAGAGCAGAGTCAACAGTCAGAGCAGATTCAGTCAGAGCAGAAGTCAGTCAGAGCAGAGTCAGTCAGAGCAGAGTCAGTGAGGTGAGAAGACAGTCAGAGAAGGCATTGATTGTGACTCAGTCGGAGCAGATGTTGAGTCAGAGCAGTCAGTCAGTGCTGAGTCAGTTAGAGCAGATTCAGACAAAGCAGCGTCAGTCAGAGCAGATTCAGACAGAACAGATTCACTCAGAGCAGAGTCAGTCAGAGCAGAGTCAGTCAGAGTAGATTCAGTCAGAGCAGAGTCAGTCAGAGCAGATTCAGTCAGAGCAGAGTCAATGAGCAGAGTCAGTCAGAGCAGAGTCAGTCAGAGAGAGTCAGTCAGAGATGAGCCAGTCAGAGCAGAGACAGTCTGAGTAGAGTCAGTCAGAGCAGAGTCAGATCAGTCAGCATCAGTCAGAGCAGAGTCAGTCAGATCAGAGTCAGTTAGAGCAGAGTCAGTCAGAGCAGAGTCAATCAGAGCAGAGTCACTCAGAGCAGAGTCAGTCAATGAGTAGAGTCAGTCAGAGCAGAGTCAGTCAGAGCAGAGTCAGTCAGAGCAGAGTCAGTCAGAGCAGAGTCAGTCAGAGCAGAGTCAGTCAGAGCAGAGTCAGTCAGAGCAGAGTCAGTCAGAGCAGAGTCAGTCAGAGCAGAGTCACACAGAGCAGATTCAGTCAGAGTAGAGTCAGTCAGAGCAGAGTCACACAGAGCAGAGTCAGTCAGAGCAGAGTCAGTCAGAGCAGAGTCAGTCAGAGCAGAGTCAATGAGCAGAGTCAGTCAGAGATGAGCCAGGCCATCCCAATCAGGAAAGAGTCAGTCAGAGCAAGCTCAGTCACAGCAGACAAGAGAAAATCTGCAGATGCTGGAAATCCGAGCAACACACACAAAATGTTGGAGGAACTTACCAGGCCAGGCAGCACCTATGGAATAAAGGTTTCAGCCCAAAACGTTGACTGTACTTGTTTCCATAGATGCTGCCTGGCCTGCTGCGTTCCTCCAGCAGTTTGTGTTTGTCAGTCAGAGCAGAGCCAGCTAGAGCAGAGTCATTCAGAGCAAAGTCAGTCAGAGCAGAGTCCGTCAGAGCAGATTCAGTCAGAGCAGAGACAGAGCAGAGTCAATCAGAGCAGATTCAGTCAGAGCAGAGTCAGTCAGAACAGAGTCAGTCAGAGCAGAGTCAGTCAGAGCAGAGTCAGTCAGAGCAGAGTCAGTCAGAGCAGAGTCAGTCGGAGCAGAGTCAGTCAGAGAGAGCCAGGTCATCCCAATCAGGAAAGAGTCAGTCAGAGCAGGCTCAGTCACAGCATACAAGAGAAAATCTGCAGATCTGGAGATCAGAGCAACACAGACAAAATGTTGGAGAGTCAGTCACCAGGCCAGGCAGCACCTATGGAATAAAGTTTCAGCCCAAAAGTTGATCAGAGCTTTTTTCAGTAGATGCAGCCTGGCCTGCAGAGTTCCTCTGCAGTTGTGTGTCAGTCTCAGCAGAGCCAGCTAGAGCAGAGTCAGTCAGAGCAGAGTCAGTCAGAGTAGGGTCAGTTAGAACAGAGTCAGTCAGAGCAGAGTCAGTCAGAGCAGAATCAGTCAGAGCAGAGTCAGTCAGAGCAGAGTCAGTCAGAGCAGAATCAGTCAGAGCAGATTCAGTGAGGTGAGAAGTCAGTCAGAGCAGATTCAGTGAGGTGAGAAGTCAGTCAGAGCAGGCATTGATTGTGACGAAGTCGGATGAGAGGCTGTCGGAGCAGAATCAGTCAGTGCAAAGTCATTCAGCGCAGAATCAGACAGAGCAGAGTCAGTCATAGCAAGAATGAAAGATACTGAGTCAGAGCAGAGTCCGTCAGAGCAGAATCTGTCGGAGCAGAGTCAGTCAGATCGGAGTCAGTCAGAGCAGAGTCACTCAGAGCAGAGTCAATCAGAACAGTGTCAGTCAGAAAAGAGTCAGTCAGAGCAGAGTCACTCAGAGCAGATTCAGTCACAGTAGAGTCATTCAGAGCAGATTCAGTCAGAGCAGAGTCAGTCAGAGCAGAATCAGTCAGAACAGAGACAGTCAGAGCAGAGACAGTCCGAGCTGTGACAGTCAGAGCAGAGACAGTCAGAGCAGAGTCTGTCAGAGCAAAGTCAGTCAGAGCAGAGTCAGTCAGAGCAGAGTCAGTCAGAGCAGAGTCAGTCAGAGCAGAGTCAGTCAGAGCAGAGTCAGTCAGAGCAGAGTCAGTCAGAACAGTGTCAATCACAGCACTCTATTGGAACTGAGTGGGTCAGAGTAGAGTCACTCAGAGGAGAGCCACTCTGGGCAGAGTCAGTTAGAGCAGATTCAGTCAGAGCAGATTCAGTCAGAGTAGTGTCAATGAGCAGAGTCAGTCAGATCAGAGTCACACAGAGCAGATTCAGTCACAGCAGGGTCAATCTGAGCAGAGACAGTCAGAGTAGGGTCAGTCAGAGTAGAGTCAATGAGCAGAGTCAGTCAGAGAGAGTCAGTCTGAGATGAGCCAGGCCATCCCAATCAGGAAAGAGTCAGTCAGAGCAGGATCAGTCACAGCATACAAGAGAAGATCTGCAGATGTTGGAAATCCAAGCAACACACACAAAATGTTGGAGGAACTCGGCAGGCCAGGCAGCACCTATGGAAAAAAGGTTTCAGCCCAATAAATCGACTGTACTTTTTTGCATAGATGCTGCCTGGCCTGCTTAGTTCCTCCAGCAGTTTGTGTGTGTCAGTCACAGCAGAGCAATCAGAGCAGAGTCAGTCAGAGTAGCTATGTTAAAGCAACTTAGTCAGAACAGAATCAAAGCAGTCAGTCAGATGCACAGTCGAAGCAGTCACTCGGAACCACTCAGTAAGAAAAGAGTTTGTCAGAGCAGACAGTCAGAACAGTACAGTCAGAGAAGAGTCAGTCAGAAAAGGGTCAGTCACAGCAGATCAATCAGAGCAGAGACAGTCAGAGCAGAGTCAGTTAGAGCTGCTTTGAAGAAGAGAGTCAAAGCAGTCAGTCAGATGCACAGTCAAAGCAGTCAGTCAGAACAACTCAGTAAGAAAAGAGTTTGTCAGAGCAGAGACGGTTAGAGCGGTACTGTCAGAGATAAGTTAGTAAGAGCAGAGTAGGACAGAGCAGCCCAGCTGGGACAGAGTCAGTGAGTGCACATTCAGACAGAGCACAATCAAGCAGAGCAGATTCAGTGAGGTGAGAAGTCATTCAGAGCAGGGTCAGTCAGAGCAGAGTCAGTCAGAGCAGAGTCAGTCAGAGCAGAGTCAGTCAGAGCAAAATCAGTCAGAACAGATTCAGTGAGGTGAGAAGTCAGTCAGAGAAGTCAGTGATTGTGACTCAGTCGGAGCAGAGCCTGTCAGAGTTCAATCTGTCAGTGCAAAGTCATTCAGCGCAGAATCAGTCAGAGCAGAGTCACACAGAGCAGAGTCAGTCATAGCAAGAATGAAAGGTGCAGAGTCAGAGCAGTCAGTCAGTGTAGAGTCAGTCAGAGCAGAGTCAGACAAAGCAGAGTAACTCAGAGCAGAGTCAGTCAGATCAGAGTCACACAGAGGAGGTTCAGTCAGAGTCAGTCAGAGCAGAGGCAGTCAGAGCAGAGTCAGTCAGAGCAGATTCCGTCAGAGGTGTGTCAGTCAGATCAGAGTCAGTCAGTGCATAGTCAGTCAGAGCAGAGTCTGTCAGATCAGAGTGAGACAGAGCAGAGTCAATGAGCAGAGTCAGTCAGATCAGAGTCAGTCCGAGCAGAGTCACACAGAGCAGAGTCAGTCAGATCAGAGTCAGTCAGAGCAGAGTCAGTCAGAGCAGATTCAGTCAGAGCATAGACAGTCGGAGTAGAGTCAGTCAGAGCAGTGTCAATGAGCAGAGTCAGTCAGAACAGAATCAGTCTGTGCTGACCTGAGAGAGATGAGTCATTTAGATGTCACTGTCCGGTCCGTGCAATCTGCATTTTGGTTCACGGACCGGTCCATCAACCCTTGCTCCAGGTTTTCCTGTCTACCCTGTTTCTGTTCCTGTTAAGAACTAATTGAGGCAGCTGATGCTTGTTGGGGCTGGCTGCATAACTATCTCCAGAGACCAGGGTGTGGCTGCTGGATTGTTCTTGTCCTTACTCCTTGTATCTCTTCCTCTGCCTTCTGTTTCCTCGTCCGAAGCCCTGCCTTGTCTTGCCGGTAACTGTCGCCTCGCCTGAAGTACTCGTCTCGCCTTGCATTGCCTGAAGCCTTGCCTTATCTTGCTGGTAACTCTCACCTCGTCTCGCCTTTAGTCTTGTCCTGGAGCCACCCTGTACCTAGCTCCCTTTCTGTCACTTGCCTCCGTTAGGTAAGCCAGGCCATCTTGCCGTTGCCTGCAGTTGGTTCTGTCCCTTCCTGTCCCTTGCCTCTGTCGGTTGGTGAACCGCAACCTGCCCAGGTGATCCACGCCTTGCCCAGGTGAACCGCGCCCTGCCCCGGAGGAGCCTGCCTCACCTCAGGCCTGAAGACTCCAGCCTCCAGCCTCACCTCAAGTCTCCTGCCTCAAGCCTCCAGCCTTGCCTCACCTCAAATCACCTGCCTCCAGCCTCCAGCCTCGCCTTGCCTCATCTCCTGCCTCCAGCCTCCAGACTCGACTCGCCTCAAGTCACCTGCCTCCAGCCTTGCCTCACCTCAAGTCACCTTCCTCCAGCCTCCAGCCTCGCCTCGCCTCAAGTCACCCGCCTCCAGCCTCCAGCCTCGCCTCGCCTCAAGTCACCTGCCTCCAGCCTCCAGCCTCGCCTTGCCTCAAGTCTCTTGCCTCCAGCCTCCAGCCTTGCCTCAAGTCTCCAGCCTCCAGCCTCGCCTCACCTCATCTTTTACCTCCAGCCTCCAGCCTCGCCTAGCCTCGTCGCCTGTCTCCAGCCTCCAGCCTGGCCTCGCCTCAAGTCACCTGCCTCCAGCCTTGCCTCACCTCAGTCAACTGCCTCCAGCCTCCAGCCTCGCCTTGCCTCAAGTCTCCTGCCTCCATCCTCCAGCCTTGCCTCACCTCAAGTCACCTGCCTCCAGCCTCCAGCCTCGCCTCGCCTCATCTCCTGCCTCCAGCCTCCAGACTCGACTCGCCTCAAGTCACCTGCCTCCAGCCTTGCCTCACCTCGTCACCTGCCTCCAGCCTCCAGCCTTGCCTCGCCTCAAGTCACCCGCCTCCAACCTCCAGCCTCGCCTCGCCTCAAGTCTCCTGCCTCCAGCCTCCAGCCTTCCCTCAAATCTCCTGCCTCCAGCCTCCAGCCTTGCCTCACCTCAAGTCTCCTGCCCCCAGCCTCCAGCCTCGCCTCACCTCATCTCCTGCCTCCAGCCTCCAGCCTTGCCTAGCCTCGTCTCCTGCCTCCAGCCTCCAGCCTCGCCTAGCCTCGTCTCCTGTCTCCAGCCTTCAGCCTCTACTTGCCTCAAGTCTCCTGCCTCCAGTCTCCAGCCTCTAGCCTCACCTCGCCTCAAGTCTCCTGCCTCCAGCCTCCAGCCTCGCCTCACCTCAAGTCACCTGCCTCCAGCCTTGCCTCAAGTCTCCATCCTCCAGCCTCGCCGTGCCTCAAGTCTCCTACCTCCAGCCTCGCCTCACCTCAAATCACCTGCCCACAGCCTCCAGCCTCTCCTTGCCTCGTCTCCTGCCTCCAGCCTCCAGCCTCGCCTCGCCTCAAGTCACCTGCCTCCAGCCTCCAGCCTCACCTCGCCTCAAGTCTCCTGCCTCCAGCCTCCAGCCTTGACTCAAGTCTCCTGCCTCCAGCCTCCAGCCTCGCCTCACCTCAAGTCTCCTGCCCCCAGCCTCCAGCCTCGCCTCGCCTCATCTCCTGCCTCCAGCCTCCAGCCGCGCCTCGCCTCGTCTCCTGTCTCCAGCCTCCAGCATCGCCTTGCCTCAAGTCTCCTGCCTCCAGCCTCCAGCCTTGCCTCGTCTCCTGCCTCCAGCCTCCAGCCTCGCCTCACCTCAAGTCACCCGCCTCCAGCCTCCAGCCTCGCCTTGCCTCAAGTCTCCTGCCTCCATCCTCCAGCCTTGCCTCGCCTCAAGTCACCTGCCTCCAGCCTCCAGCCTCGCCTCACCTCAAGTCACCAGCCTCCAGCCTGCAGCCTCGCCTCAAGTCTCCTGCCTCCAGCCTTGCCTCGCCTCAGGTCTCCATCCTCCGGCCTTGCCTTGCCTCAAGTCACCTGCCTCCAGCCTCACCTTGCCTCAAGTCTCCTGCCTCCAGCCTCCAGCCTCACCTCGCCTCAAGTCACCAGCCTCCAGCCTCCAGCCTCGCCTCGCCTCAAGTCACCAGCCTCCAGCCTCCAGCCTCGCCTCGCCTCAAGTCTCCTGCCTCCAGCCTCCAGCCTCTCCTCGCCTCGTCTCCTGCCCCAGGCCTCTAGCTTCGCCTCGCCTCGTCTCCTGCCTCCAGCCTCCAGCCTCGCCTCGCCCCAAGTCACCTGCCTCTTGCCTCCAGCCTCGCCTCAAGTCTCCTGCCTCCAGCCTCCAGCCTCGCCTCACCTCATCTCCTGCAACCAGCCTCCAGCCTCGCCTCAAGTCCCCTGCCTCCAGCCTCACCTCGCCTCAAGTCTCCATCCTCCAGCCTCGCCTTGCCTCAAGTCTCCTTTCTCCAACCTCGCCTCGCCTCAAGTCTTGTGCCTCCAGCCTCCAGCCTCGCCTCGCCTCAAATCACCTGCCCCCAGCCTCCAGCCTCGCCTCAAGTCTCCCGCCTTCAGCCTCACCTCGCCTCAAGTCTACATCCTCAAGCCTCGCCTCGCCTCGTCTCCTTCCTCCAGCCTCCAGCCTCGCCTCATCTCCTGCCGCCAGACTCCAGCCTCTCCTCACCTCAATTCTCCATTCTCCAGCCTCGCCTTGCCTCGAATCTCCTGCCTCCAGCCTCCAGCCTCGCCTTGCCTCAAGTCACCTGCCTCCAGCCTCCAGCCTCGCCTTGCCTCAAATCACCTGCCCTCAGCATCCAGCCTCTCCTCGCCTCAAGTCTCCTGCCTCCAGCCTCCAGCCTCGCCTCAAGTCTCCTGCCTCCAGCCTCCAGCCTTGCCTCAAGTCTCCTGCCTCCAGCCTCCAGCTTAGCCTCACCTCAACTCACCCGCCTCTAGCCTCGCCTCGCCTCAAGTCTCCTGCCTCCAGCCTCCAGCCTCGCCTCACCTCGTCTCCTGCCTCCAGCCTCCAGCCTCGCCTCGTCTCCTGCCTCCAGCCTCCAGCCTCGCCTTGCCTCAAGTCTCCATCCTCCAGCCTCGCCTTGCCTCAAGTCTCCTTCCTCCAACCTCGCCTCACCTCAAGTCTCATGCCTCCAGCCTCCAGCCTCGCCTCAAGTCTCTCACCTCGCCTCAAGTCTACATCCTCCAGCCTCGCCTCGCCTCGTCTCCTTCCTCCAGCCTCCAGCCAGCCTCATCTCCTGCCGCCAGACTCCAGCCTCGCCTCACCTCAAGTCTCCATTCTCCAGCCTCGCCTTGCCTCGAGTCTCCTGCCTCCAGCCTCCAGCCTCGCCTTGCCTCAAGTCACCTGCCTCCAGCCTCCAGCCTCGCCTTGCCTCAAATCACCTGCCCTCAGCATCCAGCCTCTCCTCGCCTCAAGTCTCCTGCCTCCAGCCTCCAGCCTCGCCTCAAGTCTCCTGCCTCCAGCCTCCAGCCTTGCCTCAAGTCTCCTGCCTCCAGCCTCCAGCCTCACCTCAAGTCTACATCCTCCACCCTCGCCTCGCCTCGTCTCCTGTCTCCAGCCTCCACCTCGCCTCGTCTCCTGCCTCCAGCCTCCAGCCTCGCCTCGCCTCAAGTCACCTGCCTCCAGCCTCCAGCCTCACCTCGCCTCAAGTCTCCTGCCTCCAGCCTCCAGCCTTGACTCAAGTCTCCTGCCTCCAGCCTCCAGCCTCGCCTCACCTCAAGTCTCCTGCCCCCAGCCTCCAGCCTCGCCTCGCCTCATCTCCTGCCTCCAGCCTCCAGCCGCGCCTCGCCTCGTCTCCTGTCTCCAGCCTCCAGCCTGGCCTCGCCTCAAGTCACCTGCCTCCAGCCTTGCCTCACCTCAGTCAACTGCCTCCAGCCTCCAGCCTCGCCTTGCCTCAAGTCTCCTGCCTCCATCCTCCAGCCTTGCCTCACCTCAAGTCACCTGCCTCCAGCCTCCAGCCTCGCCTCGCCTCATCTCCTGCCTCCAGCCTCCAGACTCGACTCGCCTCAAGTCACCTGCCTCCAGCCTTGCCTCACCTCGTCACCTGCCTCCAGCCTCCAGCCTTGCCTCGCCTCAAGTCACCCGCCTCCAACCTCCAGCCTCGCCTCGCCTCAAGTCTCCTGCCTCCAGCCTCCAGCCTTCCCTCAAATCTCCTGCCTCCAGCCTCCAGCCTTGCCTCACCTCAAGTCTCCTGCCCCCAGCCTCCAGCCTCGCCTCACCTCATCTCCTGCCTCCAGCCTCCAGCCTTGCCTAGCCTCGTCTCCTGCCTCCAGCCTCCAGCCTCGCCTAGCCTCGTCTCCTGTCTCCAGCCTTCAGCCTCTACTTGCCTCAAGTCTCCTGCCTCCAGTCTCCAGCCTCTAGCCTCACCTCGCCTCAAGTCTCCTGCCTCCAGCCTCGCCGTGCCTCAAGTCTCCTACCTCCAGCCTCGCCTCACCTCAAATCACCTGCCCACAGCCTCCAGCCTCTCCTTGCCTCGTCTCCTGCCTCCAGCCTCCAGCCTCGCCTCGCCTCAAGTCACCTGCCTCCAGCCTCCAGCCTCGCCTCGCCTCAAGTCTCCTGCCTCCAGCCTCCAGCCTTGACTCAAGTCTCCTGCCTCCAGCCTCCAGCCTCGCCTCACCTCAAGTCTCCTGCCCCCAGCCTCCAGCCTCGCCTCGCCTCATCTCCTGCCTCCAGCCTCCAGCCGCGCCTCGCCTCGTCTCCTGTCTCCAGCCTCCAGCATCGCCTTGCCTCAAGTCTCCTGCCTCCAGCCTCCAGCCTTGCCTCGTCTCCTGCCTCCAGCCTCCAGCCTTGCCTCACCTCAAGTCACCCGCCTCCAGCCTCCAGCCTCGCCTTGCCTCAAGTCTCCTGCCTCCATCCTCCAGCCTTGCCTCGCCTCAAGTCACCTGCCTCCAGCCTCCAGCCTCGCCTCACCTCAAGTCACCTGCCTCCAGCCTGCAGCCTCGCCTCAAGTCTCCTGCCTCCAGCCTTGCCTCGCCTCAGGTCTCCATCCTCTGGCCTTGCCTTGCCTCAAGTCACCTGCCTCCAGCCTCACCTTGCCTCAAGTCTCCTGCCTCCAGCCTCCAGCCTCACCTCGCCTCAAGTCACCAGCCTCCAGCCTCCAGCCTCGCCTCGCCTCAAGTCACCAGCCTCCAGCCTCCAGCCTCGCCTCGCCTCAAGTCTCCTGCCTCCAGCCTCCAGCCTCTCCTCGCCTCGTCTCCTGCCCCAGGCCTCTAGCTTCGCCTCGCCTCGTCTCCTGCCTCCAGCCTCCAGCCTCGCCTCGCCCCAAGTCACCTGCCTCTTGCCTCCAGCCTCGCCTCAAGTCTCCTGCCTCCAGCCTCCAGCCTCGCCTCACCTCATCTCCTGCAACCAGCCTCCAGCCTCGCCTCAAGTCCCCTGCCTCCAGCCTCACCTCGCCTCAAGTCTCCATCCTCCAGCCTCGCCTTGCCTCAAGTCTCCTTTCTCCAACCTCGCCTCGCCTCAAGTCTTGTGCCTCCAGCCTCCAGCCTCGCCTCGCCTCAAATCACCTGCCCCCAGCCTCCAGCCTCGCCTCAAGTCTCCCGCCTTCAGCCTCACCTCGCCTCAAGTCTACATCCTCAAGCCTCGCCTCGCCTCGTCTCCTTCCTCCAGCCTCCAGCCTCGCCTCATCTCCTGCCGCCAGACTCCAGCCTCTCCTCACCTCAATTCTCCATTCTCCAGCCTCGCCTTGCCTCGAATCTCCTGCCTCCAGCCTCCAGCCTCGCCTTGCCTCAAGTCACCTGCCTCCAGCCTCCAGCCTCGCCTTGCCTCAAATCACCTGCCCTCAGCATCCAGCCTCTCCTCGCCTCAAGTCTCCTGCCTCCAGCCTCCAGCCTCGCCTCAAGTCTCCTGCCTCCAGCCTCCAGCCTTGCCTCAAGTCTCCTGCCTCCAGCCTCCAGCTTAGCCTCACCTCAACTCACCCGCCTCTAGCCTCGCCTCGCCTCAAGTCTCCTGCCTCCAGCCTCCAGCCTCGCCTCACCTCAAGTCTCCTGCCTCCAGCCTCCAGCCTCGCCTCGTCTCCTGCCTCCAGCCTCCAGCCTCGCCTTGCCTCAAGTCTCCATCCTCCAGCCTCGCCTTGCCTCAAGTCTCCTGCCTCCAGCCTCCAGCCTCGCCTCACCTCAAGTCTCATGCCTCCAGCCTCCAGCCTCGCCTCAAGTCTCTCACCTCGCCTCAAGTCTACATCCTCCAGCCTCGCCTCGCCTCGTCTCCTTCCTCCAGCCTCCAGCCAGCCTCATCTCCTGCCGCCAGACTCCAGCCTCGCCTCACCTCAAGTCTCCATTCTCCAGCCTCGCCTTGCCTCGAGTCTCCTGCCTCCAGCCTCCAGCCTCGCCTTGCCTCAAGTCACCTGCCTCCAGCCTCCAGCCTCGCCTTGCCTCAAATCACCTGCCCTCAGCATCCAGCCTCTCCTCGCCTCAAGTCTCCTGCCTCCAGCCTCCAGCCTCGCCTCAAGTCTCCTGCCTCCAGCCTCCAGCCTTGCCTCAAGTCTCCTGCCTCCAGCCTCCAGCCTCACCTCAAGTCTACATCCTCCACCCTCGCCTCGCCTCGTCTCCTGTCTCCAGCCTCCACCTCGCCTCGTCTGCTGCCTCCAGCCTCCAGACTCGCCTCACCTCAAGTCTCTATCCTCCAGCCTCGCCTTGCCTCAAGTCTTCTGCCACCAGCCTCCAGCCTCGCCTCTCTCAAGTCACCCGCCTCCAACCTCCAGCCTCGCCTCGGCTAAAGTCTCCTGCCTCCAGCCTCCAGCCAAGCCTCGCCTCAAGTCTCCTGCCTCCAGCCTCCAGCCTCGCCTCATCTCATCTCCTGTCTCCAGCCTCGCCTCGCCTCAAGTCACCTGCCTCCAGCCTCCAGCCTCGCCTCATGTCTCCTGCCTCCAGCCTCCAGTCTTGACTCGCCTCAAGTCTCCTGCTACCAGCCTCACCTCGCCTGAAGTCTCCTGCCTCCAGCCTCCAGCCTCGCCTCGTCTCCTGCCTCCAGCCTCCAGCCTCGCCTCAAGTCTCCCACCTTGCCTCAAGTCTACATCCTCCAGCCTCGCCTCGCCTCGTCTCCTGCCTCCAGCCTACAGCCTCGCTTCATCTCCTGCCTCCAGACTCCAGCCTCGCCTCACCTCAAGTCACTTGCCTCCAGCCTCCAGCCTCACCTTGCCTCAAATCACCTGCCCCCAGCCTCCAGCCTCTCCTCGTCTCAAGTCTCCTGCCTCCAGCCTCCAGCCTCGCCTCGTCTCCTGCCTCCAGCCTCCAGCCTTGCCTCAAGTCTCCTTCCTCCAGCCTCCAGCCTCGCCTCGCCTCAAGTCACCCGCCTCCAGCCTCGCCTTGCCTCAAGTCTCCTGCCTCCAGCCTCCAGCCTCGCCTCACCTCGTCTCCTGCCTCCGGCCTCCAGCCTCGCCTCAAGTCTCCTGCCTCCAGCCTCCAGCCTCACCTCGCCTGAAGTCTCCTGCCTCCAGCCTCCAGCGCCTCGCCTCATCTCCTGCCTCCAGACTCCAGCCTCGCCTCACCTCAAGTCTCCATTCTCCAGCCTCGGCTTGCCTCGAGTCTCCTGCCTCCAGCCTCCAGCCTCACCTCGCATCATGTCCTGTCTCCAGCCTTGCCTCACCTCAAGTCACCTGCCTCCAGCCTCCAGATTCGCCTCACCTCATGTCTCCTGCCTCCAGCCTCCAGCCTTGCCTCGCCTCAAGTCTTCTGCTACCAGCCTCACCTCACCTCAAGTCTTCTGCCTCCAGCCTCCAACCTCGCCTCACCTCAAGTCACCTGCCTCCTGCCTCCAGCCTCGCCTCAAGTCTCCTGCCTCCAGCCTCCAGCCTTGCCTCGCCTCGTCTCCTGCATCCAGCCTCCAGCCTTGCCTCAAGTCTCCCGCCTCCAGCCTCACCTCGCCTCAAGTCTACATCCCCCAGCCTCGCCTCGCCTCGTCTCCTTCCTCCAGCCTCCAGCCTCGCCTCATCTCCTGCTGCCAGACTCCAGCCTCGCCTCACCTCAAGTCTCCATTCTCCTGCCTTGCCTTGCCTCGAGTCTCCTGCCTCCAGCCTCCAGCCTTGCCTTGCCTCAAGTCACCTGCCTCCAGCCTCCAGCCTCGCCTTGCCTCAAATCACCTGCCCTCAGCCTCCAGCCTCACCTCAAGTCTACATCCTAAAGCCTCGCCTCGCCTCGTCTCCTGACTCCAGCCTCCAGCCTCGCCTCGCCTCAAGTCACCTGCCTCCAGCCTCCAGCCTTTCCTCACCTCAAGTCACATGCCTCCAGCCTCCAGCCTTGCCTCGCCTCAAGTCTCCTGCCTCCAGCCTCGCCTCGCCTCAAGTCTCCATCCTCCAGCCTCCAGCCTTGCCTCAATTCTCCTGCCTCCAGCCTCCGGCCTCGCCTTAAGTCTACATCCTCCAGCCTCGCCTTGCCTCAACTCTCCTGCCTCCGGCCTCGCCTCACCTCAAGTCTCGTACCTCCATCCTCCAGCCTCGCCTCACCTCAAATCACCTGCCCCCAGCCTCCAGCCTCTCCTCGCTTGAAGTCTCCTGCCTCCAGCCTCCAGCCTTGCCTCAAGTCTCCTGCCTCCAGCCTCCGGCCTCGCCTTAAGTCTACATCCTCCAGCCTCGCCTCGCCTCGTCTCCTGTCTCCAGCCTCCAGCCTCGCCTCACCTCAAGTCTCCTGCCTCCAGCCTCCAGCCTCGCCTCACCTCAAGTCTCCATCCTCCAGCCTCGCCTTGCCTCAAGTCTTCTGCCTCCAGCCTCCAGCCTCGCCTCGTCTCAAGTCACCCGCCTCCAGCCTCCAGCCTCTCCTCACCTCAAGTCTCCTGCTTCCAGCCTCCAGCCTCCAGCCTCGCCTCGCCTCAAGTCACCTGCCTCCAGCCTCACCTCGTCTGCTGCCTCCAGCCTCCAGCCTCGCCTCACCTCAAGTCTCCTGCCTCCAGCCTCGCCTCGCCTCAAGTCTCCATCCTCCAGCCTCGCCTCGCCTCGCCTCACCTCATCTCCTGCCTCCAGCCTCCAGCCTTGCCTCAATTCTCCTGCCTCCAACCTCGCCTCGCCACAAGTCTCCATCCTCCAGCCTTGCCTTGCCTCAAGTTTCCTGCCTCCAGCCTCGCCTCACCTCAAGTCTCGTACCTCCAGCCTCCAGCCTCGCCTCGCCTCAAATCACCTGCCCCCAGCCTCCAGCCTCTCCTCGCCTGAAGTCTCCTGCCTCCAGCCTCCAGCCTTGCCTCAATTCTCCTGCCTCCAGCCTCACCTCGACTCAAGTTTCCATCCTCCATCCTCGCCTTGCCTCAAGTCTCCTGCCTCCAGCCTCGCCTCACCTCAAGTCTCGTACCTCCAGCCTCCAGCCTCGCCTCGCCTCAAATCACCTGCCCCCAGCCTCCAGCCTCTCCTCGCCTGAAGTCTCCTGCCTCCACCCTCACCTCGCCTCAAGTCTCCATCCTCCAGCCTCGCCTTGCCTCAAGTCTCCTGCCTCCAGCCTCGCCTCACCTCAAGTCTCGTACCTCCAGACTCCAGCCTCGCCTCGCCTCAAATCACCTGTCTCCAGCCTCCATCCTCACCTTGTCTGCTGCCTCCAGCCTCCAGCCTCGCCTCACCTCAAGTCTCCATCCTCCAGCCTCGCCTTGTCTCAAGTCTTCTGCCTCCAGCCTCCAGCCTCGCCTCGCCTCAAGTCACCCGCCTCCAGCCTCCAGCCTCACCTCGGCTCAAGTCTCCTGCCTCCAGCCTCCAGCCTCACCTCGCCTCAAGTCACCTGCCTCCAGCCTCCAGCCTTCAGCCTCGCCCTGCCTCAAGTCTCCTTCCTCCAGCCTCCAGCCTCGCCTCGCTTCAAGTCACCCGCCTCCAGCCTCGCCAAGCCTCAAGTCTCCTGCCTCCATCCTCCAGCCTCGCCTCACCTCGTCTCCTGCCTCCAGCCTCTCCTCGCCTCAAGTCTCCTGCCTCCAGCGTCCAGCCTCCAGCCTCGCCTTGCCTCAAGACTCCTGCCTCCAGCATCCAGCCTCTCCTCGCCTCAAGTCTCCTGCCTCCAGCCTCCAGCCTCTCCTCGCCTTGTCTCCTGCCCCAGGCCTCTAGCTTTGCCTCGCCTCGTCTCCTGCCTCCAGCCTCCAGCCTCGCCTCGCCTGAAGTCTTCTGCCTCCAGCCTCCAGCCTCACCTCCCTTAAGTCACATGCCTCCTGCCTCCAGCATCGCCTCAAGTCTCCTGCCTCCAGCCTCCAGCCTCGCCTCGCCTCGTCTCCTGCATCCAGCCTCCAGCCTTGCCTCAAGTCTCCTGCCTCCAGCCTCACCTCGCCTCAAGTCTCCATCCTCCAGCCTCGCCTTGCCTCAAGTCTCCTTCCTCCAAACTCGCCTCGCCTCAAGTCTCGTGCCTCCAGCCTCCAGCCTCGCCTCGCCTCAAATCACCTGCCCCCAGCCTCCAGCCTCGCCTCAAGTCTCCCGCCTTCAGCCTCACCTCGCCTCAAGTCTACATCCTCAAGCCTCGCCTCGCCTCGTCTCCTTCCTCCAGCCTCCAGCCTCGCCTCATCTCCTGCCGCCAGACTCCAGCATCGCCTCACCTCAAGTCTCCATTCTCCAGCCTCACCTTGCCTCGAGTCTCCAGCCTCCAGCCTCCAGCCTCGCCTTGCCTCAAATCACCTGCCCTCAGCATCCAGCCTCTCCTCGCCTCAAGTCTCCTGCATCCAGCCTCCTGCCTCACCTCAAGTCTACATCCTCCAGCCTCACCTCACCTCGTCTCCTGACTACAGCCTCCAGCCTTCCCTCACCTCAAGTCACCTGCCTCCAGCCTCCAGCTTTGCCTTGCCTCAAGTCTCCTGCCTCCAGACTCGCCTCGCCTCGTCTCCATCCTCCTGCCTCGCCTCGCCTCGCCTCACCTCGTCTCCTGCCTCCAGCCTCCAGCCTTGCCTCAATTCTCCTGCCTCCAGCCTCGCCTCGCCTCAAGTCTCCATCCTCCAGCCTCGCCTTGCCTCAAGTCTCCTGCCTCCAGCCTCTCCTCACCTCAAGTCTCGTACCTCCAGCCTCCAGCCTTGCCTCAAGTCTCCTGCCTCCAGCCTCCGGCCTCGCCTTAAGTCTACATCCTCCAGCCTCGCCTCGCCTCGTCTCCTGTCTCCAGCCTCCATCCTCACCTCGTCTCCTGCCTCCAGCCTCCAGCCTCGCCTCACCTCAAGTCTCCATCCTCCAGCCTCGCCTTGCCTCAAGTCTCCTGCCTCCAGCCTCCAGCCTCGCCTCTCCTCGTCTCCTGCCTCCAGCCTCCTGCCTCGCCTCACCTCGTCTCCTGTCTCCAGCCTCCAGCCTCGCCTCGCCTCAAGTCACCTGCCTCCAGCCTCCAGCCTCGCCTTGCCTCAAGTCTCCTGCCTCCAGCCTCCAGCCTCACCTCGCCTCAAGTCACCTGCCTCCAGCCTCCAGCCTCGCCTCGCCTCAAGTCACCTGCCTCCAGCCTCCAGCCTCGCCTCGCCTCAAATCACCTGCCCCCAGCCTCCAGCCTCTCCTCGCCTCATCTCCTGCCTCCAGCCTCCAGCATCGCCTCGCCTCGTCTCCTGTCTCCAGCCTCCAGCCTCCAGCCTCGCCTCGTCTCCTGCCTCCAGCCTCGCCTCACCTCGTCTCCTGTCTCCAGCCTCCAGCCTCGCCTCGCCTCAAGTCACCTGCCTCCAGCCTCCAGCCTCGCCTCAAGTCTCCTGCCTCCAGCCTCCAGCCTCGCCTCACCTCATCTCCTGCCTCCAGCCTCCAGCCTCGCCTCAAGTCACCTGCCTCCAGCCTCCACCTCGCCTCAAGTCTCCATCCTCCAGCCTCGCCTTGCCTCAAGTCTCCTTTCTCCAACCTCGCCTCGCCTCAAGTCTCGTGCCTCCAGCCTCCAGCCTCGCCTCGCCTCAAATCACCTGCCCCCAGCCTCCAGCCTCGCCTCGCTCAAGTCACCTGCCTTCAGCCTCACCTCACCTCAAGTCTACATCCTCAAGCCTCACCTCACCTCGTCTCCTTCCTCCAGCCTCCAGCCTCGCCTCATCTCCTGCCGCCAGACTCCAGCCTCTCCTCACCTCAAGTCTCCATTCTCCAGCCGCGCCTTGCCTCGAATCTCCTGCCTCCAGCCTCCAGCCTCGCCTCACCTCAAGGCACTTGCCTCCAGCCTCCAGCCTCGCCTTGCCTCAAATCACCTGCCCTCAGCATCCAGCCTCTCCTCGCCTCAAGTCTCCTGCCTCCAGCCTCCAGCTTAGCCTCACCTCAACTCACCCGCCTCTAGCCTCGCCTCGCCTCAAGTCTCCTGCCTCCAGCCTCCAGCCTCGCCTCACCTCGTCTCCTGCCTCCAGCCTCCAGCCTCGCCTCGCCTCAAGTCTCCTGCCTCCAGCCTCCAGCCTCGCCTTGCCTCAAGTCTCCATCCTCCAGCCTCGCCTTGCCTCAAGTCTCCTTCCTCCAACCTCGCCTCACCTCAAGTCTCATGCCTCCAGCCTCCAGCCTCGCCTCAAGTCTCTCACCTCGCCTCAAGTCTACATCCTCCAGCCTCGCCTCGCCTCAAGTCTCCTTCCTCCAACCTCGCCTCGCCTCAAGTCTCGTGCCTCCAGCCTCCAGCCTCGCCTCACCTCAAGTCTCCATTCTCCAGCCTCGCCTTGCCTCGAGTCTCCTGCCTCCAGCCTCCAGCCTCGCCTTGCCTCAAGTCACCTGCCTCCAGCCTCCAGCCTCGCCTTGCCTCAAATCACCTGCCCTCAGCATCCAGCCTCTCCTCACCTCAAGTCTCCTGCCTCCAGCCTCCAGCCTCGCCTCAAGTCTCCTGCCTCCAGCCTCCAGCCTTGCCTCAAGTCTCCTGCCTCCAGCCTCCAGCCTCACCTCAAGTCTACATCCTCCAGCCTCGCCTCGCCTCGTCTCCTGTCTCCAGCCTCCATCCTCGCCTCGTCTGCTGCCTCCAGCCTCCAGACTCGCCTCACCTCAAGTCTCTATCCTCCAGCCTCACCTTGCCTCAAGTCTTCTGCCACCAGCCTCCAGCCTCGCCTCTCTCAAGTCACCCGCCTCCAACCTCCAGCCTCGCCTCGCCTCAAGTCTCCTGCCTCCAGCCTCCAGCCTCTCCTCGCCTCAAGTCTCCTGCCTCCAGCCTCCAGCCTCGCCTCACCTCATCTCCTGTCTCCAGCCTCGCCTCGCCTCAAGTCACCTGCCTCCAGCCTCCAGCCTCGCCTCATGTCTCCTGCCTCCAGCCTCCAGCCTTGACTCGCCTCAAGTCTCCTGCTACCAGCCTCACCTCGCCTGAAGTCTCCTGCCTCCAGCCTCCAGCCTCGCCTCGTCTCCTGCCTCCAGCCTCCAGCCTCGCCTCAAGTCTCCCACCTCGCCTCAAGTCTACATCCTCCAGCCTCGCCTCGCCTCGTCTCCTGCCTCCAGCCTACAGCCTCGCCTCATCTCCTGCCTCCAGCCTCCAGCCTCGCCTCACCTCAAGTCACTTGCCTCCAGCCTCCAGCCTCACCTTGCCTCAAATCACCTGCCCCCAGCCTCCAGCCTCTCCTCGTCTCAAGTCTCCTGCCTCCAGCCTCCAGCCTCGCCTCGTCTCCTGCCTCCAGCCTCCAGCCTTGCCTCAAGTCTCCTTCCTCCAGCCTCCAGCCTCGCCTCGCCTCAAGTCACCCGCCTCCAGCCTCGCCTCGCCTCAAGTCTCCTGCCTCCAGCCTCCAGCCTCGCCTCACCTCGTCTCCTGCCTCCGGCCTCCAGCCTCGCCTCAAGTCTCCTGCCTCCAGACTCGCCTCGCCTCAAGTCTACATCCTCCAGCCTCGCCTCGCCTCGTCTCCTGCCTCCAGCCTCCAGCCTCGCCTCATCTCCTGCCTCCAGACTCCAGCCTCGCCTCACCTCAAATCTCCATTCTCCAGCCTCGGCTTGCCTCGAGTCTCCTGCCTCCAGCCTCCAGCCTCACCTCGCATCATGTCCTGTCTCCAGCCTTGCCTCACCTCAAGTCACCTGCCTCCAGCCTCCAGATTCGCCTCACCTCATGTCTCCTGCCTCCAGCCTCCAGCCTTGCCTCGCCTCAAGTCTCCTGCTACCAGCCTCACCTCACCTCAAGTCTCCTGCCTCCAGCCTCCAGCCTCGCCTCACCTCAAGTCACCTGCCTCCTGCCTCCAGCCTCGCCTCAAGTCTCCTGCCTCCAGCCTCCAGCCTCGCCTCGCCTCGTCTCCTGCCTCCAGCCTCCAGCCTCGCCTCGCCTCGTCTCCTGCCTCCAGCCTCACCTCGCCTCAAGTCTACATCCTCCAGCCTCGCCTCGCCTCGTCTCCTGCCTCCAGCCTCCAGCCTCGCCTCATCTCCTGCCTCCAGACTCCAGCCTCGCCTCACCTCAAGTCTCCATTCTCCAGCCGTGCCTTGCCTCGAGTCTCCTGCCTCCAGCCTCCAGCCTCGCCTTGCCTCAAGTCACCTGCCTCCAGCCTCCAGCCTCTCCTCGCCTCAAGTCACCTGCCTCCAGCCTCCAGCCTCGCCTTGCCTCGTCTCCTGCCTCCAGCCTCGCCTCGCCTCCAGTCTACATCCTCCAGCCTCGCCTCGCCTCGTCACCTGCCTCCAGCTTCCAGCCTTGCCTCGCCTCAATTCCCCTGCCTCCAGCCTCCAGCCTTTCCTCACCTCAAGTCACATGCCTCCAGCCTCCAGCCTTGCCTCGCCTCAAGTCTCCTGCCTCCAGCCTCGCCTCGCCTCAAGTCTCCATCCTCCAGCCTCCAGCCTTGCCTCAATTCTCCTGCCTCCAGCCTCCGGCCTCGCCTTAAGTCTACATCCTCCAGCCTCGCCTTGCCTCAAGTCTCCTGCCTCCAGCCTCGCCTCACCTCAAGTCTCCTGCCTCCAGCCTCCAGCCTCGCCTCACCTCAAATCACCTGCCCCCAGCCTCCAGCCTCTCCTCGCCTCGTCTCCTGCCTCCAGCCTCCAGCCTCGCCTCACCTCATCTCCTGCCTCCAGCCTCCAGCCTCGCCTTAAGTCTACATCCTCCAGCCTCGCCTCGCCTCGTCTCCTGTCTCCAGCCTCCATCCTCACCTCGTCTGCTGCCTCCAGCCTCCAGCCTCGCCTCACCTCAAGTCTCCATCCTCCAGCCTCGCCTTGCCTCAAGTCTTCTGCCTCCAGCCTCCAGCCTCGCCTCGCCTCAAGTCACCCGCCTCCAGCCTCCAGCCTCTCCTCACCTCAAGTCTCCTGCTTCCAGCCTCCAGCCTCCAGCCTCGCCTCGCCTCAAGTCACCTGCCTCCAGCCTCACCTCGTCTCCTGCCTCCAGCCTCCAGCCTCGCCTCACCTCAAGTCTCCTGCCTCCAGCCTCGCCTCGCCTCAAGTCTCCATCCTCCAGCCTCCAGCCTCGCCTCACCTCATCTCCTGCCTCCAGCCTCCAGCCTTGCCTCAATTCTCCTGCCTCCAACCTCGCCTCGCCACAAGTCTCCATCCTCCAGCCTTGCCTTGCCTCAAGTTTCCTGCCTCCAGCCTCGCCTCACCTCAAGTCTCGTACCTCCAGCCTCCAGCCTCGCCTCGCCTCAAATCACCTGCCCCCAGCCTCCAGCCTCTCCTCGCCTGAAGTCTCCTGCCTCCAGCCTCCAGCCTTGCCTCAATTCTCCTGCCTCCAGCCTCACCTCGACTCAAGTTTCCATCCTCCATCCTCGCCTTGCCTCAAGTCTCCTGCCTCCAGCCTCGCCTCACCTCAAGTCTCGTGCCTCCAGCCTCCAGCCTCGCCTCGCCTCAAATCACCTGCCCCCAGCCTCCAGCCTCTCCTCGCCTGAAGTCTCCTGCCTCCAGCCTTGCCTCAATTCTCCTGCCTCCAGCCTCACCTCGCCTCAAGTCTCCATCCTCCAGCCTCGCCTTGCCTCAAGTCTCCTGCCTCCAGCCTCGCCTCACCTCAAGTCTCGTACCTCCAGACTCCAGCCTCGCCTCGCCTCAAATCACCTGTCTCCAGCCTCCATCCTCGCCTCGTCTCCTGCCTCCAGCCTCCAGCCTCGCCTCACCTCAAGTCTCCTGCCTCCATCCTCCAGCCTCGCCTCGCCTCAAGTCTCCTGCCTCCAGCCTCCAGCCTCGCCTCGCCTCAAGTCACCTGCCTCCAGCCTCCAGCCTCACCTCGCCTCAAGTCTCCTGCCTCCAGCCTCCAGCCTCACCTCGCCTCAAGTCACCTGCCTCCAGCCTCCAGCCTCCAGCCTCCAGCCTTCAGCCTCGCCCTGCCTCAAGTCTCCTTCCTCCAGCCTCCAGCCTCGCCTCGCTTCAAGTCACCCGCCTCCAGCCTCGCCAAGCCTCAAGTCTCCTGCCTCCAGCCTCCAGCCTCGCCTCACCTCGTCTCCTGCCTCCAGCGTCTCCTCGCCTCAAGTCTCCTGCCTCCAGCGTCCAGCCTCCAGCCTCACCTCGCCTGAAGTCTCCTGCCTCCAGACTCCAGCCTCGCCTCACCTCAAGTCTCCTGCCTCCAGCCTCCAGCCTCTCCTCGCCTTGTCTCCTGCCTCCAGCCTCCAGCCTTGCCTCGCCTCGTCTCCTGCCTCCAGCCTCCAGCCTCGCCTCGCCTGAAGTCTTCTGCCTCCAGCCTCCAGACTCGCCTTGCCTTAAGTCACCTGCCTCCAGCCTCCAGCCTCGCCTCAAGTCTCCTGCCTCCAGCCTCCAGCCTCGCCTCGCCTCGTCTCCTGTCTCCAGCCTCCAGCCTCGCCTCACCTCAAGTCTCCTGCCTCCAGCCTCCAGCCTCGCCTCAAGTCTCCTGCCTCCAGCCTCCAGCCTCGCCTCGCCTCGTCTCCTGCCTCCAGCCTCCAGCCTTGCCTCAAGTCTCCTGCCTCCAGCCTCCAGCCTCGCCTCAAGTCTCCTGCCTCCAGCCTCCAGCCTCGCCTCGCCTCAAGTCTCCTGCCTCCAGCCTCCAGCCTCGCCTCACCTCAAGTCTCGTGCCTCCTGCCCCCAGCCTCGCCTCGCCTCAAATCACCTGCCCCCAGCCTCCAGCCTCGCCTCAAGTCTCCTGCCTCCAGCCTCGCCTCGCCTCAAGTCTACATCCTCCAGCCTCGCCTCGCCTCGTCTCCTGCCTCCAGCCTCCAGCCTCGCCTCATCTCCTGCCTCCAGACTCCAGCCTCGCCTCACCTCAAGTCTCCATTCTCCAGCCTCTGCTCGCCTCAAGTCTCCTGCCTCCAGCCTCCAGCCTCGCCTTGCCTCAAATCACCTGCCCTCAGCCTCCAGCCTCTCCTCGCCTCAAGTCTCCTGCCTCCAGCCTCCAGCCTCTCCTCACCTCGTCACCTGCCTCCAGCCTCCAGCCTCACCTCACCTCGTGTCTTGCCTCCAGCCTCCAGCCTCACCTCAAGTCACCTGCCTCAAGCCTCCAGACTTGCCTCGCCTCAAGTCTCCTGCCTCCAGACTCCAGCCTCGCCTCGTCTCCATCCTCCTGCCTCGCCTCGCCTCGCCTCACCTCGTCTCCTGCCTCCAGCCTCCAGCCTTGCCTCAATTCTCCTGCCTCCAGCCTCCGGCCTCGCCTTAAGTCTACATCCTCCAGCCTCGCCTCGCCTCGTCTCCTGTCTCCAGCCTCCAGCCTCGCCTCGCCTCAAGTCTCCTGCCTCCAGCCTCCAGCCTCGCCTCACCTCAAGTCTCCAGCCTCCAGCCTCGCCTTGCCTCAAGTCTCCTGCCTCCAGCCTCCAGCCTCGCCTCGCCTCAAGTCACCTGCCTCCAGCCTCCAGCCTCTCCTCGCCTCAAGTCTCCTGCTTCCAGCCTCCAGCCTCCAGCCTCGCCTCGCCTCAAGTCACCTGCCTCCAGCCTCACCTCGTCTCCTGCCTCCAGCCTCCAGCCTCGCCTCACCTCAAGTCTCCTGCCTCCAGCCTCCAGCCTCGCCTCAAGTCTCCTGCCTCCAGCCTCCAGCCTCGCCTCACCTCGTCTCCTACCTCCAGCCTCCAGCCTCGCCTCAAGTCTCCTACCTCCAGCCTCACCTCGCCTCGAGTCTCCATCCTCAAGCCTTGCCTTGCCTCAAGTCTCCTGCCTCCAGCCTCGCCTCACCTCAAGTCTCGTGCCTCCAGCCTCCAGCCTCGCCTCGCCTCAAGTCACCTGCCTCCAGCCTTGCCTCACCTCGTCACCTGCCTCCAGCCTCCAGCTCCGGCTCACCTCAAGTCTCCTGCCTCCAGCCTCCAGCCTCGCCTCGCCTCAGGTCTCCTGCCTGCAGCCTCCATCCTCCCCTCAAATCTCCTGCCTCCAGCCTCCAGCCTCGCCTCACCTCAAGTCTCCTGCTCCAGCCTCCAGCCCCGGCTCACCTCAAGTCTCCTGCCTCCAGCCTCCAGCCTTGCCTCGCCTCGTCTCCTGCCTCCAGCCTCCAGCCTCACCTCGCCTCAAGTCTCCTGCCTCCAGCCTCCAGCCTCGCCTCACCTCAAGTCTCCTGCCTCCAGCCTCCAGCCTCGCCTCACCTCATCTCCCGTCTCCAGCCTCCAGCCTCGCCGTGCCTCAAGTCTCCTACCTCCAGCCTCGCCTCACCTCAAATCACCTGCCCACAGCCTCCAGCCTCTCCTTGCCTCGTCTCCTGCCTCCAGCCTCCAGCCTCGCCTCGCCTCAAGTCACCTGCCTCCAGCCTCCAGCCTCGCCTCGCCTCAAGTCTCCTGCCTCCAGCCTCCAGCCTCGCCTCACCTCAAGTCTCCTGCCTCCAGCCTCCAGCCTCGCCTCGCCTCATCTCCTGCCTCCAGCCTCCAGCCTCGCCTCGCCTCAAGTCTCCTGCCTCCAGCCTCCAGCCTCGCCTTGCCTCAAGTCTCCTGCCTCCAGCCTCCAGCCTCGCCTCGTCTCCTGCCTCCAGCCTCCAGCCTCGCCTCACCTCAAGTCACCTGCCTCCAGCCTCCAGCCTCGCCTTGCCTCAAGTCTCCTGCCTCCAGCCTCCAGCCTCGCCTCGCCTCAAGTCACCTGCCTCCAGCCTCCAGCCTCGCCTCACCTCAAGTCACCTGCCTCCAGCCTCCAGCCTCGCCTCAAGTCTCCTGCCTCCAGCCTTGCCTCGCCTCAGGTCTCCATCCTCCGGCCTTGCCTTGCCTCAAGTCACCTGCCTCCAGCCTCACCTCGCCTCAAGTCTCCTGCCTCCAGCCTCCAGCCTCGCCTCGCCTCAAGTCACCTGCCTCCAGCCTCCAGCCTCGCCTCGCCTCAAGTCACCTGCCTCCAGCCTCCAGCCTCGCCTCGCCTCAAGTCTCCTGCCTCCAGCCTCCAGCCTCTCCTCGCCTCGTCTCCTGCCCCAGGCCTCTAGCTTCGCCTCGCCTCGTCTCCTGCCTCCAGCCTCCAGCCTTGCCTCACCTCAAGTCTTCTGCTACCAGCCTCACCTCACCTAAAGACTCCTGCCTCCTGCCTCCAGCCTCGCCTCGCCCCAAGTCACATGCCTCTTGCCTCCAGCCTCGCCTCAAGTCTCCTGCCTCCAGCCTCCAGCCTCGCCTCACCTCATCTCCTGCCTCCAGCCTCCAGCCTCGCCTCAAGTCCCCTGCCTCCAGCCTCACCTCGCCTCGAGTCTCCATCCTCCAGCCTCGCCTTGCCTCAAGTCTCCTGCCTCCAGCCTCGCCTCGCCTCAAGTCTCGTGCCTCCTGCCCCCAGCCTCGCCTCGCCTCAAATCACCTGCCCCCATCCTCCAGCCTCTCCTCGCCTCATCTCCTGCCTCCAGCCTCCAGCCTCGCCTCACCTCATCTCCTGCCTCCAGCCTCCAGCCTCGCCTCGCCTCGTCTCCTGCCTCCAGCCTCCAGCCTCGCCTCATCTCCTGCCGCCAGACTCCAGCCTCTCCTCACCTCAAGTCTCCATTCTCCAGCCTCGCCTTGCCTCGAATCTCCTGCCTCCAGCCTCCAGCCTCGCCTTGCCTCGTCAGCTGCCTCCAGCCTCCAGCCTCGCCTCACCTCGTCTCCTGCCTCCAGCCTCCAGCCTCGCCTCGCCAAGTCTCCTGCCTCCAGCCTCAGCCTCGCCTCAAGTCTCCTGCCTCCAGCCTCCAGCCTCGCCTCGCCTCAAGTCTCCTGCCTCCAGCCTCCAGCCTCGCCTCGCCTCGTCTCCTGCCTCCAGCCTCCAGCCTCGCCTCGTCTCCTGCCTCCAGCCTCCAGCCTTGCCTCACCTCGTCTCCTGCCTCCAGCCTCCAGCCTCACCTCGCCTCAAGTCTCCTGCCTCCAGCCTCCAGCCTCGCCTCACCTCAAGTCTCCTGCCTCCAGCCTCGCCTTGCCTCAAGTCTCCTGCCTCCAGCCTCCAGCCTCGCCTCACCTCAAGTATTCAGCCTCCAGCCTCGCCTCACCTCAAATCACCTGCCCCCAGCCTCCAGCCTCTCCTTGCCTCGTCTCCTGCCTCCAGCCTCCAGCCTCGCCTCGCCTCAAGTCACCTGCCTCCAGCCTCCAGCCTCGCCTCGCCTCAAGTCTCCTGCCTCCAGCCTCCAGCCTCGCCTCACCTCGTTTCCTGCCCCCAGCCTCCAGCCTCGCCTCGCCTCATCTCCTGCCTCCAGCCTCCAGCCTCGCCTCGCCTCGTCTCCTGTCTCCAGCCTCCAGCCTCGTCTCGCCTCAAGTCACCTGCCTCCAGCCTCCAGCCTCGCCTCGCCTTGTCTCCTGCCTCCAGCCTCCAGCCTCGCCTCACCTCAAGTCACCTGCCTCCAGCCTCCAGCCTCGCCTTGCCTCAAGTCTCCTGCCTCCAGCCTCCAGCCTCGCCTCGCCTCAAGTCACCTGCCTCCAGCCTCCAGCCTCGCCTCACCTCAAGTCTCCTGCCTCCAGCCTCCAGCCTCGCCTCAAGTCTCCTGCCTCCAGCCTCGCCTCACCTCAAGTCTCCTGCCTCCAGCCTCCAGCCTCGCCTCGCCTCAAGTCTCCTGCCTCCAGCCTCCAGCCTTGCCTCAAGTCTCCTGCCTCCAGCCTCCATCCTCGCCTCGCCTCAGGTCTCCTGCCTCCAGCCTCCAGCCTCGCCTCGCCTCAAGTCACCTGCCTCCAGCCTCCAGCCTCGCCTCGCCTCAAGTCTCCTGCCTCCAGCCTCCAGCCTCTCCTCGCCTCGTCTCCTGCCTCCAGCCTCCAGCCTCGCCTCGCCTCGTCTCCTGCCTCCAGCCTCCAGCCTCGCCTCGCCTCAAGTCACCTGCCTCCAGCCTCCAGCCTCGCCTCGCCTCAAGTCTCCTGCCTCCTGCCTCCAGCCTCGCCTCGCCCCAAGTCACATGCCTCCAGCCTCCAGCCTCGCCTCAAGTCTCCTGCCTCCAGCCTCCAGCCTCGCCTCACCTCATCTCCTGCCTCCAGCCTCCAGCCTCGCCTCAAGTCTCCTGCCTCCAGCCTCACCTCGCCTCAAGTCTCCATCCTCCAGCCTCGCCTTGCCTCAAGTCTCCTGCCTCCAGCCTCCAGCCTCGCCTCGCCTCAAGTCTCGTGCCTCCTGCCCCCAGCCTCGCCTCGCCTCAAATCACCTGCCCCCAGCCTCCAGCCTCGCCTCAAGTCTCCTGCCTCCAGCCTCACCTCGCCTCAAGTCTACATCCTCCAGCCTCGCCTCGCCTCGTCTCCTGCCTCCAGCCTCCAGCCAGCCTCGCCTCATCTCCTGCCTCCAGACTCCAGCCTCGCCTCACCTCAAGTCTCCATTCTCCAGCCTCGCCTTGCCTCGAATCTCCTGCCTCCAGCCTCCAGCCTCGCCTTGCCTTGTCAGCTGCCTCCAGCCTCCAGCCTCGCCTTGCCTCAAATCACCTGCCTCCAGCCTCCAGCCTCGCCTCGCCTCAAGTCTCCTGCCTCCAGCCTCCAGCCTCGCCTCAAGTCTCCTGCCTCCAGCCTCCAGCCTTGCCTCAAGTCTCCTGCCTCCAGCCTCCAGCCTCGCCTCACCTCAAGTCTCCTGCCTCCAGCCTCCAGCCTCGCCTCGTCTCCTGCCTCCAGCCTCCAGCCTCGCCTCACCTCAAGTCTCCTGCCTCCAGCCTCCAGCCTCGCCTCAAGTCTCCTGCCTCCAGCCTTGCCTCGCCTCAGGTCTCCATCCTCCGGCCTTGCCTTGCCTCAAGTCACCTGCCTCCAGCCTCCAGCCTCGCCTCAAGTCAAGTCTCCTGCCTCCAGCCTCCAGCCTCACCTCGCCTCAAGTCACCTGCCTCCAGCCTCCAGCCTCGCCTCGCCTCAAGTCTCCTGCCTCCAGCCTCCAGCCTCGCCTCGCCTCAAGTCTCCTGCCTCCAGCCTCCAGCCTCTCCTCGCCTCGTCTCCTGCCTCCAGCCTCCAGCCTCGCCTCGCCTCGTCTCCTGCCTCCAGCCTCCAGCCTCGCCTCACCTCAAGTCTCCTGCTACCAGCCTCACCTCACCTCAAGTCTCCTGCCTCCTGCCTCCAGCCTCGCCTCGCCCCAAGTCACATGCCTCTTGCCTCCAGCCTCGCCTCAAGTCTCCTGCCTCCAGCCTCCAGCCTCGCCTCACCTCATCTCCTGCCTCCAGCCTCCAGCCTCGCCTCAAGTCTCCTGCCTCCAGCCTCACCTCGCCTCAAGTCTCCATCCTCCAGCCTCGCCTTGCCTCAAGTCTCCTTTCTCCAACCTCGCCTCGCCTCAAGTCTCGTGCCTCCAGCCTCCAGCCTCGCCTCACCTCAAATCACCTGCCCCCAGCCTCCAGCCTCGCCTCAAGTCTCCCGCCTTCAGCCTCACCTCGCCTCAAGTCTACATCCTCAAGCCTCGCCTCGCCTCGTCTCCTTCCTCCAGCCTCCAGCCTCGCCTCATCTCCTGCCGCCAGACTCCAGCCTCTCCTCACCTCAAGTCTCCATTCTCCAGCCTCGCCTTGCCTCGAGTCTCCTGCCTCCAGCCTCCAGCCTCGCCTTGCCTTGTCAGCTGCCTCCAGCCTCCAGCCTCGCCTTGCCTCAAATCACCTGCCCTCAGCATCCAGCCTCTCCTGCCTCCAGCCTCCAGCCTCGCCTCAAGTCTCCTGCCTCCAGCCTCCAGCCTTGCCTCAAGTCTCCTGCCTCCAGCCTCCAGCCTCGCCTCACCTCGTCTCCTGCCTCCAGCCTCCAGCCTCGCCTCGTCTCCTGCCTCCAGCCTCCAGCCTCGCCTCGCCTCAAGTCTCCAGCCTCCAGCCTTGACTCGCCTCAAGTCTCCTGCTACCAGCCTCACCTCGCCTCAAGTCTCCTGCCTCCAGCCTCCAGCCTCGCCTCACCTCAAGTCTCCTGCCTCCAGCCTCCAGCCTCGCCTCAAGTCTCCCGCCTCACCTCGCCTCAAGTCTACATCCTCCAGCCTCGCCTCGCCTCGTCTCCTGCCTCCAGCCTCCAGCCTCGCCTCGCCTCGTCTCCTGCCTCCAGCCTCCAGCCTCGCCTCACCTCAAGTCACTTGCCTCCAGCCTCCAGCCTCACCTTGCCTCAAATCACCTGCCCCCAGCCTCCAGCCTCTCCTCGTCTCAAGTCTCCTGCCTCCAGCCTCCAGCCTCGCCTCGTCTCCTGCCTCCAGCCTCCAGCCTCGCCTCGCCTCGTCTCCTGCCTCCAGCCTCCAGCCTCGCCTCGCCTCGTCACCTGCCTCCAGCCTCCAGCCTCGCCTCGCCTCATCTCCTGCCTCCAGCCTCCAGCCTCGCCTCACCTCGTCTCCTGCCTCCAGCCTCCAGCCTCGCCTCAAGTCTCCTGCCTCCAGCCTCCAGCCTCGCCTCAAGTCTACATCCTCCAGCCTCGCCTCGCCTCGTCTCCTGCCTCCAGCCTCCAGCCTCGCCTCATCTCCTGCCTCCAGACTCCAGCCTCGCCTCACCTCAAGTCTCCATTCTCCAGCCTCGCCTTGCCTCGAGTCTCCTGCCTCCAGCCTCCAGCCTCACCTCGCATCATGTCCTGTCTCCAGCCTTGCCTCACCTCAAGTCACCTGCCTCCAGCCTCCAGATTCGCCTCACCTCATGTCTCCTGCCTCCAGCCTCCAGCCTTGCCTCGCCTCAAGTCTTCTGCTACCAGCCTCACCTCACCTCAAGTCTTCTGCCTCCAGCCTCCAGCCTCACCTCACCTCAAGTGTCTTGCCTCCAGCCTCCAGCCTCACCTCAAGTCACCTGCCTCAAGCCTCCAGACTTGCCTCGCCTCAAGTCACCTGCTTCCTGACTCCAGCCTCGTCTCAAGTCACCTACCTCCTACCTCCAGCCTCGCCTCGCCTCAAGTCTACATCCCCGAGCCTCGCCTCGCCTCGTCTCCTTCCTCCAGCCTCCAGCCTCGCCTCATCTCCAGCCGCCAGACTCCAGCCTCGCCTCACCTCAAGTCTCCATTCTCCTGCCTTGCCTTGCCTCGAGTCTCCTGCCTCCAGCCTCCAGCCTCGCCTTGCCTCAAGTCACCTGCCTCCAGCCTCCAGCCTCGCCTTGCCTCAAATCACCTGCCCTCAGCCTCCAGCCTCACCTCAAGTCTACATCCTCCAGCCTCGCCTCACCTCGTCTCCTGCCTCCAGCCTCCAGCCTCGCCTCGCCTCAAGTCACCTGCCTCCAGCCTCCAGCCTTGCCTCGCCTCAAGTCTCCTGCCTCCAGCCTCGCCTCGCCTCAAGTCTCCATCCTCCAGCCTCCAGCCTTGCCTCAATTCTCCTGCCTCCAGCCTCCGGCCTCGCCTTAAGTCTACATCCTCCAGCCTCGCCTTGCCTCAACTCTCCTGCCTCCAGCCTCGCCTCACCTCAAGTCTCGTACCTCCATCCTCCAGCCTCGCCTCACCTCAAATCACCTGCCCCCAGCCTCCAGCCTCTCCTCGCTTGAAGTCTCCTGCCTCCAGCCTCCAGCCTCACCTCTCCTCGTCTCCTGCCTCCAGCCTCCTGCCTCGCCTCAAGTCTACATCCTCCAGCCTCGCTCGCCTCATCTCCTGCCTCCATCCTCCAGCCTCGCCTCGCCTCGTCTCCTGCCTCCAGCCTCCAGCCTCGCCTCACCTCAAGTCTCCATCCTCCAGCCTCGCCTTGCCTCAAGTCTTCTGCCTCCAGCCTCCAGCCTCGCCTCGCCTCAAGTCACTCGCCTCCAGCCTCCAGCCTCTCCTCACCTCGTCTCCTGCTTCCAGCCTCCAGCCTCCAGCCTCGCCTCGCCTCAAGTCACCTGCCTCCAGCCTCACCTCGTCTGCTGCCTCCAGCCTCCAGCCTCGCCCTGCCTCAAGTCTCCTGCCTCCAGCCTCCAGCCTCGCCTCGCTTCAAGTCACCCGCCTCCAGCCTCGCCAAGCCTCAAGTCTCCTGCCTCCAGCCTCCAGCCTCGCCTCACCTCGTCTCCTGCCTCCAGCCTCTCCTCGCCTCAAGTCTCCTGCCTCCAGCGTCCAGCCTCCAGCCTTGCCTTGCCTCAAGACTCCTGCCTCCAGCATCCAGCCTCTCCTCGCCTCAAGTCTCCTGCCTCCAGCCTCCAGCCTCTCCTCGCCTTGTCTCCTGCCCCAGGCCTCTAGCTTTGCCTCGCCTCGTCTCCTGCCTCCAGCCTCCAGCCTCGCCTCGCCTGAAGTCTTCTGCCTCCAGCCTCCAGCCTCACCTCCCTTAAGTCACATGCCTCCTGCCTCCAGCCTCGCCTCAAGTCTCCTGCCTCCAGCCTCCAGCCTCGCCTCGCCTCGTCTCCTGCATCCAGCCTCCAGCCTCGCCTCAAGTCTCCTGCCTCTAGCCTCACCTCGCCTCAAGTCTCCATCCTCCAGCCTCGCCTTGCCTCAAGTCTCCTTCCTCCAACCTCGCCTCGCCTCAAGTCTCCTGCCTCCAGCCTCCAGCCTCGCCTCGCCTCAAATCACCTGCCCCCAGCCTCCAGCCTCGCCTCAAGTCTCCCGCCTTCAGCCTCACCTCGCCTCAAGTCTACATCCTCCAGCCTCGCCTCGCCTCGTCTCCTTCCTCCAGCCTCCAGCCTCGCCTCATCTCCTGCCGCCAGACTCCAGCATCGCCTCACCTCAAGTCTCCATTCTCCAGCCTCACCTTGCCTCGAGTCTCCTGCCTCCAGCCTCCAGCCTCGCCTTGCCTCAAATCACCTGCCCTCAGCATCCAGCCTCTCCTCGCCTCAGGTCTCCTGCATCCAGCCTCCAGCCTCACCTCAAGTCTACATCCTCCAGCCTCACCTCGCCTCAAGTCTACATCCTCCAGCCTCGCCTCGCCTCAAGTCTCCTGCCTCCAGCCTACAGCCTCGCCTCATCTCCTGCCTCCAGACTCCAGCCTCACCTCACCTCAAGTCTCCATTCTCCAGCCTTGCCTTGCCTCGAGTCTCCTGCCTCCAGCCTCCAGCCTCGCCTTGCCTCAAGTCACCTGCCTCCAGCCTCCAGCCTCGCCTTGCCTCAAATCACCTGCCCTCAGCCTCCAGCCTCACCTCAAGTCTACATCCTAAAGCCTCGCCTCACCTTGTCCCCTGACTCCAGCCTCCAGCCTCGCCTCGCCTCAAGTCACCTGCCTCCAGCCTCCAGCCTTTCCTCACCTCAAGTCACATGCCTCCAGCCTCCAGCCTTGCCTCGCCTCAAGTCTCCTGCCTCCAGCCTCGCCTCGCCTCAAGTCTCCATCCTCCAGCCTCCAGCCTTGCCTCAATTCTCCTGCCTCCAGCCTCCGGCCTCGCCTTAAGTCTACATCCTCCAGCCTCGCCTTGCCTCAACCCTCCTGCCTCCAGCCTCGCCTCACCTCAAGTCTCGTACCTCCATCCTCCAGCCTCGCCTCACCTCAAATCACCTGCCCCCAGCCTCCAGCCTCTCCTCGCTTGAAGTCTCCTGCCTCCAGCCTCCAGCCTTGCCTCAAGTCTCCTGCCTCCAGCCTCCGGCCTCGCCTTAAGTCTACATCCTCCAGCCTCGCCTCGCCTCGTCTCCTGTCTCCAGCCTCCATCCTCACCTCGTCTGCTGCCTCCAGCCTCCAGCCTCGCCTCACCTCAAGTCTCCATCCTCCAGCCTCGCCTTGCCTCAAGTCTTCTGCCTCCAGCCTCCAGCCTCGCCTCGCCTCAAGTCACCCGCCTCCAGCCTCCAGCCTCTCCTCACCTCAAGTCTCCTGCTTCCAGCCTCCAGCCTCCAGCCTCGCCTCGCCTCAAGTCACCTGCCTCCAGCCTCACCTCGTCTGCTGCCTCCAGCCTCCAGCCTCGCCCTGCCTCAAGTCTCCTTCCTCCAGCCTCCAGCCTCGCCTCGCTTCAAGTCACCCGCCTCCAGCCTCGCCAAGCCTTAAGTCTCCTGCCTCCAGCCTCCAGCCTCGCCTCACCTCGTCTCCTGCCTCCAGCCTCTCCTCGCCTCAAGTCTCCTGCCTCCAGCGTCCAGCCTCCAGCCTTGCCTTGCCTCAAGACTCCTGCCTCCAGCATCCAGCCTCTCCTCGCCTCAAGTCTCCTTCCTCCAGCCTCCAGCCTCTCCTCGCCTTGTCTCCTGCCCCAGGCCTCTAGCTTTGCCTCGCCTCGTCTCCTGCCTCCAGCCTCCAGCCTCGCCTCGCCTGAAGTCTTCTGCCTCCAGCCTCCAGCCTCACCTCCCTTAAGTCACATGCCTCCTGCCTCCAGCATCGCCTCAAGTCTCCTGCCTCCAGCCTCCAGCCTCGCCTCGCCTCGTCTCCTGCATCCAGCCTCCAGCCTTGCCTCAAGTCTCCTGCCTCCAGCCTCACCTCGCCTCAAGTCTCCATCCTCCAGCCTCGCCTTGCCTCAAGTCTCCTTCCTCCAAACTCGCCTCGCCTCAAGTCTCGTGCCTCCAGCCTCCAGCCTCGCCTCGCCTCAAATCACCTGCCCCCAGCCTCCAGCCTCGCCTCAAGTCTCCCGCCTTCAGCCTCACCTCGCCTCAAGTCTACATCCTCAAGCCTCGCCAAGCCTCGTCTCCTTCCTCCAGCCTCCAGCCTCGCCTCATCTCCTGCCGCCAGACTCCAGCATCGCCTCACCTCAAGTCTCCATTCTCCAGCCTCACCTTGCCTCGAGTCTCCTGCCTCCAGCCTCCAGCCTCGCCTTGCCTCAAATCACCTGCTCTCAGCTCCAGCCTCTCCTCGCTTCAAGTCTCCTGACTCAAGCCTCCAGCCTCACCTCAAGTCTACATCCTCCAGCCTCGCCTCGCCTCGTCTCCTGACTCCAGCCTCCAGCCTCGCCTCGCCTCAAGTCACCTGCCTCCAGCCTCCAGCCTTCCCTCACCTCAAGTCACCTGCCTCCAGCCTCCAGCTTTGCCTCGCCTCAAGTCTCCTGCCTCCAGCCTCGCCTCGCCTCAAGTCTCCATCCTCCAGCCTCGCCTCGCCTCGCCTCACCTCGTCTCCTGCCTCCAGCCTCCAGCCTTGCCTCAATTCTCCTGCCTCCAGCCTCGCCTCGCCTCAAGTCTCCATCCTCCAGCCTCGCCTTGCCTCAAGTCTCCTGCCTCCAGCCTCTCCTCACCTCAAGTCTCCTGCCTCCAGCCTCCAGCCTTGCCTCAAGTCTCCTGCCTCCAGCCTCCAGCCTCGCCTTAAGTCTACATCCTCCAGCCTCGCCTCGCCTCGTCTCCTGTCTCCAGCCTCCATCCTCACCTCGTCTGCTGCCTCCAGCCTCCAGCCTCGCCTCACCTCAAGTCTCCATCCTCCAGCCTCGCCTTGCCTCAAGTCTTCTGCCTCCAGCCTCCAGCCTCGCCTCGCCTCAAGTCACCCGCCTCCAGCCTCCAGCCTCTCCTCGCCTCAAGTCTCCTGCTTCCAGCCTCCAGCCTCCAGCCTCGCCTCGCCTCAAGTCACCTGCCTCCAGCCTCACCTCGTCTGCTGCCTCCAGCCTCCAGCCTCGCCTCACCTCAAGTCTCCTGCCTCCAGCCTCGCCTCGCCTCAAGTCTCCATCCTCCAGCCTCGCCTCGCCTCGCCTCACCTCGTCTCCTGCCTCCAGCCTCCAGCCTTGCCTCAATTCTCCTGCCTCCAACCTCGCCTCGCCTCAAGTCTCCATCCTCCAGCCTTGCCTTGCCTCAAGTTTCCTGCCTCCAGCCTCGCCTCACCTCAAGTCTCGTACCTCCAGCCTCCAGCCTCGCCTCGCCTCAAATCACCTGCCCCCAGCCTCCAGCCTCTCCTCGCCTGAAGTCTCCTGCCTCCAGCCTCCAGCCTTGCCTCAATTCTCCTGCCTCCAGCCTCACCTCGCCTCAAGTCTCCATCCTCCAGCCTCGCCTTGCCTCAAGTCTCCTGCCTCCAGCCTCGCCTCACCTCAAGTCTCGTACCTCCAGCCTCCAGCCTCACCTCGCCTCAAATCACCTGCCCCCAGCCTCCAGCCTCTCCTCACCTCAAGTCTCCTGCCTCCAGCCTCCAGCCTCGCCTTAAGTCTACATTCTCCAGCCTCACCTCGCCTCGTCTCCTGTCTCCAGCCTCCATCCTCACCTCGTCTGCTGCCTCCAGCCTCCAGCCTCGCCTCACCTCAAGTCTCCATCCTCCAGCCTCGCCTTGTCTCAAGTCTTCTGCCTCCAGCCTCCAGCCTCGCCTCGCCTCAAGTCACCCGCCTCCAGCCTCCAGCCTCACCTCGGCTCAAGTCTCCTGCCTCCAGCCTCCAGCCTCACCTCGCCTCAAGTCACCTGCCTCCAGCCTCCAGCCTCCAGCCTCCAGCCCTCAGCCTCGCCCTGTCTCAAGTCTCCTTCCTCCAGCCTCCAGCCTCGCCTCGCTTCAAATCACCCGCCTCCAGCCTCGCCAAGCCTCAAGTCTCCTGCCTCCAGCCTCCAGCCTCGCCTCACCTCGTCTCCTGCCTCCAGCCTCTCCTCGCCTCAAGTCTCCTGCCTCCAGCGTCCAGCCTCCAGCCTCGCCTTGCCTCAAGTCTCCTGCCTCCAGCCTCCAGCCTCTCCTCGCCTTGTCTCCTGCCCCAGGCCTCTAGCTTTGCCTCGCCTCGTCTCCTGCCTCCAGCCTCCAGCCTCGCCTCGCCTGAAGTCTTCTGCCTCCAGCCTCCAGCCTCACCTCCCTTAAGTCACATGCCTCCTGCCTCCAGCATCGCCTCAAGTCTCCTGCCTCCAGCCTCGCCTCGCCTCGTCTCCTGCATCCAGCCTCCAGCCTTGCCTCAAGTCTCCTGCCTCCAGCCTCACCTCGCCTCAAGTCTCCATCCTCCAGCCTCGCCTTGCCTCAAGTCTCCTTCCTCCAAACTCGCCTCGCCTCAAGTCTCGTGCCTCCAGCCTCCAGCCTCGCCTCGCCTCAAATCACCTGCCCCCAGCCTCCAGCCTCGCCTCAAGTCTCCCGCCTTCAGCCTCACCTCGCCTCAAGTCTACATCCTCAAGCCTCGCCTCGCCTCGTCTCCTTCCTCCAGCCTCCAGCCTCGCCTCATCTCCTGCCGCCAGACTCCAGCATCGCCTCACCTCAAGTCTCCATTCTCCAGCCTCACCTTGCCTCGAGTCTCCTGCCTCCAGCCTCCAGCCTCGCCTTGCCTCAAATCACCTGCCCTCAGCATCCAGCCTCTCCTCGCCTCAGGTCTCCTGCATCCAGCCTCCAGCCTCACCTCAAGTCTACATCCTCCAGCCTCACCTCGCCTCGTCTCCTGACTCCAGCCTCCAGCCTCGCCTCGCCTCAAGTCACCTGCCTCCAGCCTCCAGCCTTCCCTCACCTCAAGTCACCTGCCTCCAGCCTCCAGCTTTGCCTTGCCTCAAGTCTCCTGCCTCCAGCCTCGCCTCGCCTCAAGTCTCCATCCTCCTGCCTCGCCTCGCCTCGCCTCACCTCGTCTCCTGCCTCCAGCCTCCAGCCTTGCCTCAATTCTCCTGCCTCCAGCCTCGCCTCGCCTCAAGTCTCCATCCTCCAGCCTCGCCTTGCCTCAAGTCTCCTGCCTCCAGCCTCTCCTCACCTCAAGTCTCGTACCTCCAGCCTCCAGCCTTGCCTCAAGTCTCCTGCCTCCAGCCTCCGGCCTCGCCTTAAGTCTACATCCTCCAGCCTCGCCTCGCCTCGTCTCCTGTCTCCAGCCTCCATCCTCACCTCGTCTGCTGCCTCCAGCCTCCAGCCTCGCCTCGCCTCAAGTCACCCGCCTCCAGCCTCCAGCCTCTCCTCGCCTCAAGTCTCCTGCTTCCAGCCTCCAGCCTCCAGCCTCGCCTCGCCTCAAGTCACCTGCCTCCAGCCTCACCTCGTCTGCTGCCTCCAGCCTCCAGCCTCGCCTCACCTCAAGTCTCCTGCCTCCAGCCTCGCCTCGCCTCAAGTCTCCATCCTCCAGCCTCGCCTCGCCTCGCCTCACCTCGTCTCCTGCCTCCAGCCTCCAGCCTTGCATAAATTCTCCTGCCTCCAACCTCGCGTCGCCTCAAGTCTCCATCCTCCAGCCTTGCCTTGCCTCAAGTTTCCTGCCTCCAGCCTCGCCTCACCTCAAGTTTCGTACCTCCAGCCTCCAGCCTCGCCTCGCCTCAAATCAACTGCCCCCAGCCTCCAGCCTCTCCTCGCCTGATGTCTCCTGCCTCCAGCCTCCAGCCTTGCCTCAATTCTCCTCCCTCCAGCCTCACCTCGCCTCAAGTCTCCATCCTCCAGCCTCGCCTTGCCTCAAGTCTCCTGCCTCCAGCCTCGCCTCACCTCAAGTCTCGTACCTCCAGCCTCCAGCCTCGACTCGCCTCAAATCACCTGCCCCCAGCCTCCAGCCTCTCCTCACCTCAAGTCTCCTGCCTCCAGCCTCCAGCCTCGCCTTAAGTCTACATTCTCCAGCCTCACCTCGCCTCGTCTCCTGTCTCCAGCCTCCATCCTCACCTCGTCTGCTGCCTCCAGCCTCCAGCCTCGCCTCACCTCAAGTCTCCATCCTCCAGCCTCGCCTTGTCTCAAGTCTTCTGCCTCCAGCCTCCAGCCTCGCCTCGCCTCAAGTCACCCGCCTCCAGCCTCCAGCCTCACCTCGGCTCAAGTCTCCTGCCTCCAGCCTCCAGCCTCACCTCGCCTCAAGTCACCTGCCTCCAGCCTCCAGCCTCCAGCCTCCAGCCCTCAGCCTCGCCCTGTCTCAAGTCTCCTTCCTCCAGCCTCCAGCCTCGCCTCGCTTCAAATCACCCGCCTCCAGCCTCGCCAAGCCTCAAGTCTCCTGTCTCCAGCCTCCAGCCTCGCCTCACCTCGTCTCCTGCCTCCAGCCTCTCCTCGCCTCAAGTCTCCTGCCTCCAGCGTCCAGCCTCCAGCCTCGCCTTGCCTCAAGACTCCTGCCTCCAGCATCCAGCCTCTCCTCGCCTCAAGTCTCCTGCCTCCAGCCTCCAGCCTCTCCTCGCCTTGTCTCCTGCCCCAGGCCTCTAGCTTTGCCTCGCCTCGTCTCCTGCCTCCAGCCTCCAGCCTCGCCTCGCCTGAAGTCTTCTGCCTCCAGCCTCCAGCCTCACCTCCCTTAAGTCACATGCCTCCTGCCTCCAGCATCGCCTCAAGTCTCCTGCCTCCAGCCTCCAGCCTCGCCTCGCCTCGTCTCCTGCATCCAGCCTCCAGCCTTGCCTCAAGTCTCCCGTATCCAGCCTCACCTCGCCTCAAGTCTACATCCTCCAGCCTCGCCTCGCCTCATCTCCTTCCTCCAGCCTCCAGCCTCGCCTCATCTCCTGCCGCCAGACTCCAGCCTCGCCTCACCTCAAGTCTCCATTCTCCAGCCTCGCCTTGCCTCGAGTCTCCTGCCTCCAGCCTCCAGACTCGCCTTGCTTCAAGTCACCTGCCTCCAGTCTCCAGCCTTCCCTCACCTCAAGTCTCGTACCTCCAGCCTCCAGCCTCGCCTCGCCTCAAATCACCTGCCCCCAGCCTCCAGCCTCTCCTCACCTCAAGTCTCCTGCCTCCAGCCTCCAGCCTCGCCTTAAGTCTACATCCTCCAGCCTCACCTCGCCTCGTCTCCTGTCTCCAGCCTCCATCCTCACCTCGTCTGCTGCCTCCAGCCTCCAGCCTCGCCTCACCTCAAGTCTCCATCCTCCAGCCTCGTCTCAAGTCTGCCTCCAGCCTCCAGCCTCACCTCGCCTCAAGTCACCCACCTCCAGCCTCCAGCCTCACCTCGGCTCAAGTCACCTGCCTCCAGCCTCCAGCCTCACCTCGCCTCAAGTCACCTGCCTCCAGCCTCCAGCCTCGCCCTGCCTCAAGTCTCCTGCCTCCAGCCTCCAGCCTCTCCTCGCCTCAAGTCTCCTTCCTCCAGCCTCCAGCCTCGCCTCGCTTCAAGTCACCCGCCTCCAGCCTTGCCAAGCCTCAAGTCTCCTGCCTCCAGCCTCTCCTCACCTCAAGTCTCGTACCTCCAGCCTCCAGCCTGGCCTCAAGTCTCCTGCCTCCAGCCTCCAGCCTCTCCTCGCCTCAAGTCTCCTTCCTCCAGCCTCCAGCCTCGCCTCGCCTCAAGTCTCCATCCTCCAGCCTCGCCTTGCCTCAAGACTCCTGCCTCCAGCCTCTCCTCACCTCAAGTCTCGTACCTCCAGCCTCCAGCCTTGCCTCAAGTCTCCTGCCTCCAGCCTCCAGCCTCGGCTTAAGTCTACATCCTCCAGCCTCGCCTTGCCTCGTCTCCTGTCTCCAGCCTCCATCCTCACCTCGTCTGCTGCCTCCAGCCTCCAGCCTCGCCTCACCTCAAGTCTCCATCCTCCAGCCTCACCTCGCCTCAAGTCACCTGCCTCCAGCCTCCAGCCTCCAGCCTCCAGCCCTCAGCCTCGCCCTGTCTCAAGTCTCCTTCCTCCAGCCTCCAGCCTCGCCTCGCTTCAAATCACCCGCCTCCAGCCTCGCCAAGCCTCAAGTCTCCTGCCTCCAGCCTCCAGCCTCGCCTCACCTCGTCTCCTGCCTCCAGCCTCTCCTCGCCTCAAGTCTCCTGCCTCCAGCGTCCAGCCTCCAGCCTCGCCTTGCCTCAAGACTCCTGCCTCCAGCATCCAGGCTCTCCTCGCCTCAAGTCTCCTGCCTCCAGCCTCCAGCCTCTCCTCGCCTTGTCTCCTGCCCCAGGCCTCTAGCTTTGCCTCGCCTCGTCTCCTGCCTCCAGCCTCCAGCCTCGCCTCGCCTGAAGTCTTCTGCCTCCAGCCTCCAGCCTCACCTCCCTTAAGTCACATGCCTCCTGCCTCCAGCATCGCCTCAAGTCTCCTGCCTCCAGCCTCCAGCCTCGCCTCGCCTCGTCTCCTGCATCCAGCCTCCAGCCTTGCCTCAAGTCTCCCGTATCCAGCCTCACCTCGCCTCAAGTCTACATCCTCCAGCCTCGCCTCGCCTCATCTCCTTCCTCCAGCCTCCAGCCTCGCCTCATCTCCTGCCACCAGACTCCAGCCTCGCCTCACCTCAAGTCTCCATTCTCCAGCCTCGCCTTGCCTCGAGTCTCCTGCCTCCAGCCTCCAGACTCGCCTTGCTTCAAGTCACCTGCCTCCAGCCTCCAGCCTTCCCTCACCTCAAGTCACCTGCCTCCAGCCTCCAGCTTTGCCTCGCCTCAAGTCTCCTGCCTCTAGCCTCGCCTCACCTCAAGTCTCGTACCTCCAGCCTCCAGCCTCGCCTCGCCTCAAATCACCTGCCCCCAGCCTCCAGCCTCTCCTCACCTCAAGTCTCCTGCCTCCAGCCTCCAGCCTCGCCTTAAGTCTACATCCTCCAGCCTCACCTCGCCTCGTCTCCTGTCTCCAGCCTCCATCCTCACCTCGTCTGCTGCCTCCAGCCTCCAGCCTCGCCTCACCTCAAGTCTCCATCCTCCAGCCTCGTCTCAAGTCTGCCTCCAGCCTCCAGCCTCACCTCGCCTCAAGTCACCCACCTCCAGCCTCCAGCCTCACCTCGGCTCAAGTCACCTGCCTCCAGCCTCCAGCCTCACCTCGCCTCAAGTCACCTGCCTCCAGCCTCCAGCCTCGCCCTGCCTCAAGTCTCCTGCCTCCAGCCTCCAGCCTCTCCTCGCCTCAAGTCTCCTTCCTCCAGCCTCCAGCCTCGCCTCGCTTCAAGTCACCCGCCTCCAGCCTTGCCAAGTCTCAAGTCACCTGCCTCCAGCCTCTCCTCACCTCAAGTCTCGTACCTCCAGCCTCCAGCCTGGCATCAAGTCTCCTGCCTCCAGCCTCCAGCCTCTCCTCGCCTCAAGTCTCCTTCCTCCAGCCTCCAGCCTCGCCTCGCCTCAAGTCTCCATCCTCCAGCCTCGCCTTGCCTCAAGTCTCCTGCCTCCAGCCTCTCCTCACCTCAAGTCTCGTACCTCCAGCCTCCAGCCTTGCCTCAAGTCTCCTGCCTCCAGCCTCCAGCCTCGGCTTAAGTCTACATCCTCCAGCCTCGCCTTGCCTCGTCTCCTGTCTCCAGCCTCCATCCTCACCTCGTCTGCTGCCTCCAGCCTCCAGCCTCGCCTCACCTCAAGTCTCCATCCTCCAGCCTCGCCTTGCCTCAAGTCTTCTGCCTCCAGCCTCCAGCCTCACCTCCCTTAAGTCACATGCCTCCTGCCTCCAGCATCGCCTCAAGTCTCCTGCCTCCAGCCTCCAGCCTCGCCTCGCCTCGTCTCCTGCATCCAGCCTCCAGCCTTGCCTCAAGTCTCCTGCCTCCAGCCTCACCTCGCCTCAAGTCTCCATCCTCCAGCCTCGCCTTGCCTCAAGTCTCCTTCCTCCAAACTCGCCTCGCCTCAAGTCTCGTGCCTCCAGCCTCCAGCCTCGCCTCGCCTCAAATCACCTGCCCCCAGCCTCCAGCCTCGCCTCAAGTCTCCCGCCTTCAGCCTCACCTCGCCTCAAGTCTACATCCTCCAGCCTCGCCTCGCCTCGTCTCCTGCCTCCAGCCTCCAGCCTCGCCTCATCTCCTGCCGCCAGACTCCAGCCTCGCCTCACCTCAAGTCTCCTGCCTCCAGCCTCCAGCCTCGCCTCAAGTCTCCTGCCTCCAGCCTCCAGCCTCGCCTTGCCTCAAATCACCTGCCCTCAGCATCCAGCCTCTCCTCGCCTCAGGTCTCCTGCATCCAGCCTCCAGCCTCACCTCAAGTCTACATCCTCCAGCCTCACCTCGCCTCGTCTCCTGACTCCAGCCTCCAGCCTCGCCTCGCCTCAAGTCACCTGCCTCCAGCCTCCAGCCTTCCCTCACCTCAAGTCACCTGCCTCCAGCCTCCAGCTTTGCCTTGCCTCAAGTCTCCTGCCTCCAGACTCGCCTCGCCTCAAGTCTCCATCCTCCTGCCTCGCCTCGCCTCGCCTCACCTCGTCTCCTGCCTCCAGCCTCCAGCCTTGCCTCAATTCTCCTGCCTCCAGCCTCGCCTCCCCTCAAGTCTCCATCCTCCAGCCTCGCCTTGCCTCAAGTCTCCTGCCTCCAGCCTCTCCTCACCTCAAGTCTCGTACCTCCAGCCTCCAGCCTTGCCTCAAGTCTCCTGCCTCCAGCCTCCAGCCTCGCCTTAAGTCTACATCCTCCAGCCTCGCCTCGCCTCGTCTCCTGTCTCCAGCCTCCATCCTCACCTCGTCTGCTGCCTCCAGCCTCCAGCCTCGCCTCACCTCAAGTCTCCATCCTCCAGCCTCGCCTTGCCTCAAGTCTTCTGCCTCCAGCCTCCAGCCTCGCCTCGCCTCAAGTCACCCGCCTCCAGCCTCCAGCCTCTCCTCGCCTCAAGTCTCCTGCTTCCAGCCTCTAGCCTCCAGCCTCGCCTCGCCTCAAGTCACCTGCCTCCAGCCTCCAGCCTTTCCTCACCTCAAGTCACATGCCTCCAGCCTGCAGCCTTGCCTCGCCTCAAGTCTCCTGCCTCCAGCCTCGCCTCGCCTCAAGTCTCCATCCTCCAGCCTCGCTTCGCCTCGCCTCTCCTCGTCTCCTGCCTCCAGCCTCCAGCCTTGCCTCAATTCTCCTGCCTCCAGCCTCGCCTCGCCTCAAGTCTCCATCCTCCAGCCTCGCTTTGCCTCAAGTCTCCTGCCTCCAGCCTCGCCTCACCTCAAGTCTCGTACCTCCAGCCTCCAGACTCACCTCGCCTCAAATCACCTGCCCCCAGCCTCCAGCCTCTCCTCGCCTGAAGTCTCCTGCCTCCAGCCTCCAGCCTTGCCTCAAGTCTCCTGCCTCCAGCCACCAGCCTCGCCTCAAGTCTACATCCTCCAGCCTCGCATTGCCTCAAGTCTCCTGCCTCCAGCATCCAGCCTCACCTCAAGTCTTGTACCTCCAGCCTCCAGCCTCGCCTCGCCTCAAATCACCTGCCCCCAGCCTCCAGCCTCTCCTCGCCTCAAGTCTCCCGCCTCCAGCCTCCAGCCTCGCCCTGCCTCAAGTCTCCTGCCTCCAGCCTCCAGCCTCTCCTCGCCTCAAGTCTCCTGCCTCCAGCGTGTAGCCTCCAGCCTCGCCATGCCTCAAGTCTCCTGCCTCCAGCATCCAGCCTCGCCTCACCTCAAGTCACCTACCTCCAGCCTCCAGCCTCGCCTCGCCTCAAGTCTCCTGCCTCCAGCCTCCAGCCTCGCCTCGCCTCAAGTCACCTGCCTCCAGCCTCCAGCTTCACCTCGCCTTGTCTCCTGTCTCCAGTCTCCAGCCTCGCCTCACCTCAAGTCACCTGCCTCCAGCCTCCAGCCTCCAGCCTCCAGCCCTCAGCCTCGCCCTGTCTCAAGTCTCCTTCCTCCAGCCTCCAGCCTCGCCTCGCTTCAAATCACCCGCCTCCAGCCTCGCCTCACCTCAAGTCTCCTGCCTCCAGCCTCCAGCCTCGCCTCACCTCGTCTCCTGCCTCCAGCCTCTCCTCGCCTCAAGTCTCCTGCCTCCAGCGTCCAGCCTCCAGCCTCGCCTTGCCTCAAGACTCCTGCCTCCAGCATCCAGCCTCTCCTCGCCTCAAGTCTCCTGCCTCCAGCCTCCAGCCTCTCCTCGCCTTGTCTCCTGCCTCCAGCCTCCAGCTTTGCCTCGCCACAAGTCTCCTGCCTCCAGCCTCCAGCCTCGCCTCGCCTCAAGTCTCCTGCCTCCAGCCTCCAGCCTCACCTCGCCTCAAGTCACCAGCCTCCTGCCTCCAGCCTCGCCTCAAGTCTCCTGCTTCCAGCCTCCAGCCTCGCCTCGCCTCGTCTCCTGCATCCAGCCTCCAGCCTTGCCTCAAGTCTCCTGCCTCCAGCCTCACCTCGCCTCAAGTCTCCATCCTCCAGCCTCGCCTTGCCTCAAGTCTCCTTCCTCCAAACTCGCCTCGCCTCAAGTCTCGTGCCTCCAGCCTCCAGCCTCGCCTCGCCTCAAATCACCTGCCTCCAGCCTCCAACCTCGCCTCGCCTCAAGTCTCCTGCCTCCAGCCTCCAGCCTCTCCTTGCCTTGTCTCCTGCACCCAGCCTCCAGCATCGCCTCGCTTCGTCTCCTGCCTCCAGCCTCCAGCCTCGCCTCATCTCCTGCCGCCAGACTCCAGCCTCGCCTCACCTCAAGTCTCCATTCTCCAGCCTCGCCTTGCCTCGAGTCTCCTGCCTCCAGCCTCCAGCCTCGCCTTGCCTCAAATCACCTGCCCTCAGCATCCAGCCTCTCCTCGCCTCAGGTCTCCTGCATCCAGCCTCCAGCCTCACCTCAAGTCTACATCCTCCAGCCTCGCCTCGCCTCAAGTCTCGTGCCTCCAGCCTCCAGCCTCGCCTCGCCTCAAGTCACCTGCCTCCAGCCTCCAGCCTTCCCTCACCTCAAGTCACCTGCCTCCAGCCTCCAGCTTTGCCTTGCCTCAAGTCTCCTGCCTCCAGCCTCGCCTCGCCTCAAGTCTCCATCCTCCAGCCTCGCCTCGCCTCGCCTCACCTCATCTCCTGCCTCCAGCCTCCAGCCTTGCCTCAATTCTCCTGCCTCCAGCCTCGCCTCGCCTCAAGTCTCCATCCTCCAGCCTCGCCTTGCCTCAAGTCTCCTGCCTCCAGCCTCCAGCCTCACCTCAAGTCTCCTGCCTCCAGCCTCCAGCCTCGCCTCAAGTCTCCTGCCTCCAGCCTCCAGCCTCGCCTCAAGTCTACATCCTCCAGCCTCGCCTCGCCTCGTCTCCTGTCTCCAGCCTCCATCCTCACCTCGTCTGCTGCCTCCAGCCTCCAGCCTCGCCTCGCCTCAAGTCACCCGCCTCCAGCCTCCAGCCTCTCCTCGCCTCAAGTCTCCTGCTTCCAGCCTCCAGCCTCCAGCCTCACCTCGCCTCAAGTCACCTGCCTCCAGCCTCACCTCGTCTGCTGCCTCCAGCCTCCAGCCTCGCCTCACCTCAAGTCTCCTGCCTCCAGCCTCGCCTCGCCTCAAGTCTCCATCCTCCAGCCTCGCCTCGCCTCGCCTCACCTCGTCTCCTGCCTCCAGCCTCCAGCCTTGCCTCAATTCTCCTGCCTCCAACCTCGCCTCGCCTCAAGTCTCCATCCTCCAGCCTTGCCTTGCCTCAAGTCTTCTGCCTCCAGCCTCCAGCCTCGCCTCACCTCAAGTCTCCTACCTCCAGCCTCCAGCCTCGCCTCGCCTCAAGTCAACTGCCTCCAGCCTCCAGCCTCTCCTCGTCTCAAGTCTCCTGCCTCCAGCCTCCAGCCTTGCCTCAAGTCTCCTCCCTCCAGCCTCACCTCGCCTCAAGTCTCCATCCTCCAGCCTCGCCTTGCCTCAAGTCTCCTGCCTCCAGCCTCGCCTCACCTCAAGTCTCGTACCTCCAGCCTCCAGCCTCGCCTCGCCTCAAATCACCTGCCCCCAGCCTCCAGCCTCTCCTCGCCTCAAGTCTCCTGCCTCCAGCCTCCAGCCTCGCCTTAAGTCTACATTCTCCAGCCTCACCTCGCCTCGTCTCCTGTCTCCAGCCTCCCGCCTCACCTCGTCTCCTGCCTCCAGCCTCCAGCCTCGCCTCGCCTCAAGTCTCCATCCTCCAGCCTCGCCTTGCCTCAAGTCTTCTGCCTCCAGCCTCCAGCCTCGCCTCGCCTCAAGTCACCCGCCTCCAGCCTCCAGCCTCACCTCGCCTCAAGTCTCCTGCCTCCAGCCTCCAGCCTCACCTCGCCTCAAGTCACCTGCCTCCAGCCTCCAGCCTCCAGCCTCCAGCCCTCAGCCTCGCCCTGTCTCAAGTCTCCTGCCTCCAGCCTCCAGCCTCGCCTCGCCTCGTCTCCTGCCTCCAGCCTCCAGCCTCGCCTCAAGTCTCCTGCCTCCAGCCTCCAGCCTCGCCTCACCTCGTCTCCTGCCTCCAGCCTCTCCTCGCCTCAAGTCTCCTGCCTCCAGCGTCCAGCCTCCAGCCTCGCCTTGCCTCAAGTCTCCTGCCTCCAGCATCCAGCCTCTCCTCGCCTCAAGTCTCCTGCCTCCAGCCTCCAGCCTCTCCTCGCCTTGTCTCCTGCCCCAGGCCTCTAGCTTTGCCTCGCCTCAAGTCTCCTGCCTCCAGCCTCCAGCCTCGCCTCGCCTCAAGTTTCCTGCCTCCAGCCTCCAGCCTTACCTCGCCTCAAGTCTCATGCCTCCAGCCTCCAGCCTTCGCCTCAAGTCTCCTGCCTCCAGCCTCCAGCCTCGCCTCGCCTCGTCTCCTGCATCCAGCCTCCAGCCTTGCCTCAAGTCTCCCGTATCCAGCCTCACCTCGCCTCAAGTCTACATCCTCCAGCCTCGCCTCGCCTCATCTCCTGCCTCCAGCCTCCAGCCTCGCCTCATCTCCTGCCTCCAGACTCCAGCCTCGCCTCACCTCAAGTCTCCATTCTCCAGCCTCGCCTTGCCTCGAGTCTCCTGCCTCCAGCCTCCAGCCTCGCCTTGCCTCAAGTCACCTGCCTCCAGCCTCCAGCCTCGCCTCACCTCAAGTCACCTGCCTCCAGCCTCCAGCTTTGCCTCGCCTCAAGTCTCCTGCCTCTAGCCTCGCCTCACCTCAAGTCTCGTACCTCCAGCCTCCAGCCTCGCCTCGCCTCAAATCACCTGCCCCCAGCCTCCAGCCTCTCCTCACCTCAAGTCTCCTGCCTCCAGCCTCCAGCCTCGCCTCAAGTCTACATCCTCCAGCCTCACCTCGCCTCGTCTCCTGTCTCCAGCCTCCATCCTCACCTCGTCTGCTGCCTCCAGCCTCCAGCCTCGCCTCACCTCAAGTCTCCATCCTCCAGCCTCGTCTCAAGTCTGCCTCCAGCCTCCAGCCTCGCCTCGCCTCAAGTCACCCACCTCCAGCCTCCAGCCTCACCTCGGCTCAAGTCACCTGCCTCCAGCCTCCAGCCTCACCTCCCCTCAAGTCACCTGCCTCCAGCCTCCAGCCTCGCCCTGCCTCAAGTCTCCTGCCTCCAGCCTCCAGCCTCTCCTCGCCTCAAGTCTCCTTCCTCCAGCCTCCAGCCTCGCCTCGCATCAAGTCACCCGCCTCCAGCCTTGCCTCGCCTCAAGTCTCCTGCCTCCAGCCTCTCCTCACCTCAAGTCTCGTACCTCCAGCCTCCAGCCTTGCCTCAAGTCTCCTGCCTCCAGCCTCCAGCCTCTCCTCGCCTCAAGTCTCCTTCCTCCAGCCTCCAGCCTCGCCTCGCCTCAAGTCTCCATCCTCCAGCCTCGCCTTCCCTCAAGTCTCCTGCCTCCAGCCTCTCCTCACCTCAAGTCTCGTACCTCCAGCCTCCAGCCTTGCCTCAAGTCTCCTGCCTCCAGCCACCAGCCTCGGCTTAAGTCTACATCCTCCAGCCTCGCCTTGCCTCGTCTCCTGTCTCCAGCCTCCAGCCTCACCTCGTCTGCTGCCTCCAGCCTCCAGCCTCGCCTCACCTCAAGTCTCCATCCTCCAGCCTCGCCTTGCCTCAAGTCTTCTGCCTCCAGCCTCCAGTCTCACCTCGCCTGAAGTCACCTGCCTCCAGCCTCCAGCCTCCAGCCTCCAGCCTCGCCTCACCTCAAGTCTTCTTCCTCCAGCATCCAGCCTCTCCTCGCCTCAAGTCTCCTGCTTCCAGCCTCTAGCCTCCAGCCTCGCCTCGCCTCAAGTCACCTGCCTCCAGCCTCCAGCCTTTCCTCACCTCAAGTCACATGCCTCCAGCCTGCAGCCTTGCCTCGCCTCAAGTCTCCTGCCTCCAGCCTCGCCTCGCCTCAAGTCTCCTGCCTCCAGCCTCCTTCGCCTCGCCTCTCCTCGTCTCCTGCCTCCAGCCTCCAGCCTCGCCTCAAGTCTCCTGCCTCCAGCCTCGCCTCGCCTCAAGTCTCCATCCTCCAGCCTTGCCTTGCCTCAAGTCTCCTGCCTCCAGCCTCGCCTCGCCTAAAGTTTCCTGCCTCCAGCCTCCAGCCTCGCCTCACCTCAAATCACCTGCCCCCAGCCTCCAGCCTCTCCTCGCCTGAAGTCTCTTGCCTCCAGCCACCAGCCTCGCCTCAAGTCTACATCCTCCAGCCTCGCCTTGCCTCAAGTCTCCTGCCTCCAGCATCCAGCCTCGCCTCGCCTCGTCTCCTGTCTCCAGCCTCCAGCCTCACCTCGTCTCCTGCCTCCAGCCTCCAGCCTCGCCTCGCCTCAAGTCACCCGCCTCCAGCCTCCAGCCTCGCCTCGGCTCAAGTCTCCTGCCTCCTGCCTCCAGCCTCCAGCCTCGCCTTGCCTCAAATCACCTGCCCTCAGCATCCATCCGCTCCTCGCCTCAAGTCTCCTGCCTCCAGCCTCCAGCCTCGCCTCAAGTCTCCTGCCTCCAGCCTCCAGCCTTGCCTCAAGTCTCCTGCCTCCAGCCTCCAGCCTCACCTCAAGTCTACATCCTCCAGCCTCGCCTCGCCTCGTCTCCTGTCTCCAGCCTCCATCCTCGCCTCGTCTGCTGCCTCCAGCCTCCAGACTCGCCTCACCTCAAGTCTCTATCCTCCAGCCTCGCCTTGCCTCAAGTCTTCTGCCTCCAGCCTCCAGCCTCGCCTCGCCTCAAGTCACCCGCCTCCAGCCTCCAGCCTCGCCTCGGCTCAAGTCTCCTGCCTCCAGCCTCCAGCCTCACATCACCTCAAGTCACCTGCCTCCAGCCAAGCCTCGCCTCAAGTCACCTGCCTCCAGCCTCGCCTCGCCTCGTCTCCTGTCTCCAGCCTCCATCCTCACCTCGTCTGCTGCCTCCAACCTCCAGCCTCGCTTCATCTCAAGTCTCCATCCTCCAGCCTCGCCTTGCCTCAAGTCTTCTGCCTCCAGCCTCCAGCCTCGCCTCGCCTCAAGTCACTCGCCTCCAGCCTCCAGCCTCGCCTCACCTCAAGTCTTCTGCCTCCAGCCTCCAGCATCTCCTCGCCTCAAGTCTCCTGCTTCCAGCCTCCAGCCTCCAGCCTCGCCTTGCCTCAAGTCACCTGCCTCCAGCCTCCAGCCTCGCCTCGCCTCAAGTCACCTGCCTCCAGCCTCCAGCCTTTCCTCACCTCAAGTCACATGCATCCAGCCTGCAGCCTTGCCTCGCCTCAAGTCTCCTGCCTCCAGCCTCGCCTCGCCTCAAGTCTCCATCCTCCAGCCTCACCTCGCCTCGCCTCTCCTCGTCTCCTGCCTCCAGCCTCCAGCCTTGCCTCAATTCTCCTGCCTGCAGCCTCGCCTCGCCTCAAGTCTCCATCATCCAGCCTCGCCTTGCCTCAAGTCTGCTACCTCCAGCCTCGCCTCACCTCAAGTCTCGTACCTCCAGCCTCCAGCCTCGCCTCGCCTCAAATCACCTGCCCCCAGCCTCCAGCCTCTCCTCGCCTGAAGTCTCCTGCCTCCTGCCTCCAGCCTCCTGCCTCCAGCCTCGCCTCATGTCTCCTGCCTCCAGCCTCCAGCCTTGCCTCAAGTCTCCTGCCTCCAGCCTCCAGCCTCACCTCAAGTCTCCTGCCTCTAGCCTCACCTTGCCTCAAGTCTCCTTCCTCCAGCCTCGCGTCGCCTCATCTCCTGCCTCCAGCCTCCAGCCTCGCCTCGCCTCATGTCCTGTCTCCAGCCTCGCCTCACCTCAAGTCACCTGCCTCCAGCCTCCAGATTCGCTTCGCCTCAAGTCTCCTGCCTCCAGCCTCCAGCCTTGCCTCGCCTCAAGTCTTCTGCTACCAGCCTCACCTCACCTCAAGTCTCCTGCCTCCAGCCTCCAGCCTCGCCTCGCCTCAAATCACCTACCCCCAGCCTCCAGCCTCGCCTCAAATCTCCCACCTCCAGCCTCACCTCGCCTCAAGTCTACATCCTCCAGCCTCACCTCGCCTCGTCTCCTGCCTCCAACCTCCAGCCTCGCCTCATCTCCTGCCGCCAGACTCCAGCCTCGCCTCATCTCGTCTCCATTCTCCAGCCTCGCCTTGCCTCAAGTCTCCTTCCTCCAACCTCGCCTCGCCTCAAGTCTCGTGCCTCCAGCCTCCAGCCTCGCCTCGTCTCAAATCACCTACCCCCAGCCTCCAGCCTCGCCTCAAATCTCCCACCTCCAGCCTCACCTCGCCTCAAGTCTACATCCTCCAGCCTCGCCTCGCCTCGTCTCCTGCCTCCAGCCTCCAGCCTCGCCTCATCTCCTGCCGCCAGACTCCAGCCTCGCCTCATCTCAAGTCTCCATTCTCCAGCCTCACCTTGCCTCGAGTGTCCTGCCTCCAGCCTCCAGCATCGCCTTGCTTCAAGTCACCTGCCTCCAGCCTCCAGCCTCGCCTTGCCTCAAATCACCTGCCCTCAGCATCCAGCCTCTCCTCGCCTCAAGTCTCCTGCCTCCAGCCTCCAGCCTTGCCTCAAGTCTCCTGCCTCCAGCCTCCAGCCTCACCTCAAGTCTACATCCTCCAGCCTCGCCTCGCTTCGTCTCCTGTCTCCAGCCTCCATCCTCGCCTCGTCTGCTGCCTCCAGCCTCCATCCTCGCCTCGGCTTAAGTCTCCTGCCTCCAGCCTCCAGCTCGCCTCGCCTCAAGTCACCCGCCTCCAGCCTCCAGCCTCGCCTCGGCTTAAGTCTCCTGCCTCCAGCCTCCAGCCTAACCTCACCTCAAGTCACCTGCCTCCAGCCTCCAGCCTCGCCTCGCCTCAAGTCACCTGCCTCCAGCCTCTCCTCACCTCAAGTCACATGCCTCCAGCCTGCAGCCTTGCCTCGCCTCAAGTCTCCTGCCTCCAGCCTCGCCTCGCCTCAAGTCTCCATCCTCCAGCCTCGCCTCGCCTCGCCTCTCCTCGTCTCCTGCCTCCAGCCTCCAGCCTTGCCTCAATTCTCCTGCCTCCAGCCTCGCCTCGCCTCAAGTCTCCATCATCCAGCCTCGCCTTGCCTCAAGTCTCCTGCCTCCAGCCTCGCCTCACCTCAAGTCTCGTACCTCCAGCCTCCAGCCTCGCCTCGCCTCAAATCACCTGCCTCCAGCCTCCTGCCTCCAGCCTCGCCTCATGTCTCCTGCCTCCAGCCTCCAGCCTCGCCTCGCCTCGTCTCCTGCATCCAGCCTCCAGCCTCGCCTCGCCTCATGTCCTGTCTCCAGCCTCGCCTCACCTCAAGTCACCTGCCTCCAGCCTCCAGATTCGCTTCGCCTCAAGTCTCCTGCCTCCAGCCTCCAGCCTTGCCTCGCCTCAAGTCTTCTGCTACCAGCCTTACCTCACCTCAAGTCTCCTGCCTCCAGCCTCCAGCCTCGCCTCGCCTCAAATCACCTACCCCCAGCCTCCAGCCTCGCCTCAAATCTCCCACCTCCAGCCTCACCTCGCCTCAAGTCTACATCCTCCAGCCTCACCTCGCCTCGTCTCCTGCCTCCAGCCTCCAGCCTCGCCTCATCTCCTGCTGCCAGACTCCAGCCTCGCCTCATCTCAAGTCTCCATTCTCCAGCCTCGCCTTGCCTCGAGTGTCCTGCCTCCAGCCTCCAGCATCGCCTTGCCTCAAGTCTCCTTCCTCCAACCTCGCCTCGCCTCAAGTCTCGTGCCTCCAGCCTCCAGCCTCGCCTCGTCTCAAATCACCTACCCCCAGCCTCCAGCCTCGCCTCAAATCTCCCACCTCCAGCCTCACCTCGCCTCAAGTCTACATCCTCCAGCCTCGCCTCACCTCGTCTCCTGCCTCCAGCCTCCAGCCTCGCCTCATCTCCTGCCGCCAGACTCCAGCCTCGCCTCATCTCAAGTCTCCATTCTCCAGCCTCGCCTTGCCTCGAGTGTCCTGCCTCCAGCCTCCAGCATCACCTTGCTTCAAGTCACCTGCCTCCAGCCTCCAGCCTCGCCTTGCCTCAAATCACCTGCCCTCAGCATCCAGCCTCTCCTCGCCTCAAGTCTCCTGCCTCCAGCCTCCAGCCTCACCTCAAGTCTACATCCTCCAGCCTCGCCTCGCTTCGTCTCCTGTCTCCAGCCTCCATCCTCGCCTCGTCTGCTGCCTCCAGCCTCCATCCTCGCCTCGGCTTAAGTCTCCTGCCTCCAGCCTCCAGCTCGCCTCGCCTCAAGTCACCCGCCTCCAGCCTCCAGCCTCGCCTCGGCTTAAGTCTCCTGCCTCCAGCCTCCAGCCTCACCTCACCTAAAGTCACCTGCCTCCAGCCTCCAACCTCGCATCGCCTCAAGTCTCCTGCCTCCAGCTTCCAGCCTCTCCTTGCCTTGTCCCCTGCACCCAGCCTCCAGCATCGCCTCGCTTCGTCTCCTGCCTCCAGCCTCCAGCCTCGCCTCATCTCCTGCCGTCAGACTCCAGCCTCGCCTCATCACAAGTCTCCATTCTCCAGCCTCGCCTCGCCTCGAGTCTCCTGCCTCCAGCCTCCAGTCTCGCCTTGCCTCAAGTCACCTGCCTCCAGCCTCCAGCATCGCCTCGCTTCGTCTCCTGCCTCCAGCCTCCAGCCTCGCCTCATCTCCTGCCGTCAGACTCCAGCCTCGACTCATCTCAAGTCTCTATTCTCCAGCCTCGCCTTGCCTCGAGTCTCCTGACTCCAGCCTCCAGCCTCGCCTTTCCTCAAGTCACCTGCCTCCAGCCTCCAGCCTCGCCTTGCCTCAAATCACCTGCCCTCAGCATCCAGCCTCTCCTCGCCTCAAGTCTCCTGCCTCCAGCCTCCAGCCTTCCCTCAAGTCTCCTGCCTCCAGCCTCCAGCCTCACCTCGCTTCGTCTCCTGTCTCCAGCCTCCATCCTCGCCTCGTCTGCTGCCTCCAGCCTCCATCCTCGCCTCGGCTTAAGTCTCCTGCCTCCAGCCTCCAGCTCACCTCGCCTCAAGTCACCCGCCTCCAGACTCCAGCCTCGCCTCGGCTTAAGTCTCCTGCCTCCAGCCTCCAGCCTCACCTCACCTCAAGTCACCTGCCTCCAGCCTCCAACCTCGCATCGCCTCAAGTCTCCTGCCTCCAGCCTCCAGCCTCGCCTTGCCTTGTCTCCTGCACCCAGCCTCCAGCATCGCCTCGCTTCGTCTCCTGCCTCCAGCCTCCAGCCTCGCCTCAAATCACCTGCCCTCAGCATCCAGCCGCTCCTCGCCTCAAGTCTCCTGCCTCCAGCCTCCAGCCTCGCCTCAAGTCTCCTGCCTCCAGCCTCCAGCCTTGCCTCAAGTCTCCTGCCTCCAGCCTCCAGCCTCACCTCAAGTCTACATCCTCCAGCCTTGCCTCGCCTCGTCTCCTGTCTCCAGCCTCCATCCTCGCCTCGTCTGCTGCCTCCAGCCTCCAGACTCGCCTCACCTCAAGTCTCTATCCTCCAGCCTCGCCTTGCCTCAAGTCCTCTGCCACCAGCCTCCAGCCTCGCCTCGCCTCAAGTCACCCGCCTCCAACCTCCAGCCTCGCCTCGGCTCAAGTCTCCTGCCTCCAGCCTCCAGCCTCACATCACCTCAAGTCACCTGCCTCCAGCCAAGCCTCGCCTCAAGTCACCTGCCTCCAGCCCCGCCTCGCCTCGTCTCCTGTCTCCAGCCTCCATCCTCGCCTCGTCTGCTGCCTCCAGCCTCCAGACTCGCCTCACCTCAAGTCTCTATCCTCCAGCCTCGCCTTGCCTCAAGTCTCCTGCTTCCAGCCTCCAGCCTCCAGCCTTTCCTCACCTCAAGTCACATGCCTCCAGCCTGCAGCCTTGCCTCGCCTCAAGTCTCCTGCCTCCAGCCTCGCCTCGCCTCAAGTCTCCATCCTCCAGCCTCGCCTCCCCTCGCCTCTCCTCGTCTCCTGCCTCCAGCCTCCAGCCTTGCCTCAATTCTCTTGCCTCCAGCCTCGCCTCGCCTCAAGTCTCCATCCTCCAGACTCGCCTTGCCTCAAGTCTCCTGCCTCCAGCCTCGCCTCACCTCAAGTCTCGTACCTCCAGCCTCCAGCCTTGCCTCGCCTCAAATCACCTCCCCCCAGCCTCCAGCCTCTCCTCGCCTGAAGTCTCCTGCCTCCTGCCTCCAGCCTCGCCTCAAGTCTCCTGCCTCTAGCCTCACCTCGCCTCAAGTCTCCATCCTCCAGCCTCGCCTTGCCTCAAGTCTCCTTCCTCCAACCTCGCCTCGCCTCAAGTCTCGTGCCTCCAGCCTCCAGCCTCGCCTCAAATCTCCCACCTCCAGCCTCACCTCGCCTCAAGTCTACATCCTCCAGCCTCGCTTCGCCTCGTCTCCTGCCTCCAGCCTTCAGCCTCGCCTCATCTCCTGCCGCCAGACTGCAGCCTCGCCTCATCACGTCTCCATTCTCCAGCCTCGCCTCGCCTCGAGTCTCCTGCCTCCAGCCTCCAGTCTCGCCTTGCCTCAAGTCACCTGCCTCCAGCCTCCAGCATCGCCTCGCTTCGTCTCCTGCCTCCAGCCTCCAGCCTCGCCTCATCTCCTGCCGTCAGACTCCAGCCTCGACTCATCTCAAGTCTCTATTCTCCAGCCTCGCCTTGCCTCGAGTCTCCTGACTCCAGCCTCCAGCCTCGCCTTTCCTCAAGTCACCTGCCTCCAGCCTCCAGCCTCGCCTTGCCTCAAATCACCTGCCCTCAGCATCCAGCCTCTCCTCGCCTCAAGTCTCCTGCCTCCAGCCTCCAGCCTTGCCTCAAGTCTCCTGCCTCCAGCCTCCAGCCTTGCCTCAAGTCTCCTGCCTCCAGCCTCCAGCCTCACCTCGCTTCGTCTCCTGTCTCCAGCCTCCATCCTCGCCTCGTCTGCTGCCTCCAGCCTCCATCCTCGCCTCGGCTTAAGTCTCCTGCCTCCAGCCTCCAGCTCACCTCGCCTCAAGTCACCCGCCTCCAGCCTCCAGCCTCGCCTCGGCTTAAGTCTCCTGCCTCCAGCCTCCAGCCTCACCTCACCTCAAGTCACCTGCCTCCAGCCTCCAACCTCGCATCGCCTCAAGTCTCCTGCCTCCAGCCTCCAGCCTCGCCTTGCCTTGTCTCCTGCACCCAGCCTCCAGCATCGCCTCGCTTCGTCTCCTGCCTCCAGCCTCCAGCCTCGCCTCAAATCACCTGCCCTCAGCATCCAGCCGCTCCTCGCCTCAAGTCTCCTGCCTCCAGCCTCCAGCCTCGCCTCAAGTCTCCTGCCTCCAGCCTCCAGCCTTGCCTCAAGTCTCCTGCCTCCAGCCTCCAGCCTCACCTCAAGTCTACATCCTCCAGCCTTGCCTCGCCTCGTCTCCTGTCTCCAGCCTCCATCCTCGCCTCGTCTGCTGCCTCCAGCCTCCAGACTCGCCTCACCTCAAGTCTCTATCCTCCAGCCTCGCCTTGCCTCAAGTCCTCTGCCACCAGCCTCCAGCCTCGCCTCGCCTCAAGTCACCCGCCTCCAACCTCCAGCCTCGCCTCGGCTCAAGTCTCCTGCCTCCAGCCTCCAGCCTCACATCACCTCAAGTCACCTGCCTCCAGCCAAGCCTCGCCTCAAGTCACCTGCCTCCAGCCCCGCCTCGCCTCGTCTCCTGTCTCAAGCCTCCATCCTCGCCTCGTCTGCTGCCTCCAGCCTCCAGACTCGCCTCACCTCAAGTCTCTATCCTCCAGCCTCGCCTTGCCTCAAGTCTTCTGCCTCCAGCCTCGCCTCACCTCAAGTCTCGTACCTCCAGCCTCCAGCCTCGCCTCGCCTCAAATCACCTCCCCCCAGCCTCCAGCCTCTCCTCGCCTGAAGTCTCCTGCCTCCTGCCTCCAGCCTCGCCTCAAGTCTCCTGCCTCTAGCCTCACCTCGCCTCAAGTCTCCATCCTCCAGCCTCGCCTTGCCTCAAGTCTCCTTCCTCCAACCTCGCCTCGCCTCAAGTCTCGTGCCTCCAGCCTCCAGCCTCGCCTCACCTCAAATCACCTACCCCCAGCCTCCAGCCTCGCCTCAAATCTCCCACCTCCAGCCTCACCTCGCCTCAAGTCTACATCCTCCAGCCTCGCCTCGCCTCATCTCCTGCCTCCAGCCTCCAGCCTCGCCTCATCTCCTGCCGCCAGACTCCAGCCTCGCCTCATCTCAAGTCTCCATTCTCCAGCCTCGCCTTGCCTCGAGTCACCTGCCTCCAGCCTCCAGCCTCGCCTTGCCTCAAGTCTCCTTCCTCCAACCTCGCCTCGCCTCGTCTCGTGCCTCCAGCCTCCAGCCTCGCCTCACCTCAAATCACCTACCCCCAGCCTCCAGCCTCGCCTCAAATCTCCCACCTCCAGCCTCACCTCGCCTCAAGTCTACATCCTCCAGCCACGCCTCACCTCATCTCAAGTCTCCATTCTCCAGCCTCACCTCACCTCAAGTCACCTGCCTCCAGCCTCCAACCTCGCATCGCCTCAAGTCTCCTGCCTCCAGCCTCCAGCCTCTCCTTGCCTTGTCTCCTGCACCCAGCCTCCAGCATCGCCTCGCTTCGTCTCCTGCCTCCAGCCTCCAGCCTCGCCTCATCTCCTGCCGCCAGACTCCAGCCTCGCCTCATCTCAAGTCTCCATTCTCCAGCCTCGCCTTGCCTCGTCTCCATCCTCCAGCCTCACCTCACCTCAAGTCACCTGCCTCCAGCCTCCAACCTCGCATCGCCTCAAGTCTCCTGCCTCCAGCCTCCAGCCTCTCCTTGCCTTGTCTCCTGCACCCAGCCTCCAGCATCGGCTCGCCTCGTCTCCTACCTCCAGCCTCCAGCCTCGCCTCATCTCAAGTCTCCATTCTCCAGCCTCGCCTTGCCTCAAATCACCTGCCTCCAGCCTCCAGCCTCGCCTTGCCTCAAATCACCTGCCCTCAGCATCCAGCCGCTCCTCGCCTCAAGTCTCCTGCCTCCAGCCTCCAGGCTTGCCTCAAGTCTACATCCTCCTGACTCGCCTCGCCTCGTCTCCTGTCTCCAGCCTCCATCCCCGCCTCGTCTGCTGCCTCCAGCCTCCATCCTCACCTCACCTCAAGTCTCCAACCTCCAGCCTCACCTCGGCTCAAGTCACCTGCCTCCAGCCTCCAGCCAAGCCTCGCCTCAAGTCTCCTGCACCCACCCTCCAGCCTCTCCTCAGCTCAAGTCTCCTGCCTCCAGCCTCCAGCCTCGCCTCGCCTCATCTCCTGTCTCCAGCCTTGCCTCGCCTCAAGTCACCTGCCTCCAGCCTCCAGCCTCACCTCATGTCTCCTGCCTCCAGCCTCCAGCCTTGCCTCGCCTCAAGTCTCCTGCTACCAGCCTCACCTCACCTCAAGTCTCCTGCCTCCAGCCTCCAGCCTCGCCTCACCTCAAGTCACCTGCATCCTGCCTCCAACCTCGCCTGAAGTCTCCTGCCTCCAGCCTCCAGCCTCGCCTCACCTCGTCTCCTGCCTCCAGCCTCCAGCCTCGCCTCAAGTCTCCCACCTCAAGCCTCACCTCGCCTCAAGTCTACATCCTCCAGCCTCGCCTCGCCTCGCCTCGTCTCCTGCCTCCATCCTCCAGCCTCGCCTCATCTCCTGCCGCCAGACTCCAGCCTCGCCTCATCTCAAGTCTCCATTCTCCAGCCTCGCCTTGCCTCGAGTCTCCTGCCTCCAGCCTCCAGCATCGCCTTGCTTCAAGTCACCTGCCTCCAGCCTCCAGCCTCGCCTTGCCTCAAATCACCTGCCCTCAGCATCCAGCCTCTCCTCGCCTCAAGTCTCCTGCCTCCAGCCTCTAGCCTTGCCTCAAGTCTCCTGCCTCCAGCCTCCAGCCTCACCTCAAGTCTACATCCTCCAGCCTCGCCTCGCTTCGTCTCCTGTCTCCAGCCTCCATCCTCGCCTTGTCTGCTGCCTCCAGCCTCCATCCTCGCCTCGGCTTAAGTCTCCTGCCTCCAGCCTCCAGCTCGCCTCGCCTCAAGTCACCCGCCTCCAGCCTCCAGCCTCGCCTCGGCTTAAGTCTCCTGCCTCCAGCCTCCAGCCTCACCTCACCTCAAGTCACCTGCCTCCAGCCTCCAACCTCGCATCGCCTCAAGTCTCCTGCCTCCAGCCTCCAGCCTCTCCTTGCCTTGTCTCCTGCACCCAGCCTCCAGCATCGCCTCGCTTCGTCTGCTGCCTCCAGCCTCCAGCCTCACCTCGCCTCAAGTCTCCATCCTCCAGCCTCGCCTTGCCTCAAGTCTTCTGCCTCCAGCCTCCAGCCTCGCCTCGCCTCAAGTCACCCGCCTCCAGCCTCCAGCCTCGCCTCGGCTCAAGACTCCTGCCTCCAGCCTCCAGCCTCCAGCCTCACCTCACCTCAAGTCACCTGCCTCCAGCCTCCAACCTCCAGCCTCGCCCTGCCTCAAGTCTCCTGCCTCCAGCCTCCAGCCTCTCCTCTCCTCAAGTCTCCTGCCTCCAGCGTCCAGCCTCCAGCCTCGCCTTGCCTCAAGTCTCCTGCCTCCAGCATCCAGCCTCTCCTCGCCTCAAGTCTCCTGCCTCCAGCCTCCAGCCTCGCCTCGCCTCAAGTCTCCTGCCTCCAGCCTCCATCCTCGCCTTGTCTCCTGCCTCCAGCCTCCAGCCTCGCCTCGCCTCAAGTCTCCTGCCTCCAGCCTCCAGCCTCGCCTCGCCTCAAGTCACCCGCCTCCAGCCTCCAGCCTCGCCTCGGCTTAAGTCTCCTGCCTCCAGCCTCCAGCCTCACCTCACCTCAAGTCACCTGCCTCCAGCCTCCAACCTCGCATCGCCTCAAGTCTCCTGCCTCCAGCCTCCAGCCTCTCCTTGCCTTGTCTCCTGCACCCAGCCTCCAGCCTCGCCTCGCTTCGTCTCCTGCCTCCAGCCTCCAGCCTCGCCTCGCCTCAAGTCTCCATCCTCCAGCCTCGCCTTGCCTCAAGTCTCCTGCCTCCAGCCTCCAGCCTCGCCTCGCCTCAAGTCACCCGCCTCCAGCCTCCAGCCTCGCCTCGGCTCAAGACTCCTGCCTCCAGCCTCCAGCCTCCAGCCTCACCTCACCTCAAGTCACCTGCCTCCAGCCTCGCCTTGCCTCAAATCACCTGCCCTCAGCATCCAGCCTCTCCTCGCCTCAAGTCTCCTGCCTCCAGCCTCCAGCCTTGCCTCAAGTCTCCTGCCTCCAGCCTCCAGCCTCACCTCAAGTCTACATCCTCCAGCCTCGCCTCGCCTCGTCTCCTGTCTCCAGCCTCCATCCTCGCCTCGTCTGCTGCCTCCAGCCTCCATCCTCGCCTCGGCTTAAGTCTCCTGCCTCCAGCCTCCAGCTCGCCTCGCCTCAAGTCACCCGCCTCCAGCCTCCAGCCTCGCCTCGGCTTAAGTCTCCTGCCTCCAGCCTCCAGCCTCACCTCACCTCAAGTCACCTGCCTCCAGCCTCCAACCTCGCATCGCCTCAAGTCTCCTGCCTCCAGCCTCCAGCCTCTCCTTGCCTCAAGTCTCCTGCACCCAGCCTCCAGCATCGCCTCGCTTCGTCTGCTGCCTCCAGCCTCCAGCCTCACCTCGCCTCAAGTCTCCATCCTCCAGCCTCGCCTTGCCTCAAGTCTCCTGCCTCCAGCCTCCAGCCTCGCCTCGCCTCAAGTCTCCTGCCTCCAGCCTCCAGCCTCGCCTCGGCTCAAGACTCCTGCCTCCAGCCTCCAGCCTCCAGCCTCACCTCACCTCAAGTCACCTGCCTCCAGCCTCCAGCCTCCAGCCTCGCCCTGCCTCAAGTCTCCTGCCTCCAGCCTCCAGCCTCTCCTCTCCTCAAGTCTCCTGCCTCCAGCGTCCAGCCTCCAGCCTCGCCTTGCCTCAAGTCTCCTGCCTCCAGCATCCAGCCTCTCCTCGCCTCAAGTCTCCTGCCTCCAGCCTCCAGCCTCTCCTCGCCACGTCTCCTGCCCCAGGCCTCTAGCTTCGCGTCGCCTCATCTCCTGCCTCCAGCCTCCAGCCTCGCCTCGCCTCATGTCCTGTCTCCAGCCTCGCCTCACCTCAAGTCTCCTGCCTCCAGCCTCCAGCCTCGCCTCGCCTCAAGTCACCTGCCTCCTGCCTCCAGCCTCGCCTCAGGTCTCCAGCCGCCAGCCTCCAGCCTCGCCTTGCCTCGTCTCCTGCATCCAGCCTCCAGCCTTGCCTCAAGTCTCCTGCCTCCAGCCTCCAGCCTCACCTCAAGTCTACATCCTCCAGCCTCGCCTCGCTTCGTCTCCTGTCTCCAGCCTCCATCCTCGCCTCGTCTGCTGCCTCCAGCCTCCATCCTCGCCTCGGCTTAAGTCTCCTGCCTCCAGCCTCCAGCTCGCCTCGCCTCAAGTCACCCGCCTCCAGCCTCCAGCCTCGCCTCGGCTTAAGTCTCCTGCCTCCAGCCTCCAGCCTCACCTCACCTCAAGTCACCTGCCTCCAGCCTCCAACCTCGCATCGCCTCAAGTCTCCTGCCTCCAGCATCCAGCCTCTCCTCGCCTCAAGTCTCCTGCCTCCAGCCTCCAGCCTCTCCTCGCCTCAAGTCTCCTGCCTCCAGCCTCCAGCCTCGCCTCGCCTCATGTCCTGTCTCCAGCCTCGCCTCACCTCAAGTCTCCTGCCTCCAGCCTCCAGCCTCGCCTCGCCTCAAGTCACCTGCCTCCTGCCTCCAGCCTCGCCTCAGGTCTCCAGCCGCCAGCCTCCAGCCTCGCCTTGCCTCGTCTCCTGCATCCAGCCTCCAGCCTCGCCTCAAGTCTCCTGCCTCTAGCCTCACCTCGCCTCAAGTCTCCATCCTCCAGCCTCGCCTTGCCTCAAGTCTACATCCTCCAGCCTCACCTCGCCTCAAGTCTCCTGCCTCCAGCCTCCAGCCTCGCCTCATCTCAAGTCTCCATTCTCCAGCCTCGCCTCGCCTCAAGTCTCCTGCCTCCAGCCTCGCCTCGCCTCAAGTCTCCTGCCTCCAGCCTCCAGCCTCGCCTCGCCTCAAGTCACCTGCCTCCAGCCTCCAGCCTCGCCTCAAATCTCCCACCTCCAGCCTCACCTCGCCTCAAGTCTACATCCTCCAGCCTCGCCTCGCCTCGTCTCCTGCCTCCAGCCTCCAGCCTCGCCTCATCTCCTGCCGCCAGACTCCAGCCTCGCCTCATCTCAAGTCTCCATTCTCCAGCCTCGCCTTGCCTCGAGTCTCCTGCCTCCAGCCTCCAGCCTCGCCTTGCCTCAAGTCACCTGCCTCCAGCCTCCAGCCTCGCCTTGCCTCAAATCACCTGCCCTCAGCCTCCAGCCTCACCTCGCCTCAAGTCACCAGCCTCCTGCCTCCAGCCTCGCCTCAAGTCTCCTGCCTCCAGCCTCCAGCCTCACCTCAAGTCTACATCCTCCAGCCTCGCCTCGCCTCGTCTCCTGTCTCCAGCCTCCATCCTCGCCTCGTCTCCTGCCTCCAGCCTCCATCCTCGCCTCGCCTCAAGTCTCCTGCCTCCAGCCTCCAGCCTCGCCTCGCCTCAAGTCACCTGCCTCCAGCCTCCAGCCTCGCCTCGGCTTAAGTCTCCTGCCTCCAGCCTCCAGCCTCACCTCACCTCAAGTCACCTGCCTCCAGCCTCCAACCTCGCCTCGCCTCAAGTCTCCTGCCTCCAGCCTCCAGCCTCTCCTCGCCTCAAGTCTCCTGCCTCCAGCCTCCAGCCTCTCCTCGCCACGTCTCCTGCCCCCAGCCTCCAGCCTCGCCTCGCCTCATCTCCTGCCTCCAGCCTCCAGCCTCACCTCGCCTCATCTCCTGTCTCCAGCCTCACCTCACCTCGTCTCCTGCCTCCAGCCTCCAGCCTCGCCTCGCCTCAAGTCACCTGCCTCCAGCCTCCAGCCTCGCCTCAGGTCTCCTGCCTCCAGCCTCCAGCCTCGCCTTGCCTCGTCTCCTGCCTCCAGCCTCCAGCCTCGCCTCAAGTCTCCTGCCTCCAGCCTCCAGCCTCGCCTCAAGTCTCCATCCTCCAGCCTCGCCTCGCCTCAAGTCTACATCCTCCAGCCTCCAGCCTCGCCTCGTCTCCTGCCTCCAGCCTCCAGCCTCGCCTCATCTCAAGTCTCCATTCTCCAGCCTCGCCTTGCCTCAGTCTCCTCCTCCAGCCTCGCCTCAAGTCTCTGCCTCCAACCTCCAGACTCGCCTCGCCTTAAATCACCTGCCTCCAGCCTCCAGCCTCGCCTCAAATCTCCCACCTCCAGCCTCACCTCGCCTCAAGTCTACATCCTCCAGCCTCGCCTCGCCTCGTCTCCTGCCTCCAGCCTCCAGCCTCGCCTCATCTCCTGCCGCCAGACTCCAGCCTCGCCTCATCTCAAGTCTCCATTCTCCAGCCTCGCCTTGCCTCGAGTCTCCTGCCTCCAGCCTCCAGCATCGCCTTGCTTCAAGTCACCTGCCCTCAGCCTCCAGCCTCGCCTTGCCTCAAATCACCTGCCCTCAGCATCCAGCCTCTCCTCGCCTCAAGTCTCCTGCCTCCAGCCTCCAGCCTTGCCTCAAGTCTCCTGCCTCCAGCCTCCAGCCTCACCTCAAGTCTACATCCTCCAGCCTCGCCTCGCTTCGTCTCCTGTCTCCAGCCTCCATCCTCGCCTCGTCTGCTGCCTCCAGCCTCCATCCTCGCCTCGGCTTAAGTCTCCTGCCTCCAGCCTCCAGCTCGCCTCGCCTCAAGTCACCCGCCTCCAGCCTCCAGCCTCGCCTCGGCTTAAGTCTCCTGCCTCCAGCCTCCAGCCTCACCTCACCTCAAGTCACCTGCCTCCAGCCTCCAACCTCGCATCGCCTCAAGTCTCCTGCCTCCAGCCTCCAGCCTCTCCTTGCCTTGTCTCCTGCACCCAGCCTCCAGCATCGCCTCGCTTCGTCTCCTGCCTCCAGCCTCCAGCCTCGCCTCATCTCCTGCCGCCAGACTCCAGCCTCGCCTCATCTCAAGTCTCCATTCTCCAGCCTCGCCTTGCCTCAAGTCTCCTGCCTCCAGCCTCCAGCCTCGCCTCGCCTCAAGTCACCTGCCTCCAGCCTCCAGCCTCGCCTCGCCTCAAGACTCCTGCCTCCAGCCTCCAGCCTCCAGCCTCACCTCACCTCAAGTCACCTGCCTCCAGCCTCCAACCTCCAGCCTCGCCCTGCCTCAAGTCTCCTGCCTCCAGCCTCCAGCCTCTCCTCTCCTCAAGTCTCCTGCCTCCAGCGTCCAGCCTCCAGCCTCGCCTTGCCTCAAGTCTCCTGCCTCCAGCATCCAGCCTCTCCTCGCCTCAAGTCTCCTGCCTCCAGCCTCCAGCCTCTCCTCGCCTCGTCTCCTGCCTCCAGCCTCCAGCCTCGCCTCGCCTCGTCTCCTGCCTCCAGCCTCCAGCCTCGCCTCGCCTCATCTCCTGTCTCCAGCCTCGCCTCACCTCAAGTCTCCTGCCTCCAGCCTCCAGCCTCGCCTCGCCTCAAGTCACCTGCCTCCTGCCTCCAGCCTCGCCTCAGGTCTCCAGCCGCCAGCCTCCAGCCTCGCCTTGCCTCGTCTCCTGCATCCAGCCTCCAGCCTTGCCTCGGCTTAAGTCTCCTGCCTCCAGCCTCCAGCCTCACCTCACCTCAAGTCACCTTCCTCCTGCCTCCAGCGTCGCCTCACCTCAAGTCTCCATTCTCCAGCCGCGCCTTGCCTCGTCTCCTGCCTCCAGCCTCCAGCCTCGCCTCACCTCAAGTCTCCATTCTCCAGCCTCGCCTTGCCTCAAGTCTCCTGCCTCCAGCCTCGCCTCGCCTCAAGTCTCCTGCCTCCAGCCTCCAGCCTCGCCTCGCCTCAAATCACCTGCCCCCAGCCTCCAGCCTCGCCTCCGGTCCCCAGCCGCCAGCCTCCAGCCTCGCCTCGCCTCAAGTCTCCAGCCTCCAGCCTCGCCTCGCCTCAAGTCTCCTGCCTCCAGCCTCCAGCCTCGCCTCATCTCCTGCCGCCAGACTCCAGCCTCGCCTCATCTCAAGTCTCCATTCTCCAGCCTCGCCTTGCCTCGAGTCTCCTGCCTCCAGCCTCCAGCCTCGCCTTGCCTCAAGTCACCTGCCTCCAGCCTCCAGCCTCGCCTTGCCTCAAATCACCTGCCCTCAGCATCCAGCCTCTCCTCGCCTCAAGTCTCCTGCCTCCAGCCTCCAGCCTTGCCTCAAGTCTCCTGCCTCCAGCCTCCAGCCTCACCTCAAGTCTACATCCTCCAGCCTCGCCTCGCTTCGTCTCCTGTCTCCAGCCTCCATCCTCGCCTCGTCTGCTGCCTCCAGCCTCCATCCTCGCCTCGGCTTAAGTCTCCTGCCTCCAGCCTCCAGCTCGCCTCGCCTCAAGTCACCCGCCTCCAGCCTCCAGCCTCGCCTCGGCTCAAGTCTCCTGCCTCCAGCCTCCAGCCTCACCTCACCTCAAGTCACCTGCCTCCAGCCTCCAACCTCGCCTCGCCTCAAGTCTCCTGCCTCCAGCATCCAGCCTCTCCTCGCCTCAAGTCTCCTGCCTCCAGCCTCCAGCCTCTCCTCGCCACGTCTCCTGCCCCAGGCCTCTAGCTTCGCGTCGCCTCATCTCCTGCCTCCAGCCTCCAGCCTCGCCTCGCCTCATGTCCTGTCTCCAGCCTCGCCTCACCTCAAGTCTCCTGCCTCCAGCCTCCAGCCTCGCCTCGCCTCAAGTCACCTGCCTCCTGCCTCCAGCCTCGCCTCAGGTCTCCAGCCGCCAGCCTCCAGCCTCGCCTTGCCTCGTCTCCTGCATCCAGCCTCCAGCCTCGCCTCAAGTCTCCTGCCTCTAGCCTCACCTCGCCTCAAGTCTCCATCCTCCAGCCTCGCCTTGCCTCAAGTCTACATCCTCCAGCCTCACCTCGCCTCGTCTCCTGCCGCCAGACTCCAGCCTCGCCTCATCTCAAGTCTCCATTCTCCAGCCTCGCCTTGCCTCAAGTCTCCTTCCTCCAACCTCGCCTCGCCTCAAGTCTCGTGCCTCCAGCCTCCAGCCTCGCCTCGTCTCAAATCACCTACCCCCAGCCTCCAGCCTCGCCTCAAATCTCCCACCTCCAGCCTCACCTCGCCTCAAGTCTACATCCTCCAGCCTCGCCTCGCCTCGTCTCCTGCCTCCAGCCTCCAGCCTCGCCTCATCTCCTGCCGCCAGACTCCAGCCTCGCCTCATCTCAAGTCTCCATTCTCCAGCCTCGCCTTGCCTCGAGTCTCCTGCCTCCAGCCTCCAGCATCGCCTTGCTTCAAGTCACCTGCCCTCAGCCTCCAGCCTCGCCTTGCCTCAAATCACCTGCCCTCAGCATCCAGCCTCTCCTCGCCTCAAGTCTCCTGCCTCCAGCCTCCAGCCTTGCCTCAAGTCTCCTGCCTCCAGCCTCCAGCCTCACCTCAAGTCTACATCCTCCAGCCTCGCCTCGCCTCGTCTCCTGTCTCCAGCCTCCATCCTCGCCTCGTCTGCTGCCTCCAGCCTCCATCCTCGCCTCGGCTTAAGTCTCCTGCCTCCAGCCTCCAGCTCGCCTCGCCTCAAGTCACCCGCCTCCAGCCTCCAGCCTCGCCTCGGCTTAAGTCTCCTGCCTCCAGCCTCCAGCCTCACCTCACCTCAAGTCACCTGCCTCCAGCCTCCAACCTCGCATCGCCTCAAGTCTCCTGCCTCCAGCCTCCAGCCTCTCCTTGCCTTGTCTCCTGCACCCAGCCTCCAGCATCGCCTCGCTTCGTCTCCTGCCTCCAGCCTCCAGCCTCGCCTCATCTCCTGCCGCCAGACTCCAGCCTCGCCTCATCTCAAGTCTCCATTCTCCAGCCTCGCCTTGCCTCGAGTCTCCTGACTCCAGCCTCCAGCCTCGCCTTTCCTCAAGTCACCTGCCTCCAGCCTCCAGCCTCGCCTTGCCTCAAATCACCTGCCCTCAGCATCCAGCCGCTCCTCGCCTCAAGTCTCCTGCCTCCAGCCTCCAGCCTCGCCTCAAGTCTCCTGCCTCCAGCCTCCAGCCTTGCCTCAAGTCTCCTGCCTCCAGCCTCCAGCCTCACCTCAAGTCTATATCCTCCAGCCTTGCCTCGCCTCGTCTCCTGCCTCCAGCCTCCAGCCTCTCCTTGCCTTGTCTCCTGCACCCAGCCTCCAGCCTTGCCTCGCTTCGTCTCCTGCCTCCAGCCTCCAGCCTCCAGCCTCGCCTCATCTCCTGCCTCCAGCCTCCAGCCTCGCCTCACCTCGTCTCCTGTCTCCAGCCTCCAGCCTCGCCTCGCCTCAAGTCTCCTGCCTCCAGCCTCCAGCCTCGCCTCGCCTCAAGTCACCTGCCTCCAGCCTCCAGCCTCGCCTCGCCTCAAGTCTCCTGCCTCCAGCCTCCAGCCTCGCCTCGCCTCGTCTCCTGCCTCCAGCCTCCAGCCTCGCCTCGCCTCATCTCCTGCCTCCAGCCTCCAGCCTCGCCTCGCCTCATCTCCTGTCTCCAGCCTCGCCTCACCTCGTCTCCTGCCTCCAGCCTCCAGCCTCGCCTCGCCTCAAGTCACCTGCCTCCTGCCTCCAGCCTCGCCTCAGGTCTCCAGCCGCCAGCCTCCAGCCTCGCCTTGCCTCGTCTCCTGCATCCAGCCTCCAGCCTCGCCTCAAGTCTCCTGCCTCTAGCCTCACCTCGCCTCAAGTCTCCATCCTCCAGCCTCGCCTTGCCTCAAGTCTACATCCTCCAGCCTCCAGCCTCGCCTCGTCTCCTGCCGCCAGACTCCAGCCTCGCCTCATCTCAAGTCTCCATTCTCCAGCCTCGCCTTGCCTCAAGTCTCCTTCCTCCAACCTCGCCTCGCCTCAAGTCTCGTGCCTCCAGCCTCCAGCCTCGCCTCGCCTCAAATCACCTACCCCCAGCCTCCAGCCTCGCCTCAAATCTCCCACCTCCAGCCTCACCTCGCCTCAAGTCTACATCCTCCAGCCTCGCCTCGCCTCGTCTCCTGCCTCCAGCCTCCAGCCTCGCCTCATCTCCTGCCGCCAGACTCCAGCCTCGCCTCATCTCAAGTCTCCATTCTCCAGCCTCGCCTTGCCTCGAGTCTCCTGCCTCCAGCCTCCAGCATCGCCTTGCCTCAAGTCACCTGCCCTCAGCCTCCAGCCTCGCCTTGCCTCAAATCACCTGCCCTCAGCCTCCAGCCTCTCCTCGCCTCAAGTCTCCTGCCTCCAGCCTCCAGCCTTGCCTCAAGTCTCCTGCCTCCAGCCTCCAGCCTCACCTCAAGTCTACATCCTCCAGCCTCGCCTCGCTTCGTCTCCTGTCTCCAGCCTCCATCCTCGCCTCGTCTGCTGCCTCCAGCCTCCATCCTCGCCTCGGCTTAAGTCTCCTGCCTCCAGCCTCCAGCTCGCCTCGCCTCAAGTCACCCGCCTCCAGCCTCCAGCCTCGCCTCGGCTTAAGTCTCCTGCCTCCAGCCTCCAGCCTCACCTCACCTCAAGTCACCTGCCTCCAGCCTCCAACCTCGCATCGCCTCAAGTCTCCTGCCTCCAGCCTCCAGCCTCTCCTTGCCTTGTCTCCTGCACCCAGCCTCCAGCATCGCCTCGCCTCGTCTCCTGCCTCCAGCCTCCAGCCTCGCCTCATCTCCTGCCGCCAGACTCCAGCCTCGCCTCATCTCAAGTCTCCATTCTCCAGCCTCGCCTTGCCTCAAGTCTCCTGCCTCCAGCCTCCAGCCTCGCCTCGCCTCAAGTCACCTGCCTCCAGCCTCCAGCCTCCCCTCGCCTCAAATCACCTGCCCTCATCCTCCAGCCTCTCCTCGCCTCAAGTCTCCTGCCTCCAGCCTCCAGCCTCGCCTCACCTCAAGTCACCTGCCTCCAGCCTCCAGCCTTGTCTCAAGTCTCCTGCCTCAAGCCTCCAGCCTCGCCTCACCTCAAGTCTCCTGCCTCCAGCCTTGCCTCGCCTCGTCTCCTGCCTCCAGCCTCCAGCCTCTCCTTGCCTTGTCTCCTGCACCCAGCCTCCAGCCTTGCCTCGCTTCGTCTCCTGCCTCCAGCCTCCAGCCTCCAGCCTCGCCTCATCTCCTGCCGTCAGACTCCAGCCTCGCCTCGCCTCAAGTCTCCATCCTCCAGCCTCGCCTTGCCTCAAGTCTTCTGCCTCCAGCCTCCACCCTCGCCTCGCCTCAAGTCACCCGCCTCCAGCCTCCAGCCTCGCCTCGGCTCAAGTCTCCTGCCTCCAGCCTCACCTCACCTCAAGTCACCTGCCTCCAGCCTCCAGCCTCCAGCCTCGCCCTGCCTCAAGTCTCCTGCCTCCAGCCTCCAGCCTCTCCTCGCCTCGTCTCCTGCCTCCAGCATCCAGCCTCCAAACTCGCCTTGCCTCATGTCTCCTGCCTCCAGCATCCAGCCTCTCCTCGCCTCAAGTCTCCTGCCCCAGCCCTCTAGCTTCGCGTCGCCTCATCTCCTGCCTTTAGCCTCCAGCCTCACCTCGTCTCATCTCCTGTCTCCAGCCTCTCCTCACCTCGTCACCTGCCTCCAGCCTCCAGCCTCGCCTCGCCTCAAGTCTCCTGCCTCCAGCCTCCAGCCTTGCCTCGCCTCAAGTCTTCTGCTACCAGCCTCACCTCACCTCAAGTCTCCTGCCTCCAGCCTCCAGCCTCGCCTCGCCTCAAGTCACCTGCCTCCTGCCTCCAGCCTCGCCTCAAGTCTCCTGCCTCCAGCCTCCAGCCTCGCCTTGCCTCGTCTCCTGCCTCCAGCCTCCAGCCTCGCCTCAAGTCTCCTGCCTCTAGCCTCACCTCGCCTCAAGTCTCCATCCTCCAGCCTCGCGTTGCCTCAAGTCTCCTGCCTCCAGCCTCGCCTCAAGTCTCCTGCCGCCAGACTCCAGCCTCGCCTTGCCTCGTCTCCTGCATCCAGCCTCCAGCCTCGCCTCAAATCTCCCACCTCCAGCCTCACCTCACCTCAAGTCTACATCCTCCAGCCTCGCCTCGCCTCGTCTCCTGCCTCCAGCCTCCAGCCTCGCCTCATCTCCTGCCGCCAGACTCCAGCCTCGCCTCATCTCAAGTCTCCATTCTCCAGCCTCGCCTTGCCTCGAGTCTCCTGCCTCCAGCCTCCAGCATCGCCTTGCTTCAAGTCACCTGCCCTCAGCATCCAGCCTCTCCTCGCCTCAAGTCTCCTGCCTCCAGCCTCCAGCCTTGCCTCAAGTCTCCTGCCTCCAGCCTCCAGCCTCACCTCAAGTCTACATCCTCCAGCCTCGCCTCGCTTCGTCTCCTGTCTCCAGCCTCCATCCTCGCCTCGTCTGCTGCCTCCAGCCTCCATCCTCGCCTCGGCTTAAGTCTCCTGCCTCCAGCCTCCAGCTCGCCTCGCCTCAAGTCACCTGCCTCCAGCCTCCAGCCTCGCCTCGGCTTAAGTCTCCTGCCTCCAGCCTCCAGCCTCACCTCACCTCAAGTCTCCTGCCTCCAGCCTCCAGCCTCGCCTCGCCTCAAGTCTCCTGCCTCCAGCCTCCAGCCTCTCCTTGCCTCGTCTCCTGCCTCCAGCCTCCAGCCTCGCCTCGCCTCGTCTCCTGCCTCCAGCCTCCAGCCTCGCCTCAAGTCTCCTGCCTCCAGCCTCCAGCCTCGCCTCACCTCAAGTCTCCATTCTCCAGCCGCGCCTTGCCTCGAATCTCCTGCCTCCAGCCTCCAGCCTCGCCTCACCTCAAGTCACCTGCCTCCAGCCTCCAGCCTCGCCTTGCCTCAAATCACCTGCCCCCAGCCTCCAGCCTCTCCTCGCCTCAAGTCTCCTGCCTCCAGCCTCCAGCCTCGCCTCAAGTCTCCTGCCTCCAGCCTCCAGCCTTGCCTCAAGTCTCCTGCCTCCAGCCTCCAGCCTCGCCTCAAGTCTACATCCTCCAGCCTCGCCTCGCGTCTCGTCTCCTGCCTCCAGCCTCCAGCCTCGCCTCGCCTCGTCTCCTGCCTCCAGCCTCCAGCCTCGCCTCGCCTCAAGTCTCCTGCCTCCAGCCTCCAGCCTCGCCTCGCCTCAAGTCTCCTGCCTCCAGCCTCCAGCCTCGCCTCGCCTCAAGTCTCCATCCTCCAGCCTCGCCTCGCCTCAAGTCTCCTGCCTCCAGCCTCCAGCCTCGCCTCGCCTCAAGTCACCCGCCTCCAGCCTCCAGCCTCGCCTCGGCTCAAGTCTCCTGCCTCCAGCCTCACCTCACCTCAAGTCACCTGCCTCCAGCCTCCAGCCTCCAGCCTCGCCCTGCCTCAAGTCACCCGCCTCCAGCCTCCAGCCTCGCCTCGGCTTAAGTCTCCTGCCTCCAGCCTCCAGCCTCACCTCACCTCAAGTCACCTGCCTCCAGCCTCCAGCCTCGCCTCGCCTCAAGTCTCCTGCCTCCAGCCTCCAGCCTCTCCTTGCCTTGTCTCCTGCACCCAGCCTCCAGCATCGCCTCGCTTCGTCTCCTGCCTCCAGCTTCCAGCCTCGCCTCATCTCCTGCCGTCAGTCTCCAGCCTCGCCGCATCTCAAGTCTCCATTCTCCAGCCTCGCCTTGCCTCGAGTCTCCTGACTCCAGCCTCCAGCCTCGCCTTTCCTCAAGTCACCTGCGTCCAGCCTCCAGCCTCGCCTTGCCTCAAGTCTTCTGCCTCCAGCCTCCAGCCTCGCCTCGCCTCAAGTCACCCGCCT